>NC_135534.1:7619448-7919774 GCF_045843805.1 Urocitellus parryii | reverse complement strand
GCTTGTGCTCTGGGGTACAGGTCCATGGCTAGTGACTTTTCACCTTCCATTTCTCTATGGTTCCTGTCCTCCCTCCAGCTCCCTCCCTTCCCTTCCACAGATCTCACTCACAGACAATTCGGCAGTGAAAGAGCCAGGAGATATTGGGGCTGCGTTCCATCTAAAGCAGAGCAGAGTGGACCCATCAGGAAGGCTGGAGTCCTCCCATATGCCCAATCCAGCCCTCACTGCTCCATAAGCCTGCCCACTGGCCACTCCCAACTCACAAAGTCCACACGGTCCTCGGCCAGCCAGTGGAAACATTTGAGAAAGAGGAGGAGGGTGAAGAGGGCAACAAAGCGAGGGCTGAAGTCATCCCGAAAAACGGTGAAGGCCAGACAAGTCTCAGTAACAGCATACCAGGAACGCTCCAGAAGGTGCTAGGGGTTGGGCAGGGGATGATGTGGAATCCAGACATTCTGCTTGCCCAACACCCTGCCCCTCATCTTTGAACCACCAACATCTTACCTCCATCTCTGCTGCCCTCAGCTGCCCAAAGAACACCTTGCCCATCACCTTGCCCAAAAGGAAGACAAGGACGAAGGCCTGGATGTACAGGACCTAGGAGTGGGGAAAGGCTATGGTTTGGGGTCACTTTCTGCTTTTCTCTGCCTGGAGCTCATCATTCAGGAACCTCCCCAAGTCTTCACCAGTTTATTTAAACTTAGGCAACTAGTGGCTACTTCTCCCCTACTGACCTGTAGCCCCGCCTCTGCCCTAGGCAGACTCCTCCTTCCCTCCCAGGGAGTTCTGCCCTCCCTGAGCCCTGAACTCACTGCCATGCTGGGGCTGGACTTGGTCAAGTACACCACAGTGGGGTAGAACTGGTGTTTGAGGTAGTAGGCATGAGCCACCACGGCCCCGGTCAGCGCCAGGCTGGCCGCCATCATCACTGCGGTGCGGAACATTGCCCTGGCCCGCAGACCTGCGTGGGGAAAGGAAAGACAATAACGTGTATTGCCCATCCTATGCAAATCTAGCATAGTGCCTGGCACAACGTCAACGGGAGAAAGAGGGTAAAATCTCACTTCACTCTCACAACCATCAGATCAAGAAAAGCATATGTTTCCGGTTTCCCCATTTCACAAATAAGAAACTGAGCCTCAACGGGGTTAAGCGATCACACTGATATGAAACCTGGGTCAGTCTAGTTTCAGATCTAGGGCTCTTTTCAAGCTGCCTGCCAAGCCGCCGCCTCCTCTGGGGAGGCAATGAGGAAAAGAAGCATTGTTGGAGGGCTAGTGGTTGGTGGAGGGGGGGGGGACTGCCACCGCTGACCCTAGGGTGAAGGTGCTGGGGTCTGTGGCAAAAGCAAAAATCTGCTCCAGGGGCGGGAACGCTCGGCCTGGACTGGGCGAAGCAAAGCCGCAGAGGGGCACAGCCCGGGGAGGCAGCAGTGCGGGTGACAGCTGTGCCAGGGTGGTCAGTGCGGACGCGCGCCCCGCGGGAGCCGGCGGGGTACGTCAGCCTGGAACCCTGGCGCCCCCCAACCCCCGAGCTGTATCAACTCGGGGCACTAAGAAACGGCCGACCAGCAGGGTGCAGTGCGGGACAGAGGGACTCGGGTCAGCTTCGCAGCCGCGCACCTGTGAGCGCCAGGAGTTGTGAGCGTCGCAGGCGGGGCCCAGCTTCCGTGGCCGCGCCGGCGACTGAGGTCTATGGCCAGCTGACAGGCCGAAAGCAGGCGGCGGGACTGAGGGGGCGAGCCGATCCTGGTGACCTTACCAGGAAGGTCTTGGTCCCGACCCCAACCACATCCCGGGGCCCACTTCACTTCACTCACCAGGAGCCCAGCGCCGCGAGCCCGCTCAATCTCCGCGACTGCGGCAGCCGCTCGGGTTAACAACACTCCCCACCCCCTGCGAACCGGAACTTCGGGGGTAAGACACCTCACTTCCGGCGGCGCGGGGCGCGGCGTGGACCGTACCAAGTGTGCCCTTCGTTTGCTCCCACCGCGCGCCTTGCGTGGTGCTGGGAGCAGAGATTTTGCCGCCGTTTCGGGGATTTGTGCCTACCGAATAGGGCTAAGCAAGGGGTGAGAGAGGTGGCCGGAGCGGAAGAGGGTAACGGAAGAGGTTGTCCCCCTACCTACTAGTCACAGATGGTACGGTCTCTACCGCTGGGTGGACTCAACCCAGTCAGGAGTCGGGCTCGTAGAGCCACTGGAAGGTGGAGCATTTTGCAGGCCGTGCCACTTGGAGGGGGTAGTGAACAAGGGACAGGCTATACAGTAGGCCTAAGAGAAATAAAATGTCTTAGCGCCTCGTTCCAGGAATATCACAACAGTCTGACAAATAAGGTGCTTTCTGGGAAAACTGGCTGCAGAAAACAGAAATTCGTCCCCTCCATGATCACCCCTCGAGTTGTGTGGGAGTGAGTTGGGTCCCGTGGCTGCCACTGATTGGTTGCGAGAAAGTTACGCGGACCAATAAGAAAAAGAAAGGAAAATTATTTGGCCTATAGAAAGAGAAAAGCGGGTGAGTGGTTGCTAGGGGCGGTGGGCTCCGTTGCCTAGGACTAAGTCCTACCCCGACTGCGGCGAGTAGGCAAAGCCGTGTTCGTGGGCAGGTGATCCCTGTCCCGCCTCGGGAAACGTTTGCCCCTCCACGAAAGGGAGGGGCAGTCAGGTGTGCGGGGTCTGGGGAGAAGGCTGAGCTAATTAGATCCTCCTAATCTTGGGACCGAGTATTCTCCGTCTGCGCCAAGGGATTGACTTTTCAGCGCCGTATGCCGGCGTCCTTTTCTATGCCTACGGTTTTGCTGTCCTTATCTGGGGACACAGGTCCTGGGCTATTTCAATCGGTGACTGGGTCGCTGCCAACTCAATGCTGTCATTAACAAAATGAAACTAAGGCACTCACTTTGCGCCCTGTATTTTCCTTCGTCATCTCTTTTAACCATCAGTCGTCAAAGTTGATCAGCTAGGTGGTGCTATCGCCATATTAAACGTGGGACAGTTGTGGTTCAGAGGCTTAGCAAGACCTGTCCTAGGATTCCTTAGGTCTGTCAGCCTATAAATGCCCAAGCTATTATTCTCAGTCATCCTCCCCGCCCCCCACCTGTTGACCTTACAGGTTGAGCTTCTAATCAGTCACTGAGTTGGCTCCCCCCATAAAGCCATTTATGACTTTTTACTGACTACATCCAATCATCCACTTTCAGTCTTTATTGACTCAATCTCTCTCACCTACTTGAAAGTCTAATAAACTTGTGCCACCCACACGCCCCTACTTTTTTTTTCTGGCTACGCAACTGCCCCCTCCCCCCACACACCATTTTGTACAATTTTGTGCTCATCTTAGTCTTGTAAGAAATCTTGTATGATTTCTTCTGTGGATTCAACCCCACCACCATCACCCAGATGTTGATGACTCCCATGTCTGGCTTCCAGCTGAGGTCTCCTTTGCTTTCAAAACAATTCTGTGTCCCTGGACTCAGAAACCTGGGCAGCATGTGGTGTTCCTCTGTCTGCTCCCACATTCAGCCTGGTAATTAAGCCATTTGTACCTGTCTGTCTACAAGTATGTCTCCTCTTCTAGAGACAGTGAACAAAAGAAAGACCTCTGCCTTTATGGCGATTTCCCTAGTAAATGTGATAGACAATAAACAATACATATAATATGAATGAATTATGTAATTTGTTGGAAATTCGTAGGGCTAGAGGGGAAAAGAAGAGCAGAATAAAGGGAATCAGTACTGTGGGGGGGCACTTGAAGCAGGATGCAGTATCATCAAGGATAGTCAGGAAAGCATCACTGAGAAGGTGACCTTTGAGCAAAGACTTGAAGGAGGTGAGAGCATGAGCCAAGTAGATTTCTGAATAAAGAAATGCCACTACGGTGATCTGGTCCTGGTTTGTTGGAGGAGGTGAGTGTGGCTAGAGAAGACCTAGCAAAGGATGAATAATAGGAGAAGGGTCAAGGGCCACATTATATTGGCCATCCCAGGCTTTTATTCTGAGTGACAAGAGGATCTGTTAGAAGGTGTTGAGCAAAAGTGTGATCTGCTCTGACATAGGACTCAAAGATCAATGCGTTTTCTGTTTTGGAATACACTGGATGGGGGTAGGAGGGAGTGAGAGGCAAGGGTAGAAGCAGCCAGTTAGAAGGCTCATGCAATATGCTAGGCAAGGAAGGAAGTCCTATTAATTCCACTTCCTGTCTTTCCTTGCCATCTTCACTGCCATTGGCCTACTGCAGACCACCATCATCTCATGCCTACACAAAAGGAACAGCCTCCTTTCCTTACTCTTCTTCTATGTATTATTCATTCAGTGGCCAGAAAGATCTGACATCTTAGCCAGGCACAGTGGCACACACCAGTACCTTGGGAGGCTGAGACAGAGGTTGAGGCAGGAAGATCAGAAGTTCAAAACCAGCCTCAGCAATATAGCAAGGCCCTAAACAACTTAGCAAGCAAGACCCTGTCTTTAAATTAAATTATATATTAAAAAAAAAAAAACCCAGGCTGGGAATGTGGCTAAATGGTAAAGCGCCCCTGGATTTAATCCCTGGTACAAAAAAAAAAACAGATCTAACATCTTAGTCAAAGTTTGTCTCCTGTGCCCTCTCTGCCCTTTGGCCATAAGGCCTTGTTTGTGGGCACCTCAGATATACCACACCTTCTTAGTTCATTTTCTTTTTTTCTTTTTTTATGGTGCTAGGGATTGAACCCAGGGCCTTGTGCATGCTAGGCAAGCACTCTACCAACTGAGCTATATCCCCAGCCCCCCTTAGTTTATTTTCTATTGCTATAACAAAATACCAACAACTGAGTAATTTATAAAGACCAGAAGTTTATTTGATTTATGGTTTTTGAGGCTGGGAAATCCAAGATCATAATGCTGGCATCTGTGTGGCATCTGGTGAGGGCCTTCTTCACTGTATCATAATATGGTGGAGGGTATCACATGACAAGACGGAGAAAGTATATGTCTGCTTAGGTTTCTATTCCGCTTCCTGTAAAGTGACCAGTCCCATCATGGAGTCCCACTCTGACAATCTCATCTGATCCAGTTAAAGGCCTTACCTCCAAATACCATCAACCTTCAAATACTTAATTTGGGAATTAACTTTCCAGCACATGAAATTTGAGGGCCATGTTAAAATCCTAGCATCTATCATGCCCCAACCCAGTATATCATCTTTTGCATGGGACTTTCCTCTTCCTTGGAATATCTTGCTCCTCAGGAATCATCAGATTTGGGCAGGGTTCCCCTTCTCTGTGTTCTCTTGGTGCACTGTGGACCCTCACTGCATTGGAATTGGCACTGAACTTCGATCAGCTTGAAGAGACCCTGAGTTTAAGGTTGGGGCCTGAATATTTTTTTATCTCAACTGAGCAGATGAGTAAATTTTTGAGCAAAGAATATTACCAGGATTAAAGAAGGTCATTTTATAAAGAGGTCAGTTAATCAAGAAGAAATAACAAGGGGCTGGGGATGTGGCTCAAGCGGTAGCGTGCTCGCCTGGCATGCGTGCGGCCCGGGTTCGATCCTCAGCACCACATACAGACAAAGATGTTGTGTCCACTGAAAACTAAAAAATAAATATTAAAAAAAATTCTCTCTCTCTCTCTGTCTGTCTCTCTCACTCTTTAAAAAAAAAAAATGAAGAAAGTGGGCCAGGGGTTGGCTCAGTGGCAGATTGCTTGCCTAGCTTGTCTGAGGCACTGGATTTGATCCTCGACACCATATAAAAATAAAGATATTGTGTCCACCTAAAAAAACTAAAAAATAAATATTTTTTAAAAATAAAATAAAAATGAGGAAAATTCTAGAATCTAGTATACCTCAGGTTCCACCTTAAGGAATTAGAAAGAGGACAAAAAATCAAAACCAAAGTAAGCAAACAAAAGGGAAGTATAAAATCCAAAGAAAAAATGAAATAGAAAATAGAAAAGTAGTAGAGAGAATCAACAAGACCAAAACCTAGTTCTTTGAGATGGATAAAATTGATAAACTCTGAACTAGATTGGTTGGGGGGAAAAAAGAAAAAAGACACAAATTACTAGTATCAGAAATGACATCACCATGGATTCTGTAGGTTTTTGGCTGGTTGGTTGGTTGGTTGGTGTTGGTACTGGGGACTGAACCCAGGGGCACTTAGCCACTGAGCCATATCCCCAGTCCTTTTCATTTTTTGAGACAGGATCTTGCTAAGTTGTTTAGGGCCTCACTAAGTTGCTGAGGCTGGCTTTGAATTTTTTTTTTTTTTTTTTTTTTTGTGGCTTTGAATTTGTAATCCTCCTGCCTCGGCCTCCTGAGAATCTGGGATTATGGGTGTGTACCACCACGTCCAGTGGATTCTGTAGATATTAAAAGAATAATAAGGGACAATTGAAGATTTTATGGCAATAAACTAGACAACTCCTAAGAGCAAGAGCAAGTTAAGAATGTCTACCTTCCCCACTGTATTTGATATTGTACTGAAGGTCCTAGCCAAGTAGTAAAGCAAGAAAAATAAATAAGGTGGGCGCAGAGGCAAGCACTCCTGGGAGGCTGAGGAAGAGGATTGCTCCAACCAAGGAGTTCAAGGTCAGCCTGGGCAAGCCGGTGAGACAAGGAAGGAAAGGACAGAGGGAAAATAGGAGGGAGAAAGGAAGGAAAAATAAATAAAAAGCACACAGATTGTAAAAGAAGAAATAAAACAACTTTATTCATAGCAATATGATTGTAGAAAATCCTACAGAATCCACACACAAACAAAAAGCTACGAGACCAAATAATGAATTTAACAGTGCTGCAGAATACAAAGGTCCATATGCAAAAGGCAATTGTATTTCTTTTTTTTTAATATTTCTTTTTTTAGTTGTAGTTGGACAAATACCTTTATTTCGCTTTTTTATTTTTATATGGTGCTGAGGATCGAACCCAGGGTCTTGCACGTGTGAGGCGAGTGCTCTACTGCTGAGCCACAACCCCAGCCCAGCAATTGTATTTCTACAATTCTAATAATAAACAACCAGGAATTGAAAAATTTAAAATACCACATAGTATCAAAAATAGCAAAGGTGGGACTGGGGTTGTGGCTTAGCAGCAGAGCACTTGCTTAACATGTGTGAGGCACTGGGTTTGATTCTCAGCACCACATAAAAATAAATAAAATAAAGGTCCATCAACAACTAAAAAAAAAAAAAGAATTAAAAAAAATAGCAAAGGTTAGTAACTTTTAGTAAAGGACATTTAAAAACTATACACCGGGCTGGGGATGTGGCTCAAGCGGTAGCGTGCCCGCCTGGCATGCGTGGGGCCCGGGTTCGATCCTCAGCACCACATACAAACAAAGATGCTGTGTCTGCCGAAAACTAAAAATAAATATTAAAAAAAAAAATTCTCTCTCTCTCTCTCTCTCCCTCTTTAAAAAAAAAATAAAAATAACTATACACCAAAAAGTACAAAACTCTGCTGAGAGAAATTAAAGATTTAAATAAATAAGAGCTAAGCCCTGTGCACGCATCACAATACTGAGTGCCCCTACAATGTCAATTTTCTCCATACTGATCTGTAGTTTAATGCAATGCCAACCAAAACCTCAGGGGGCATTTTTTTTTTAAGAAATTAACTGATTCTAAAATGTAAGTTTAGATCTAAAAAAAAATAAAATAACCCTGAAAAATACAAACCAAGTTCGAGGACTTGCATTACCTGAGTTCAAGGCTTATAATAAAGCTACAGTGATCAAGCTAGTATGGCATTGGGTATAAGGATAGACACTTGAAACAGTGAACAGCCAGACAAAACACAGTTCAGAAATGAGTTGACACATATGTTGATTTCCTGATTTCCAGTAGAGGTACTAGTAGTTGTTGTTTTGTTTGTTTGTGGTGTGTGTGTGTGTGTGTGTGTGTGTGTGTGTGTGTGCCCGTGCATGCTGGGGATGGAACCCAGGAGCTCACGCAAGCTTAGCAAGGCCTCTGCCACTGAGCCACACCCCAGCCCCCAAGGCAGTTTGATAGTAAAAGATAATCATTTCAAAAGAAGGTCTGGAATGATTGGATATCTATGTGAAAACAAAACCTCATCCCTTACCCTGCATCATGCACAAAAATTTAACTTGAAAGCCATCATAGACTTAAGTGTAAAACCTACAAAGTAAAACCTACACTTTCTAGAAGAAAACATAGTGGAAAAGTTTAGGAAAAACATTCTTAAATAGAACACAAATAGCATAAGCTCTCAAAGAACAATTTGACAAATTAGACAATCAAAATTGGACATTTTTGCTGTTCAGAAGACACCATTAAGAAAATAAAAAGGGGCTGGGATTGTGGCTTAGCGGTAGAGCACTTGCCTAGTGTGTGCAGGGCCCTGGGTTCGATCCTCAACACCACATAAAAATAAATAAAACAAAGGTATTGTGTCCAACTACAACTAAAAATTTTTTTAAAAAAAATTAAAGGCAAAAACAGTTTGGGAGAAAATGTTTGCAAAACATATATCTGACAAAGGACTCACATCCAGCAAAGAATTCTTATAATTCAACAGTTAGAAAATACAAAAGCTAATACAAAATGGGCAAATTTTTTGAGCAGATATTTTGTCAAAGATATCGAGATAACAAATAATCAGATTAAAAGGTGCTTGGTGGCTGCAGTGGTGTGTACCTGTGACCCCAGCAATTCCAGAGGCTGAGGCAGGAGGAGCACAGACTCTAGACCAGCCTTAGCAACTTAGGAAGACCCTTCTCAAAATAAAAATAAAAGGGCTGAGGATATAGCTCAGTGGTAGAGCACCCCTGGGTTTATTCCCTAGTCCAACCCCTCCCCCCAAAGCACTGATAGATAAGTGCAAATGAAAGCAATGAGGTACTTCAGCCTTTCTAGGTTGAATACAGGTCATACAGGTGGAGTATTTGGCTACCATGAAGGAGGCCCTGGATTTGATTCTCAGCACC
Source organism: Urocitellus parryii (assembly GCF_045843805.1). NCBI lineage: Eukaryota > Metazoa > Chordata > Mammalia > Rodentia > Sciuridae > Urocitellus > Urocitellus parryii. The sequence continues at coordinate 7,910,841 of NC_135534.1, read as the reverse complement.
TCAAAAAAAAAAAAAAAAAAAAAAAACTGGTCATAAAAATTGGTAATAATGTGGAGCGACTAAAACTCTCATATATAGTCGATGGGAAAACAAAATGGAACTGCCACACTGGGAGAAAGCTTGGTAGTCTTTTCTTTAAATTAAATTTATATTTTTAAAATTTGTTCTGGTTAGTTATACATGACAGTAGAATGCATTTTGACACATTGAACAGAAATGGAGCACAACTTCTTCCTCTGGCTGAACATGGTACAGAGTCACACCAGTAGTATAATCAAACATGTATATAGGGTAATAATGTTTGTCTCATTCTACCGTCCTTCCCATCCCCACAACCCTACCCCTCCCCTCCCTCCCCTCTGCACAATCCAAAATTCCTTCATTCTTCCCCCATTATGGATTAGCATCTGCTTATCAGAAAAAACATTCAGCCTTTGTTTTTTTTTTTTTTTTTTTAGTTTGGCTTATTTTGCTTAGCATGATATTCTTCAGCTCCATCCATTTACCTGCAAATGCCATAATTTCATTCTTCTTTAAGGCTGAGTAATATTCCATTGTGTATATATACCACAATTTCTTTATCTATTCACCTGTTGAAGGACATCTAGGTTGGTTCCATAGTTTAGCTATTGTGAATTGAGCTGCTATAAACATTGATGTGTCCACATCACTGATTTTAAGTCCTTTGGGTATAAACCAAGGAGTGGGATAGTTTGGGTCAAATGGTGGTTCCATTACAAGTTTTCTGAGGAATCTTCATACTGCTTTCCATAGTAGTTGCACCAATTTGCAGTCCCACCAGCAGTGGATGAGTGTACCTCTTCCCCCACATCCTCGACAACATTATTGTTGCTTATATTCTTCCTAACTGCCAATCTGACTGGAGTGAGATGAAATCTTAGAGGAGTTTTGAGTTGCATTTCTCTAGTCGCTAGAGATGATGAACATCTTTTTCTTATGTTTGTTGATGGATTGTATTTCTTCTTCTGTGCAGTGAGCTGGGTGGTCTTATAAACATACATTTGCATTCCCAGCAATTCCATTCTTAAGTTACCCAATGGAATTGGCAGGGATTATAAGCGTGCGCCACTGTGCCCCACATGAATTGTTCTTTTCTCCAATAAACTTTACTAAGTTTAATTGTCTAAAACTTTTCTTTTAGCATCACTGACACCATCTTCAGATTCTCACATCCTCTCTCTCTCTCTCCAGTGAGAGGAAATGCCCTCCCCCTCCCTAATGGAACACTGCAAGTACTCCCAGCCCGAGGACCAGCCCAGACAGCTTCTCTTCGTGTCCCCCAGCGCACCCATTGTAGGACTGACCACATGAGACCAACTTGTCTGTCTGTTAGTCTGTCTAAATGACCCTGGACTTCCCTTGTCCTCTGATCTCCTGACTTTAATAAACAAATATTTGCTGAGGATCTCCTGGGTGCAGGCTGTAGGCCAGGCACTCGGAACACTGCAGAGAAAAAAAAGGCAGCCCCAAGCCCTGCTCAGTGTTGCCGCCTGTAATCCCAGAGGATTGGGAGGTGGAGGCAGGAGGATTGCAAGTTCAAAGCCAGCCCCAGCAAAAGCAAGGCTCTAAATAAAAAATGCAAAACAGGGCTGGGTGTGGGGAGCCATTCTCACACGTGACTGGGCAACTCCCTGTTTGGGTCTGAGGCGCTCTGGCTAAACTGTGTTGGAGCTTTCCCGGCCCTCTCCTGGTGCGAGAGCCTGTCCGTGTGGGGGTGTGACTGACCACTGACCCCGGGGGCCAATCACTGACCCTGACCTTGGAGTGCGGCCCCCCTCAACCTTCATTGGATGGAATTCTCCCCTGAATTTTCTTGTTCCCCAATAAAAGGCTACTCCCTGGTGTGCTCCCTCTCTCTCTCCTGCTAGCCCTGAGTAATCCCTGCTGCCCTACTGGGTGGTTTGAGGTGGGAACCAGAGGGGGAGCCGTCTCAGACCTGGTCATAGAAAAAGGTAACTGAGTCTGTGTGTTTTATTACGATCTCACCAGCTAACTTTATGCCAAGAACCTCTTTAATGAAACCAGTGCACTGGTCGCATGGTGGAAGCTGGGCGTGTGGCTCAGTGGTCTAGGAGTGCCCCTGAGTTCAATCACCATTACCCCCCCCACACACACACACTCACACAAAATGCAGCCCCAGCCTGTTGAGCTTTCCGTCTCATGCTGGAGAGATGCACTGACCATGGAGAGCATCTGGCCTGACTGTTGGATGAATGAATAAGTGGATGAATAAATGAGGAAATGCCAAGAGGTACACTTTTTTGTTCTATCAGAGTTGATTGAATATTTTCTTGATTAACATCAACATGTTTTTTATTGAGCACAAACTATGTGACAAGCTTAGAGTCGGGTTTTTTGGAGTACTCACAACATAACCCTCCGTCTCTTCCTGCTCAAGTTCAGTACCAACTGAGAAATAGACCAAAATGTTACTTTTGTTTTACAAATAAACTCCCTGGGAAAATGACACTTTAGATCTGCCCACCCTTCCCTGAGTTGGACAGACTTACTCACTCTGCTTCGGAGGATCTCACTTCCTTTGGGACCCTTATGAGCTTGTCTGGTTTCTGCTACCAACTCACCTAGAAAAGTCTCTCTTCTCCTTAGGAGGAGTGAGAACAAGAGGGTCAAAGCCAGGAGTGTTAGTTAGTCCAGAAAAGGCCCACCTCTTGGAAACAAGAGGAATGGAAATAACCCTTAGATTCCATCAATCCAAGCACAATAACCAACTAGTCAACTGGTTAGTTTCAGAGTTTGATATAATCCAGATAGCGTAAGACTGTGCACTGCTTGATAAATTTGTGTATTACAGATGGCCATAAGTTCTTCATGACTTCCCCCACAGAGAGGTAAGGTTTTTCTCCCCACCCCCTTGACTCTGGGCTTGGCCTCTGACTTGCTTTGATCCAATAGAATATGGTAGAAATGACACTGTGCCAATTCTTGGCTTATCCTTGAAGAGAACTGGCAGCTTCTGTAGGGACACACGACTAAATCAATCAATCAGGGTCACTCCAAATGAATTCGGGATGACTAAATAAAGACACAGTCACAGAAAGTACCTTTTTCTTTGGGTTCAGCCACTACTCCTCAGCCACAGCTCCCACAAGGGGGACAAGGCAGGCAAGAAAGAGGAGAAGCATGCCTCAAACCTGGATTATATTAATACTGGGAGCTAATTCATGGAACATTCTATCCAAAAAAGGGCAAAGGGTTACAACAAACAAGTGGGTGTAATTCAGCCCCATTGGGTGACACCCACTCCTGGAGCTGTACCTTTGAGGGGAGGGCAATACCAGTTCAGTACTTCTTTACTCAAGACTTAAGCATGTGTACATAACTCCTGTCCAGAGCGTCTCACGACAAGCTTTCATTTCCTTCTCTTGGAATTCAGCCTCCATACTGTGAGGAAGCCCAAGCAGTCTTGTGGGGAGGCCCATGTGGAGAATCAGAGTTCCAGGCAACAGCTGTCACCAAGCTGCCATTCATGGGAGTGTGCCCATCTTGGAAGCGGATCTTTCTGTCCAAAATGAGGTGCTCCAAGTGATGCCACATGAAGGAAGGAAGGAAGAGCCATCCCCTCATGGTCTTGCCCAAATTGCAAGACAGTAAGAAAACAAGTGATTGTTATTGTAAGCCTCTGTTTTAGGACGGCTCAGTTCATAGCAATAGTCTGATTTGCCTCCCTCCCTGTTCCCAGCCTACTACCAGTCCAATGCCTACTACAGAATAAGAGCTTGGTAAATGATGAAGAGAGAATAAATAAATGATTGGAAGGGTGGGTGGATGGGTGGGTAATTGGATAAATAAATCATTGGGCCTGACAGCTCTGGAGTGGTGAGTTCTGGCAGAATTAGGGACCCAAAACTTTGTGAAAGATGAGGAGACATCTCTAGTGGAATTGCTATAAATAGCTTCCTGGGCAAGGATCTACTTATAGTGGCATGTCACAGGCAGAGCAATACTCAGCTGTTCAAAAGAGGCAAACTGCAATCCAAGGGTTTAGAAGCCTCCGCAGTATAGTGGTCCCAGAGCCACAGCAGACCTCTTGGAAGCACAGCCGCAGGAGGGCCGCCTGGAGCCACACCCTTCTCCTGCCATGGCATTGGGTCCAACTTTAATTTTGACATGATCAGAACTGTGGAGGAACACCTGCAATGCATGCATTTTTACTGCTTCAGCTTCTGCAGCCCAAGAGACAGCTGGGAGGAGCTGGACAGATGTGCAGCCACCAGCACCTGCCCTGCTCTAGCAAAGACCTCCCTAACCAGGCATCTGGATCTCTGCATGGCCTGCTTCCAGCCTGCCTCCCTCGCCCACCACACCTCTGTCGTTCAGCTCAGCTTCCTTCTCCCCAAACCCCACGGGCCTCTTCAGCCTAGCTCCCTTTACTTTGGCTCCTCCTGTCACCATGTGCTATAGCGAGTGTCAGATCAGGCCAAGGCGGGCAGCGACCAAAGGAGGCAGATTTAAAGAGGCCGCCAAACCAGGCTTTATTAAGATATCACTCCCAGGCAGATCAGACCCACAGAGTGGACAGGAGAAGGGTCTGAGGAGAAACCCGTGGCAGCTCGACAGGACTGGACTTTTATGGGGCTCACGGCAGGAAGGGAAGGGCTTGGACAGGAAAAGATGTTTTTTAGGGTCCCTTGTCCCGTTGGAGTTGGTCAGGGGAGTTGGCTGAACTCCAGGATTGGCCAGGGGGTCCTGCTGATTGACAGGCGTTTCTCCCCCGGCGCCTGACTGATGTCCCTTTCCCGCGGCTGCTTTGTTCTAAGTTGCCACCAAGTGGCCACCACCGACCTAACAGCGAGCTTTTCCCTCTCCTGTTTGCTCAGAAAACCCTTAGTGTCCACCCAGAGACATTTCCAGCAGCAGCCACAAACTGAGGGAGTCTCAGTCTTCTGGGTGCCCATGGCACTTGACGTGATGCAAACACAGCCTCGTGTGACCGCCACCAGGGCAGGGCTCAGAACCACAAGAACATCTCCCGCTGAGCACTACAGAAATCAGGGTAATAGCACAGCCAGCCCAGAAGTGATGAGCTCCGACTCCATGCCGGGCAGTTCTCATCCTCATGACAACCCCATGAGCCAGGTACTATTACCATATAGGTGAGGAAACTGATGCACAGAGAGATTAAGTAATTTGCCCAGAGTTGCACAGCTACAAAGGAATAACGGGATTTAAACCCAAGCCAGGTGGCCCCACAACCCTGCTGTCAGCCCCTGCACTTTGCTCCATGTTCATTTTCTCCATGACAGCTTGCCATTTTATTTTTTTATTTTTTTGGTGCTGGGGATTGAACCCAGGGCCTTGCGCATGCGAGGCAAGCATTCTACCAACTGAGCTATATCCCCAGCCCCCAGCTTGCCATTTTATTGATGAGAAAACAGATGCTTGAAAAGATGAAGAACTGGGGCTGGGCTGGGGCTCAGTGGTGGGGCGCTAGCCTGAGGCCCTGGGTTCCACCCTCAGCACCCCATAAAAATAAACAAAGGCACTGTGTCCCTCTACAACTAAAACACAAAAGTTTAAAAAGAAAAAAAGAAAAAAGACTTAAGAACTTAGCCCAAGTCACCAGGCTGGAGACTGGCCGAGCTAGGATGCTGCTGCCTCTCACCCAGCCCGGCCTGTCACCTCCACTGGGGGCCTGGGGAGCAACCCCCACCCAAGGCTGAGCCATTCCTAACAGTTTCTGGGAAAAACCAAGGAACAGCCACTTCAGGCTCCCTGGCTGGCTGCCACCTGAGACAGTGGTTGAGCCTGGGTGTCCTCAGAGGGCAGAGCAGGGACAGGAAGCTGATGTATCTCCCCTCTGCAGGGGGCAGGCAGCCAGCTGGGGAGGCCTGTGTGGGCAGGCCAAGGACAGATCCAGGGGAAGCACGGTGGGCCACCCAACCACAGCACAAAGAAAGGTTCCAGGGCTTGTGTGGCCATGGCAATCAACCGGCAGCAGGCCAATCAGCTCACATCTACAGGACGTGTGATGAGCAAGGGAACAAGTACCAGGGACAGCCATGAGTTAAAAGTCACCTCTTCCCTTCAGAGTCTTCTTGCCTGGTTTATTTAGGGAGGTGGCGCCCGCCTGTCATCCCAGCGGTTTGGGAGGCTGAGGCAGGAGGATCAGCGGTTCAAAGCCAGCCTCAGCAACTTGGCGAGGCCCTGAGTAAAGGAGGCCTCTGTCTCTAAATAAAAGACAAAAAGGGCTGGGGGTGTGGCTTATTGGTTAAGTGGCCCTGAGTTCAATCGCCGGGACCAAAACTCACCCTGCTCAGCCTGCTCCATTCATTCACTCATTTACTGATTGCCCCTGTTAGGCGTGTAGAGAATGAGGTCCCTGCCCCGTGGACCCTCCAGTGAAAAGACAAAAAGAAAAGAAAGAGAAACCAGGAGGACTGGGATGTGGCTCCTGGGACAGCGTTTGCCTAACATGTTTGAGGCCCTGGGTTTAAGCCCCAGCTCAGCAGGGGGTGGGGGGGGGGAGAAAGACAGAATGAAAAACAGGAAACACGGACAAGCAGTGACTGAGAAATCAAGAAGGGAGAGGAGGCTGGAGGAGCTCAGCTTTGAGAGAGAGTGATTCCACCCTGCAGGGCTGGGGGTGTAGCTCAGTGGTTAGGGTGCCTGCCAAGCGGGCATGAGGCCCTGGGTTCAACCACCAGCACCAAAAAATAAATAAATAAATAACTCCTGACTCACAAAGAGTGTAAGAGGATAATCCGTTGTGTTTGGATTTAAGCCACAAGGTTCTGGGGCTGACCTTTATACAACATTTGAACTAATATTTCAAATGACTTTCAGAAGGTCACAACCAGAGGGCAGGATCCAGGCTTCTCCTGTCTCAGTGTCCTGTCATCCCCTATGGGCTTTGGGTTTCCTGGAAATCTACTTTTGGTCAGAAGTTAGGAAAACAGAGAGTGACATCATAAGAGAGGGAGGGATTTTGGTTTTGTTTGGTTTTGGTTTTTCTCCATATTTTTATTGGCACATGATGATTAAACGTAAGAGAGGGAGGTTTTCAAGGGCTAATAACAAAAAACTAGGTCAGGAAGTATGTTAGTTGATTTTCTGTTACTGTAACAAAATACCTGAGAAAATCAACTTATAAGGAGGAAGATTTTATTTTGACCCTTGATGTCAAAGTTTTTTTTTTTTTTTTTTTAATATTTATATTTTACTTATAGGTGGACACATTGTCTTTATTGTACTTTATGTGGGGCTAAGGATGGAACCCAGTGCCTCATGCATGGTAGGAGAGTGCTCTACCTCTGAGCCACAACCCCAGCCCCCGCCCTGCCAGGTCAGAGGTTTTGGTTGGTTGCCTCCATTGTTTGAGGGCCTTGGGAAGGCCGAACATCATGGTGGGGAGTACCATGGGAAAGCAAAGCTGCTCACCTCAGGGCTACCACAAAGCAGAAAAAGAGAGGGAAGGAGACACACACCACTGACCTAATTCCTTCCCCTAGGCTCCACCTCCTAAAGATGCCACCAGCTCCCCACAGCACCCCAGGCCAGCACAAGCCTTCAACACTCAGCCTCTGGGAACACTTAAGACCCAAACTACAGCAGGAAGTGACATTTAAAATGAAATTAGAGCCAGGCATGGGGTCCCACACCTATAATCCCAGGGACTCCAGGAGGCTGAGGCAGGAGCATTGTAAATTCAAGGCCAGCCTCAGCCATTTAGCAAGGCCTTGTCCTAAAAAAAGGGCTAGGGATGTGGCTCAGTGATAAAGTACCCCTGGGCTCAATTCCTGGTACCAAAACAAAAATTAATTAACTAATTTTAATTAATTATAAAGATATTTTTTAGTTGTAGATGGACACAATATCTTTTATTTATTTATTTATTTATATGTGGTGCTGAGGATCGAACCCAGTGCCTCACACATGCTAGGCAAGTGCACTACCAATGAGCCACATCCCCAGGCCCTTTTTAAACTTTTTATTTTGAGACAAGGTCTCCCTAAGTTGCCCAGGCTGGCCTCAAACTTATGATGCTTCTACCCCAGCCTCCCCAGCAACTGGGATTACAGGCACATGCCACTGTCCCTGGTAAGATGGTAAAGTTTGTGTTGTGTGTTTTACTACAATTCAGACAAAATGTATCACATTGTGATATATGCAGTGATGGAAATATATTCAAAACAAAACAAAACATGAAAAAAATTCATCCATTTTAGTTGTAGGATTCAATGATTCCTGTTTTGTTTCGTTCATTCTTGGGGTTGAACCCAGGGCACCCACCATCCTGGGGACATCCCCAGAACTTTTTTTTTTTTTTTTTTTGAGATGTGGTCTCATTAAGTTGCCCCAGGCTGGCCTTGACTTGGGATCCTTCTCCCTCAGCCTCCTGACTAGTTGGGATTCTAGGCGTGTGCCACCCTGCCGGGCGACTCCGTGGTGTTTAGTATACTCAGACATGAATTTCTTTTCAGCCCTAATTAATTAATTTTTTTAAATGAAATTAAAATGGCTAGAGGCAGGTGGAAGGGAGAGGGAACAGGAAGGTCCTCTGGGCTGAAGACGTGGACATGTTAAAGAAAACAGAGGGTCTCAGAGGGGGGCCTGGGGGTGTTGTGCCGTGGTAGAGGCCTCTGTAGCAAGCCCAGGGACCTGGGTACCATGCACAGCACCACAGACAAACCAATGAACCCCACAGCAGAAGAGAAGAAATCCCAGGACGGCTGGGCCTGGAGAGTGGAGCTCAGAATGACAGAAAATGAGTCTTCAGAGGGAGACAGGCCGATCACGCAGGGCCATGAGCAGTCTCGTGACTTGGGGACTTGAAGCAGGCAGGTAAGGCACTGACGGGTTTTAGCTGGACGGCACGGCACGGGAGACATCCTGCATCAGAGAGGGGGAGGGAGGAGGGACGGCAGCACCCATCGGAGCCCCAAGAGCGGTCAGGAAGCAGATGCAGCCAACTAGGAGAGATGACAGCGGCCTGGGCAGTGCAGGGCTGGCTGGGTGGACGGAGATGCCAAAGGCGCGGAGAGCCAGGCCGCACTCCTGACTGGATGAGGGCAGGGAGAGGGAGGACCCCCCCCTCCTTAGATACAAAAGGTACAGTGGTTCTCCAGGCTGGGGGATCCAGCAGGTTTAGGGGCAGCACCGTGAGATCACTTTTTAAAATTATGAAATATTAAAAACCAACAAACAAGCTTGGATCTGGGCACAGTGGTGTGTGCTTGTCATCCCAGCAGCTCATGAGGCTGAGGCAGGAGGATCGCAAGTTCGAGGCCAGCCTCAGCAACTTAGTGGGCCCCTCAGCTAAAAATTAGTGAGACCCTGTCTGAACTTTATTTATTTATTTGGTACCAGGGATTGAAACCAGAAGCACTTAACCTCTGAGCCTCATCTCCAGCCCTTTTTATTTTCTATTTTGAGACAGGGTCTCTGCTAAGTTGCTTAGGGTCTCACCTAAATTGCTGAGGCTGGCTTTGAACTTGTGATTCTCCTGCCTCAGCCTCCCAGCCCACTGGGATCACAGGTGTGCACCACCTTGCCTGGCACCTGGATTGCAATCCTAATTAGCCCCAAATAAATGTAATTTTATTTATTCTTAAAAAAAATAGAACTATGAAATAGTCAATGCATATGTACTACACATCCTTATATTGTTCAGGATAAATGCATAAAATCTTGTCAGTTTAAAATAAATGAATAAAAATATATACAGATACAATATGAAATATTTGCTACGTATGAAATGATTTATACCAAGTGTACGTAAGCAACAGAGTGGACTACTAAAAGAAACACCCAACTTGAGAAACATTAGCAACATCAGGTTTTCCTTTTTTTAAAATATTTTTTTTTATTTTCAGATAGGGTCTCACTAAGTTGCTGAGGCTGGACTCAAACTTGAGATCCTCCTGCCTCAGCCTTCTGAGCTGCTGGGATAATAGACATGCACCACCCCAACCAGCAAGTTTGGTTTCTGAGTACCAAGTTGATATCCTGTCAACATAATTGAAATATTATTTGAATTAGTTCTATCACTGATTCCCTTGGGTTTTACAAGTCAGCTTTCATATTATATGCTTATATAGATTTACAGTTTCTTTACCAGTTCTGGTGCTTGTACATTATTTCTCTTGTCTAATTGCATTGGCTAATACCTTGAATAGTAGCAGAAATAGTGGGTATCCTTGCCTTGTTCCTGAACTTGGTGATATGTTTCCAGCATTTCTGCTTTTAGGAAGATACTGGCATTAGCAATCCCAAAAAACCAAAGGCCAAATGTTCCCTCTGATATGGGGATGCTGACTCACAATAGGCAGTACGTGTGTGTGTGTGTGTGTGTGTGTGTGGAGTGGAGGCTCATGGGATTGGGCAGAAGGGTGGGGGATGGAAATGGGAAAGACAGTAGAATGAATTGATATGACTTTCCGATGTTCATGTATGAACACACAGCCAGTATAACTCCACATCATGTCCAACCACAAGAATGGGAAGTTATACTCTAAGTGTTTATGATATGTCAAAATGCATTCTACTGTCATATATAACTAAAAATAACAAATAATAAAAAAAAGACACTGGCATTAGAAATGTCTCATCTATCTAGCTAATTACCAGTTTCATTAGCATTATTCCATATCTAGCACATAATATTTATATCTATTCATATTAAGAAAGTATCACTCACAAGCATAGTGGCACATGCCTGCGCCTTGGGAGGCTGAGGCAGGAGGATCCCAAGTTGAAAACCAGCCTCAGCAAAAGTGAGGCACTAAGCAACTCAGTGAGACCCTGTCTCTAAATAAAATACAAAATAGGGCTGGGGATGTGGCTCAGTGGATGAGTGCTCCTGAGTTTAATCCCTGGTATTCCTCCCCCCCAAAAAAGTATCACTCAATTCCTATTTGATTAAGTATTTTAATAAAGTGAGATGTTGAATGTTATAGGTTTTTTTTTTCAGTGTCTATGAAGATAATCATATATATTTTCTCTAAAATCTATTAACATAGTATTAACATTTCCCTGAATCTCTGTTCATTTTCTCCCTTCTTGTCCCCTCTCGGTTGTTCAGACTCCATAATCTCTATTGGCCTGTCTTCGAATTCACCAATTCTTCTGCTGATCTGAGTCTCTGTGAAGCTCTTCTAGTGAGTTTTTTTAAATTTTTTATTATTATTATTATTATTATTATTATTTTTAATATTTTTAGTTGTTAATGGACCTTTATTTTGTGTATTTGTATGTGGTGCTAGGGATCGAACCCAGTGCCTCATTCATGCTAGGCAAGTGTTTTACCACTGAGCCCCAGCCCAGCCCTCTAGTGACTTTTTAATTTAGCTGCTGCACTCTCCAGTCCTGCATGTCCATTTGGTTGTCTCTTCAGTGGAGTCTGTTTCTTGAGCCACCGTCATCACGTTTGCCTACAGTTCTTCACATGGGGTCTCCTCTGGTTCTTTGAACTTTTCCTAACAGCTGCTCTGAAGCCACCATCTGCTAAGTCCAGCGTCCTTCAGAAACAGTGTCTGTGGCTGCCTTTCTTCTGTGTAGGAACCACGCTCTGCAGTTCCTTTGCCTGTCTTCTGACTTCTTGGTGGAAAACTGCATATTTTTGATAACACCGTAGCAACTCCAGATACGGATCTCGGGACTCAGTGCAGCTGTCCTGGTCACTTGTTGGTACCCTGCCTGAGTTAACCCCTTGACGTCTATGTCCTTGCAGCATGTAGCCTAGGATGGTTAGGCTCAGAGGGTTTTTTTCCTATTTTTATGGTGACCTTGTCTTCCTCGGGGTTGCCCTGGAGCGGCATACCTCAGTCACTGGTCCGAGTTTGGGCTTCCTGACTGAGTCAGAGCCCCTCCCTCCTGTGGGGTTGAGTGTGAGGCTTGCAGGCTGCTCTGTGGCTGAGTGTTTGCCCACTTGGGACAGGGACTGGTAGTTTGCAATTTCCCTCCCTGCCTGCTTGTGCGACAGTGCAGCCTTGCTGTGTGTGTACGGACTTCGGGGCTGCCAGGGAGCAGTTTTATTTTTAAGCTGGGTTTCCTAGGAGTGGTGACCAGGGCAGAGTAACCAAGGTCATGCTTCAGCCCCTGTACCAGCCTGGCTGCTGCCTCTTGTGGAGGGTCTGGGTGCAGCTCTGACTGTTCCTGAGTGGGTGCAGCCTAGTGCGTGGCCACAGCTCTCCCAGCCCTAGGGTGGACTGTGACCCCCTAGGGCTCTTGGCGGCCATCTCCTTCCCTGGTTGTCTTTCACTCTCCTGGTTGCTCTGCCCTTTCCTTGTTGTACTAGGATGGAGATGTTGAGTGCTCTCTCAACGGCTGTCAGTCAAGATCTCCGTCTTGTTGGACAGTGCTCACAGGCATTGTTCCAGAAAAACCGGTTCCCAAGGGCAACTTGCGGAGCTCTGTCTCTAGGGCTGCCTCTCCCGCTGGGCAGAACCTTTGCTGTGCTCTGTAGGAACTGGGAGGGGGGCGGAAGCCAAGCCTTACTAGAAAGATACCGCCTCTCTACAAGCTGGTGGGGCCGGGCTGGGATAGGAGCCTCTGGTCTTTTTTTCTTTCTTTTTTCCTGACAGTGCTGGGGGTGGAACCAGGGCTTCATCAGTGCTAGGCGGTGCTCTGCCACCGAGCTCCATGGCCAGCCTGGCCTCTGGTCTTCTTGGTTTTCTTTTCCTGACATGAGCCGTGGGGATCTAGTCTTGCAGGCTGTCTTGCCTGTAGTAGAGCTACAGAATCATAGACAACCCCAACATCTCTGTGGCTCTCAAGAACAAGATTCGATTTCTTGCTCATTTTCCACACTCCTTAGAGTGTGTGGCTCTGACTCAGTTCCATGTCCTCTTTTTTTTTTTTTTTTTTTTTTTTTTTTAAGAGAGAGAGAGAGAGAGAGAATTTTTTAATATTTCTTTTTTAGTTCTCGGCGGACACAACATCTTTGTTGGTATGTGGTGCTGAGGATCGAACCCGGGCCGCATGCATGCCAGGCGAGCGCGCTACCGCTTGAGCCACATCCCCAGCCCCCATGTCCTCTTTATTCCGGAACCTGGATGGAGAGGCTGCCCTTCCAGGGGGACACCAGGCTCCTGGCAGATGGATGAGAGTAATGGCAGAGCCACACTGGGGCTTTTAAGCTCCTGCTCAGATGGGGCATGCGCCATGTCTGCTCAGGTTCCAGATCTACACTGTCCTGGTTGGAGGGCGGGTCGTGCGGAGGGCCAGGGCCGGGCTGTGGGTGGAGAGATGAGCAAGGGCAGCAGGGACAGCAGGGCCTTGTAAGCTATTTATTCATTCAGAAAGTAGGAGCGACACGCTTAGGTATTGGATCAAGTCAGGTCTGGGGGCTGGGGATGGACAAGCCTGACTTCCTAGTGGGATAAATCACACGAGAAGCCCGGGAAGGGGGAAGAAGATTGCAGACTGGATCACGCTACTGCTGAGGAGTCTGCACTTAATCCACAGACTTTTTTCTTTTCTTTATCCTCCCTCGTCTTCTCCCCGCCACCCCCCACACATGTCAGGCTAATGCTCTACCACCAAGCTGCATACCCAGACCCTAGGGCTTCTTTTCTGCATTCTCTTCTGATCTCTAGCAGATCTCTGATCTCTAGTAGACAGGAGACCCGGTGAACACAGCCCGTCTGGGGGTCACTACTGGGTTTTACTCAAAACTTTCTCTAGGTCAGGCTTTGTTCAGAATCAGTCTTGAAACAGACAGAAGGACCTTCAGATGCCTTTGTGAAGACCGGGCCAGACAGCTAGGTGGAAACTTGACTTTCTGTTTACTGGAAGTAAATTACTTAACCTCTCTGGAGACAACACTGCATTTTAGTGGTTGCTTTTTCCTTTGTGAAGTAAAGCTACTAACAACACCCACATCTGTAATCTCTGCAATTTAGTAGGCTGAGGTAGGAGAATCTCAAGTTTGAGATTAGCCTCAACAATTTAGAAAGACCCTGTCTCAAAAAATAAAGGGCTGGGGGTATAGCTCAGTGATAGAGAGCTCTTGGGTTTAAGTACAGCGTGGTGGATGTTTTAGCTTCTTGTCCTGTAGGGGTTTCAGGCCCCAGGTCCAGCGGTCCTGCCCCTCTTATGGGTGAGGAAGCTTTGGGAAAACTTTTACCTCGCAGCTGCAAGGCAGGTGGTGACTGGCTTCACAGGTAGAAGTGAAGCCACGCCCCCTCTCCAGGAGGGTTCTGATTGGTGGAGGGGCGGGGCGGGGTCCACCCTTGGGATATATAAATGCGTTGGTGCCCTGGGTCCTGGGTCGTGAGTTATTCTGTGGTTAACTCCTGCTGGCCGGTGAGGCTCCTTGAGGGAGGAGCCTGCTTTGTGGGAGGCCAGCTGAAGACTCCCAGGTTGACCTTGGGGTGTGGGGCGAGGAGAGGGGTGGTTGGCACCTTCTCCAGAGCCCCTTGGTTGGCATCTCTGTGAAAGGTTAAGGGAAGGTTAGGGAAGCTGCTTGAAAATGAGGAACTGGGCATGGTGGGGGGCACCTGTAATCCCAGCGACTCAGGAGGCTGAGGTGGATCTCGAAAGGTGGAGGGCAGCCTCAGTAATTTAAAAATACCCTGTCTTAAAATTTAAAAAATATTAAGAACTGAGCCAGGCGCTGTGGCGCGCATCTGTAATCCTAGAGGCTTGGGAGGCTGAGGCAGGAGTAAAGCCAACCTCTGCAAAAGCGAGGCGCTAAGCAACTCAGTGAGACCCTGTCTCTAAGTGAAATACAAAATAGGGCTGGGGATGTGGCTCAGTTGGTAGAGTGCTTGCCTGGCATGCAGAAGGCCCTGGGTTGAATCCCAAGCACCACAGGGGGGTGCGGGAAGGGCTGGGGCTGCGGCTCAGAGACAGAGTGCCCTTAGGTTCAATCCCCATCACAACAAAAAAACAAACCATAGTTTGAGGAGGCCCCAATCTCAACTTGTTCTAAATCCAACTATTTGATGTCATTCTCTTTGGTCCTCAGTTCCCCCTTGATATAGGGGGCATGTGCCCTTCCAACTCTTTGGTGTAGGAGGGGGTTGAGATCTGGGCAGCAAGGGGAAAATCCTCAGGCTTTTTGAATATGTGGGTTCCACCTTCACCTAACTGAAGCCTGTTTGCTTCCTTTGCCAAATAGGTCCCTGTGACACCCGCCTTCCAGGGGGCAGTAAGATGAAGCCCTTAGAGCTTTTAGCACAGTCCCGAGCACCTAGGAGGTGCTTGCTGCTGCTGTTACTCTCTGGTCCAGGCACCAGGAGGAGGGTGGGGGTGCTGCAGTCCTCATCAGATCTTTGCTTCTTTCCTGGCCTCCCCATCTGTCAGGCCTCCCAGGTGCCCTCTATTCTGAATCCTTGAGTCTCTGCACCCTGCCCTCCACCTTCCTGGTCCTCTTTCTGGCCAGCCTCACCTTCCTCTTTGATTTGTGGGAGGTCATTGTATAGGTACCAAGTCCTGAGGCTGCTGTATCTATAGGTCCCCTTGCTCCACCCTGCCCCACCCTACTCCTACTCCCCATGAGATAAGTGATACCGGAGACCCTGCCATTGTCTTGTGGTTATCACCAGGTGAAGTTGGGGGACTGCAGCCAACAAGGGGGGGCAATGGGTTTCTTCATCCCCACCAGGGCCAGGAGTCCAGGCCTTCCTCAACATTCTGGGTGAGTTTCCGGGAGGCTGGCATGGGAAGGGCGATGGGGTCAAGAATACAAAGAGCTGTGGAAGGCAGGGTCCTGCTCTGCTCAAGCTGGCCTCCCAAGCCTCTCTGGACAGGTGTGGCAGGTGGGAGGGGGATCTTGTCAGAACATGGGCTCAGTGGTGGTTTGGGCTTTGACCATTTTATCTATGGGGCATGACCTGTGTCCCCTGTTTTTCTACCTCCAGAGGACAGCTTTTTCCAGGAGTTCCTCTCCAAAGACACCTGCTTCCAGATTTCAGATACGGTAAGGAAGCAAAGTGGAGTTTGTTACAGAGAGTAACAAAGTAGAGGCTGGGGTCACTTGAGTAGAAGGTTGACTTAAGGGGATTCAGTGCGCTGGGTCCCTGGACTGTTGGGGGAACCCTTCCCCTTATCTTTGCTGGGCCCCTCATTTTACTGTCTTTTCTTCCCTGTCCAAAACCTCTGGGGTGTGAAGGAACCTGGCTGCTGGCCTCATCCCCAGGGCCTCTGGCTGCCCCTGCCTGTCTGCAGTTCCTCCTGGCTGTGGGGCTGGTCTCCTTCCGGTGTGCTAACCTGACGCTCTGTGAGCACAACCACAGCAGTTCTTGGCACTATGAGTGGCAGGAGTGGGCAGCGGGACACTACTGAGGGTGAGGGTATGGTAGGATGGGACAGGGCGGAGGCCATAGACTTGACCCTTGACCTCATGCCCTTGTGTTCCTTGCAAATGAGATGGAGGAGGACTTGGAGAAACCTAAATGTGAGATTTTTTTTCCATGGGCCCTGGGGGAAGATTGGCATTCCCGGGTGGGGAAGTTCTAGCACCCAAGGGACATACTGTGGGCACGAATGGACTTCTAAGCCAGCGCTGTGAGCGGGTGAGGCTGGGCTGCCATCCCAACTCACTGTCCACTCTACTCCTCCCAGGTCATGGCCAGCAAGCCAACCCACTGGGCCTGGACTCGGAAGTGGTGTCCCCACCAAGGTGCAGTTCAGAGGGATTGCTGTCAGGCCTGGGGCCCCTTACCCCATGTATTAGGCTTCTCTAGAGGAACAGAATCAACAGGAAGTATAATTATAAAAGGCGGACTTATTAGGTTCTCATATGTGACCGGAAGTGATAGTCCACAAAAATGGCCGTCTGCAGGCTGGAGAGCTGGGGGAACCAGTAGCTGGGCAGTTCAAGAGGCTGAAGCCCCAGAACAAGAGGGATCAGTTCTACTCTAGTCTGAGACCAAAGGCTTCTTGAGAATCCACCTTGAAAAGTGAAGAAGCGGGAGTCTAATATCCTCAGACCATCACACCAGTAATTAAGAACCTGTTCAAGAAGAATTGAGCTTGCATCTGCTGCTGCTTCCTCGTTCTTCCAATTTTTATTCCATCCAAGCCATCATCCTATTGGTTGGTGCTGCCCACGCTTAGGGAGGGTCTCCTTTTCAGTTGGCTATTCCACGTGCCAATCATTCCTAGACAGAGTCTCATTGACAAACCCATAACCCTCCTAATCCTTGGAATATCTTAATCCAATCAAGTTGTGTTAGACCAGGATGCCAGAAAAGACCACTGACTCCAATTAAAATCAAATTAAAGCAAGCTTATTATTTCGACCGGCCGGGCTGCCTCTTCCTCCCAAAACCGCGAGAACAAGACAGCAACCCCAGCTTTCCTGCAGCCCAGCTTTATAGCCCAGAAAGTTACACAAAGGGGGGTTACAGATAACAGAACTCTGACCAGCATAACACTGATGGTAGTTTACATTTTTTGCTGGCCCCAACATCAGAATTTATGAGGGTCATTACAGCCTCAGAGAGGGTCAGTATCTGGCCAGGGAAGGCCAAGATTTGTGAGGCGTCACTAAAGTTTCAGAGAGGGCTGCTATCTGGTCAGAGAGCCAGGCATGGGTGAGTTCAAGGCACAGGCAGGCATTCCAAGCAGGTTCAGAATTTGCAGTAATTTATAGTAAAGCCAAAATTATCTTTTCATGGCTTTGTGGTGAGATGGCTCCCAATTTTAATAAAAGATCAGGTTGGGTCTATCAGTTGATGATTTAAATTAACCATTACACCCCAGGAACCTGGCCATTCACCCCCACACTGTGGCCTGTGTGGTTTGCCCCAGCATCACAGATGTGACCTCCCACACCTCATCCAGATGCCCTTCCCTGATCTCTGAGTGCCATCCACCCTGCTGCCAAAATTGCTTCTCAGTGGCCAAAAACCTCTGGGGTGAGGACTTTCTTGTTGTCTTGCCCCCCAGATGCAGCTAGAGCTGGGCAACTACACCTTCCACAATGAGCTGGAGACAGGAGCTGAGGAGGGTCGGCTTGGGGACCTGGGAGGTGGGAGTGGGACCAACAGGATGTGGGAGGGGGGCACATGGGCTGTTTCACCAGTTTCCCCTCCAGGCTCACTCTGTGGCCCCCTCCCAGTCTTCCCCAAGCCTCCACCACACCTGGGGACTGAGTTCTGCTGCTCAAGAGCTGCCTGCCTGTCCACTCCCCTATGTAACACGTGTCACCCCCACCCCCAGCCTCCTGTCTGGTGGGCCTTAGGTGGCAGCACTGCCCCTGCCCCACCCTTGCCTCCTAACAATGTGTACCCGCTCCGGTCCTGATTCTCTAACTAACGTGTGTCTACAGGACACCCACTGCTTAGGTACTGGCCTGGTTCCTTGACCCAGTGTGATGGTGAGAGGGTCAGAAGGTTAGGCCTGTGAGCACAGGCTTTGAACCAGCTCTTCCTCTTCCCATGGCGGCCGGTCTCTGTCGTCCTGAGCCTCAGTTTCCCTTCTGTAACATCCACCATCTATGAACACTACACAGTGTAGCTGGGATTCAATGAGCTGGGATACTCGCAGCCCTAAGAAGGGGCCCCCAAACCTACTGGGTAAAGTTTAAATGGAAAATGGCTCTGTGGCCAGGTCAGAAATGTCTTCAGGGTCAGACTTGAGGATATTTAGGAATAATAATGTTTAAATAATAATATAATGTAGTGATTATTATCCTATAGTTCCTTCCCCCTCCCCCAAAGGAAAGACATACTGAGCACTCAGTCAATTTCTTGGTACTGAAGGAGAAGGAAGGCTTCCCAGAGGAGGCACATTTAACTGGGCCTGGATGTTCATGGGAGGGTAGTCTAGGGCAGTGGTTATGACTTGCCCTTTGGAGCCAAACGGTTTAATTTCAAATTCCAGGTCCCTGCTTGTTATTTCAAGTCTTGTGCCTCTGTTGCCTGGCCTGTCACCTGGGCATTGTTTTGCAATGAGTGCTGAGATTTGAATGGGTTCATCCCAGGAGGGTTCTGATGCTGTCTGAGGAGGGGAGGGAAGGTGTGGAAGTAGTGAGCCCAGCAGGGGTGGCTGTTCGCAGAGGGGATGGAACAAGTGGGGAGTGGGGAGGAGTCTACAAGTCGGATGGAGTTACCTGCCCGCTCTAGAGTGGATCTCAAGGGGCAGAGCAAGAAAGCCTGGAGATGCCGGCCAGGTGCACGCCTGGAATCCCAGCCACTTGAGCTGAGGCAGGAGCATGGCAAGTTCAGGGCAAGCCTCAGCAACTTATTGAGATCCTGTCTCAAAATAAAACTTAAAAATAGGGTGGGGAACCTCCTGGGTTCCTGAGCATCCCTGGGCTCAATCCTCAGAACTGGGGAGAATTTTAAAAGCCTAGAGGTTGAGGACATTAGAAACGAAGCTAAGGACTAAAAAGTATTGGGAGGGAGATGGGAATGTAGCTTCATGGAAGTGCACGCCTAGCATGCGGGGTGCCCTGGGTCCAGTCCTCAGTAGCCCCTCAAAACAGTACTGAATTTCAAAAAGGCAATATATTCACATGTACATTGTGAACCAAGAGTCCCCTTATTCCCTCAACTCCCTGCCTCCTGGTTCCCAGCCCTAGAGGCAATGAAAGTGAGTCTCTTACATCCTTTCAGGAAGGAATCCATACATCATCAAATGTGGCATTATAATCATGCACACACATCTAAATGGCACAGAGCTCCTAAGACCTATGGAATTTCAGGGCAATAGAAGAATCTTTTGCTGTTCATAAAAGTCCCTGAATTATTCATAAGGAGACTGCAACCACTCAAGGGTGACAACTCTGGGTGGGGGATGCTGAAGAGACAAACACTTTGAACACAGGTGTGCTGGGAGCAGGAGAGGGCAACTCTGCACCCCAACCCCATACCTCACCTGGTGCCAGCTTCCATCTAGCTGTTCCTGACCTGCTTCCTTTATCATAAACCAGTAACAGTAAGTAAACACTCTCCTGAGTGCTGTGAGCCTTCTACCACATTGCTAAGCCCAAGGAATGATTTAGGAACCTTCAAATTTACAGTTAGTTGGGCAGAAGTGGGGGTGGCTGGTGAGATGGAACTCTTAACCTGTTGGGTCTGTTACAGGCTCCAGGATGGTGACAGAAGGAATGGAATTGTGAACATGGTCCATGCTGGAAAGTTGATATTTTGTATCAGAAGTATCAGAAAAATCACTGAACCAAATACGCATTTGTTTCTCACCGCTTTTTGTTAAACTCTGGTAGAATTCCACGCATCCTGCTGCTGACCTAGCAACATATTTTTTAAATTTTTTTAATCCATATGTTCCTTTTTATATTCCCATTTTTAGATACAAGTAGCTATAAAGTAACTAGTCCCTTACTGACCCATATTTGTTTCTTCACTTAATAGCAGGCTTCTGCTACTGCAAGCTGAGCTTCTGTGAGTGACTTTGTAAGGATGTCATAAACATGTAAAAAAAAATATCTGTAGGGTAAATTTTAAAAATTGCTCTGCCAATGAATAAGCCCAAATTGTCTTTTTTTTTTTTTTTTTTTGCCAAATGTCCCTCTGGCTATTCACTACCCCTCCAGGAGTACATAAGGCTTGATTTTTCCAGAATTCTCACCAACCCATGAAGTACCAGATTTTTTTTTTTTTTTTGTACCAGGGATTGAACTCGTGGGCACTCGACCACTGAGCCACATCCGCAGCCCTGTTTTGTATTTTATTTAGAGACAGGGTCTCACTGAGTTGCTTAGCGCCTCACTTTTGCTGAGGCTGGCTTTGAACTTGGGACCCTCCTGCCTCAGCCTCCCAAGCCACTGGAATTACAGGCGTGCCCCACCCTGCTCAGATTTTTTATCATTGACAAATTAAGTGGAAAATGATTTCTTGGTGAAGTGTTAGTTCATACTTATTTTTCAGTGAGCTCAAGTGTCTTTTCTTATGTTTAAGAGCCATTTACCCTTTCTTCTGAACAGTCCTTGTCTTTACTCATTTATCCCACTGATTCTGGCTTCTGATTGACAGATAAGAATTCTTTTTCTACAAATGGAGAAAAATAGCCCTTTAAAATACTAATTATCCATATTTTCTTCAGTTAATCCTTTGACATTGCGTGTTAGTCAGACTTCTGTTACTGTGGCAAAATACCTGAGAAAAACAACATGAAGGAGGAAAGTTTTCCAGGTTTCAATCCATGCTTGGCTGGCTCCATTTTGGGGGCCCAAGGCGAGGCAGAGCATCATGGCAGCAGAAGCGTGTGGCAGAGGAGGCTGCTCTCCTCATAGCAGATGGGAAGCAAAGAGAAACAAAGTGGCCAGGGACAAGATATAGTCCACAAGGACAAGCCACACCAGGACCCACTCCCTTCAACTAGGTCCCAATTCCTACCGTCCTGCCGCCTCCTAGCAGTCCATTCAGCCCTGAATCCCTTAATGGATTAACCCCTTGATGAGGACAGCATCTTCCTGATCCAACCATTTCCCCAGATCACCACTCTGAACATGGCTCTGTCTGGGACCAAAAACCTTTCCACATGAGCTTTTGGGGAACATTTCAGATCCCAAACTACAGCACAGTATAGATGGTTTGTGTGTGTTTGTGTGATGCTATGGATTGAACCCAGGCCCTTGAACATGCTAAGCACATACTCTACCACTGAACTGCATCCTTATCCCCTGCATGGTTTTTGTTTTGTGGTACAGTACTGGGGACGGGATGGTATGTAGGGCCTCACACATGCTAGGCAAGCATTCTTCAACTGCCTACACCCCCAGCCTTGTATAGATTTTTAAAAGCAAAAAATAAAATTTGGCCTGGGGATGTAGCTCACTGGTAGAGTACTTGCCTAGTATGTGTGAAGCCCTGGGTTAAATGCCCAACAATGCAAAAAATAAAATAAAATAAATAAATAAATAAATAAATAAAGCAAGCAATCAAGCTTTATGGCTTCTGAGTGTTATGTTTATGTTCTGAGTGTGTCATAGTTTAAAAGACCTTTTCCACACTGAGATGTTTACAAAGACTTCTCCTTTAGCTCCTGGTTATAGATTTTTGTTTTGTTTTGTTTTGTTTTTAAAGAGAGAGACAATTTTTTTTTTGAATTTTTAATATTTATTTTTTAGTTCTCGGCGGACACAACATCTTTGTTGGTATATGGTGCTGAGGATCGAACCCGGGCCGCACACATGCCAGGCGAGCGCGCTACCGCTTGAGCCACATCCCCAGCCCTAGATTTTTGTTTTCATGCTTTACATTTGTATCTTGAGTTCATTTGGAACTTCTTCTAAGATGCAAATTATGAACCCAACTTTATTTTTTCCCCTAGATTTTCCCATCCCCACTTTTTAATTTTTTTTCCTGGTACCAATGATTGAACCCAGGGGTGCTTAGCCACTGTCCTCAGTCCTTTTTTATTTTTTATTTTGAGATAGGATTTCACCAAGTTGCTGAGACTGGCCTTGAATTTGGGATCCTCCTGCCTCAGCCTCCCGAGTTGCTGAGATTACAGATGTGTAGCAACACACCCAGATGCCCTTGCCTTTAAAATTTTTTTTTTTTAGTTGTTGATGGACCTTTACTTTATTCACTTATTTATATGCGGTGCTGAGAATCGAATCCAGTGCCTCACACATGTGAGACAAGTCCTCTACCACTGAGCCACAACCCCAGTCCCCTCTTGTAATCTTAATTGTGGTTAATTTATAGACTAATTTAAGCAGAACTGACATGTTTATGAGATATTTTCATATCAGAAAGAGGTGTCTACCCCCAGCCTTTACTTCTTTCCAATGGCACCAATGGTCAGTAACCCCCAAATTTGTACTTCTATTCTGAGCATAGGGCATTTTTAGGGCAGTGAAACTTCTCTCTGATGCTGCAGTGGTGAATACATGACATTACTCATTCGTCTGAACCCACCAACTTACAATGAACCCTAAGGCAAAGGATAGGCGTTAGTTAATAACGTTGCATCAATATTGCTTCAGCAACTGTAACAAAGATGCCACCCGGATGGATGCAAGATATTAACAGGAACAGCTGCTGGAGGGAGGGAGGATATAAGGCAACTCTGTCCTTTCTCAGTAATTTTCCTGCAAGTCTAAGACTGATCTAAAAAAAAAAAGTCTTTTAAAGAAGAAAAAAATTGAAAATATTCCCATGAGTGGAAAAAGCAGGCTCACTTTCTCCAGCAGTCTGCTCGAAGCCCAGATGGCTCTGACCCCGGATGTGTGAGGGGTTTTCCCTACATACCAAGAAAGCAATCAGTTCTGTAGCAGACACTGGCTGAATGTCCCCTCATTGAGGTCAGTTCAGTCTATCTAGAGATAGCAGCAGGTTTCTCAGAGGCTCCCCAAGGCTGCCTCTGAAGAGACCGATATCAGGGTGGTGGATCTTATGGTCCACAGGGTCTTCAGGAATACAAGCCTCCAGGACCACCAGTCCCAGCAAGAACATGAGAGGGAGCTGGGCATGGTGGCATGCCTGTAGCCCCAGGTCCTTGAGAGACTGAGGCTGGAGGTTCTCTTGAGATTAACCTGGACAACATAATGAGACCCCATCACAATCAAACAAACAAATATAACCCAATAAAGATGCAGCAAGAACTTCTGCGGTGCACCTGGAGTCCCAGCTACTAGGGAAGCTGAGGCAGAAGGATCACTTGAGCCCCAGAGTTTGAGGCCAGGCAGTCTGGGGCAGCACAGATAGACCCCCCCCCTCAAAAAAAAAAATCACAGGAGGAAGAGAAAGGCCCTCAGCCACAGGGAATCCTTGCCCCTTCTCTTTTCCCTAACACACTGAGAATCTCCCCTCCTCAGTGTTCACCCAAGACCCCTGAAGAAGGGCAGGAGCTTTGGGGGCCCTATTTTATCATGTGCCATCAATAGTCTACTGCAAGCCCCACCCCCGACCTTGCCACCTTCCTAGTTTGAGCCACATTCTCTGCCCCTGGATATCTGCAGTGCTCTGGTGCCTAG
Source organism: Urocitellus parryii (assembly GCF_045843805.1). Classification (NCBI taxonomy): domain Eukaryota; kingdom Metazoa; phylum Chordata; class Mammalia; order Rodentia; family Sciuridae; genus Urocitellus; species Urocitellus parryii. The sequence continues at coordinate 7,886,963 of NC_135534.1, read as the reverse complement.
ACGCCCTCCTCCCTCTCTTGCCTCCTCAACCCATTGCTATGCAGCCTTCTTTGTTTGTACAAATCTGATCAGCCTTCTGCTTCAAGTAGATTGAAATCTAAACTCTGCTGGCCAGCTCAGGGGCGCCACTCTCCCTTGCCTTCTGACTCTAAGTGACAAGCACACTCCAGTTCCTCCCAGTGCTGAGACTCCTAGAGGCAATTCCCATACCTCACCTCCTCCTCGCCACCATAACTCCCTGCATCTAATACTTCCTCTAACTCCTGGACAAGATCAGGTTTCAGGTAAGTGCATCCTTCGCACCAACTTTCTTCTCAATTAATTATGGGTGTAAAAGCAAGTTCAGGGCTGGGGCTCAGTGGTAAAGCGCTTGCCTCGCACGTGTGAGGCGCTGGGTTTGATCCTCAGCACCACATACAAATACATAAAGATAAGCCATGAGTCCGCACCATCCATACCCAGGTGAGCACAGTGTCCTGCCCATAGAGAAGGTGGTCAGTGCCCATCTGGGGAAAGCCAAATGCAATATGCAGGAGTGAGGAGGTTTGTGGGAGTCACGGTGGCGGCACTGGGACTCATGGGTTGAGTCAGAAGGCTTTGAGGGGATGGCCGTCTTTGCAATCTCCCCTGCACATCTTTCCTCTTTCAGACTTCTGCTTCCTGATATCCAGCCACAAGGAACACTTGTAGCTGGACTTTCTGGCTTGTGTCCCCTCAGCCTTCAGAACTTTCCCTTTGCTGTCCTTTCTGCTAGGAAGCCTTGTCCACATTGTTGACTTAATTCCTCTTTGTCCATAATCACGACTCAGCTACCATGGCCCCCAAAATGGGATCAGGAGAGCACCCTCTACCAGCAGGGACTGATTGCCTCAATCACGGGTCTCTGCTGCGCGAAGACCTGCAGAATTTAACCAAGAGTGGCCACAAGAATGCAGAATGGTAAGGGCGAAGAGCCCAGGAGCTGTTTTCAGCCCTGACTCACCAGGTGGGGGAACTCCGGCAAGCCACATCCCCGCAGGCCTCAGTTTTCCTCATCTGTAAACTGAGGATGAGAGTGGAGTCCCATTACATAGGCGGCTCTTAACTTCTGCTGGGGTCATAGACCCTAGGATCCCAGAAAAGCTATGCACAAAATGCTGCAGCAACTGCCGGGCTGGGACCCGCATACCACCGAAGAGCCCTGAGCTGCAGGATCACTGAAGCCCGTCCCCTTCTTCAGGGTCTCCCTTTGCAGTTCACCAGGCATAATCTGCGGGTCCCGGGTGGGCCTCTGACGCCCTCTTCTGGGTAAGGTGACACAAGGGCGCTCCCCGTTGGGTGCACAGAGGGCTTGCGGGAGAGGGCAGGTGTCCACCTCCCGCAGTATCCTGGTTCAGGAAACCGCAAGATGGGCTCCCACCATTGCGTCTTTGCATCCCATTCGCTGCACGAACCGGGAAATCAAGGCCGAGCAGGGCCGGGACTTACCCAAGGTCACGCAGCGAGTCGGGGCCTAAAGGGCCGGCTCCCCGCGCCCCGCCCGGACGCACGGAGCCACTGAGGCGGGTGGCGGCCGGGACCTGCGCCCCAGGGCGCGGGGGTGGGTGGGGGCGGGAGTCGGCCCAGCCCCGGAGCCCGGCTGCCGCGGGGAGCGGCCGGGTGGGGCTGCCGTTTGCCGAGTGTCCGGCAGGGGTCCGCGTGCCGCCAGCCTGGCCCCTGCTGCGAGCAGCTGCCGCAGCCCGAGGTAATCTCAGCCCCGCGCAAGGGCCAGCAGGGAGGGGCGAGGACAGCTGCGGCGGCACCGCGCGGAGTGAGGGGCGCTGGGGGCGGGCTGGGGGCGGCGCCGCCGCGGCCCGGTGGCCCCAGAGTGCCCGCCGGGAGGGCGGCGAGGGTGTGGCCGCTGTCCCTGCAACCCGAGCTGCTGCCCACGGTTAAAAATACCCCCTGCCCTCCGGTCCCCTCTCCTCTCCCCTCCCCGCCCCCGCAGTGCCCTTCCGCCAGGGCCCAGCCCTTCCCACCCCGACAGGCGCGGGCCCTTCCCTGGGGACAACTCTGCCTTTTGCTAATTTGTCCTCACGCGGAGTTGGCCCGGGCCTGCGGAGGGAGGGGCGGGGAGACACCATGAGTAAGAGATAGTCAAAGAAGGTGCCCGAGAGATAAGGGAGAGCCGAGAGGAAGCGGGGTAGGAGCCCCAGGAGGAGGAGGAGGAGGAGGAGGAGGAGGGAGGGAGGGAGGAGGGCGGCGGGAGGAGGGCGGGGAGGAGCGCTCTTCCTGGTTGGGCCCTGCCCTGAGCTGCCACCAGCGAAGCCAGCCGCTGGGACCGCAGCGACCCCCAACCTCCCCTCCTCCAGGTAAGGAGTTGGGTGGCTGGCCGCGATTCTCACCCTGGCCACTGCTCCGGGGCAGAGGGGCTCCTCAGATGGCCTTTACTTGGGCCCTTGGCGTGCCTGGGTCAGGGGCAGAGGATTAGGGAAGCGGCACAGCCCAGGCACTCGCCCCATCCTGCACTCACTACTGTCCCCAGGGGCTGGGCTGGAATTTAGCAGCTCTGTGGGTTTCGGGTGGTCTGTGGAGGGGGCCGTCTGCCTGGAGTTCTCACTTCCCAAGCCAGAAAGGGGCCGGTGAGCAAGGTGCTGGCCAGTTTGGAGAGGGGGTTACAGGCTCGCCAAGGGGATCAAAAAGACCTTCCCTGGGGTTCCATACACACCTTCCCAGATCCCTGTGTTACTTCAGGGCCCCACCCTACCCCACCTGGCCGGCTGGCTGGCTGGCTGACCAGGGCTGCAGGCCCAGAACAATGGCAGTGGGAGGAGGAGAGGTTGTGGTTAGCATACCCTGGAACTGCGGAGCCTTCTGCTGGATTCTGGAGCCTAGGGAGACTGCAGAGAGCCTGAGTGCTGTGGGGGCAGTGGAGTGGCGGGGGACACCAGGGTCTGGGGAATAAGGGGTGCAGAGGTGGAAGAGCAGCACTAGCAGGCAGGAGCTGGATTCTGGTCCTGGCAGACATGGGTACTAAGCTGCTCTGTACCACAGGATGGCAGAGGAGATCATCACACCCGTGTACTGCACTGGGGTGTCAGCCCAGGTGCAGAAGCTACGGGCCAAGGAGCTGGGCCTGGGCCGCCATGAGAACGCCATCAAATACCTGGGCCAGGATTATGAACAGCTGCGGGCCCGATGCCTGCAGAGTGGGGCCCTGTTCCGAGATGAGGCCTTCCCACCAGTGCCCCAGAGCCTGGGCTACAAGGAACTAGGTCCCAACTCCTCTAAGACCTATGGCATCAAGTGGAAGCGTCCCACGGTGAGAGGGCCATCCTTGGGTGGGATTCTGCTGACCCCAATCCTGGGTGAGGAGTGGAATGGGACACCAGGTTCCTGGTGGGGAGTGGGGTCTTGGTGGTGGGGTGTCAGTTTCTAGGAGGGACCAGCTCAGGGACAGGACTCTGGGTCTCGTAGGAGATGCTGTCAAATCCGCAGTTCATCGTGGATGGAGCTACCCGCACAGACATCTGCCAGGGAGCACTGGGTAGGCCTCTCCGGGGTGGGGAGGTCTGGGTGTTTTTGCTACAGTAGTTCCCTATTCCCGTTCCCGTTCCTTTGGGCTCTACCCCAACCCCTCCCTCCTGCAAGCCCAGACAGGCTTTGGCTATCAGCACTGGGGCTGGTTTGCCCAGATTCCTGGGTCTTTTCTGTAAGCTAAGGGCAATTGATAGGCACCCCATCCAGGGAATCCCAGGTTCTCCTCAACATGGATATCCATGAGCACACCTCCCCACCCCCAGGGGCAGATCCTAGAACAGGTCTGACATGAGTCCTTCCCATCCCAGGGGACTGTTGGCTGCTGGCTGCCATCGCCTCCCTCACCCTCAATGACACCCTCCTGCACCGAGTGGTTCCTCATGGCCAGAGCTTCCAGGATGGCTATGCGGGCATCTTCCATTTCCAGGTGAAGGGCCCCGCACACGCTGGGGAGGAGGGAAAGGAAGCACTGGGGGATATATGGAAGGATGACCACCGCACTCGAAGTTAAGGTGGCTAGTGGCCACACCCTGCGGGGGCAGCCCTCCCTCTGAGAGGTATTTGACCTCTCAGTGCCATCTCAGATCTGTCATGTGTGAAACAGTTGGGCAGGTATTTCAACTGGCACTTTTCCTGGGTGGTTCTGAGTAGCAGGGAGAAAGTGTTTGGAAAAGTAGAAGAAATTCTGTGTTATGCCCTGTTGGGGGAAAAAACCTTTTCCTGACTTGGACCTCAGTTTCCACATCTGAAAAAAGGAGTGCTGGGTGAAAGGTGGTCATCTCCATTTGTCAATCCTCCCATCTTCCAGCTCCTGTGCTTTGGCGACCTCTGACACAGACTAGCAGAAAAGGCGCAGGATTAATCTGTTTAAACCAGCTTTTCTTGACGTTTGCGACAGGACCCTTTCTCCAGACACACTAATGAATCCTCAATGAGCTCCTATTGGGAGAGACAACTCAGCAACTGTAGTCGAGACCCCCTTGCCTTGGTGGTCCCAGCCATGTGTGGAGGACTCCTGGGTGTCGCCTCCTTCCGCCTAGTTAGGGAGCCCCTTACCCAACTTGCACAGAAGCGGCTGCCATACCAACTTCTGCAGAGCCACTTTGGCAGACCGCCGCACCTGCCCCGCTTTAGTCCGCAGGGGCGTGGCTGCCCCGCCCCTTCCCTCATTCCTCCAATCCTCTCCTCCCTGGCCTCTTATTGGTCCGTGTAACATTCCCCCCGCCATCAATTCCAGCTCCTTGGGCCCGCCTTCTCTCCTTCCCCCATTGTTCTGGGTCGCCCCGACTGTTGTGCTTGGAGCACAGGGAAGCTTCTGGCTTCTGTCTTGGGCCTGAGCCCCACCCTTTCCCGCGTGATCGGCCCTCCCATCTGTAGTTGGAGGGTATGGGTCCACATTCAATATATTTATATGGATCCCACTAACCCCTACACTCCGGCCTAGAACTGGGAGAGTAGAGGTATGGCCTAAAAAGCAGTTGGTTTTGGGAAGAGCCCTGGCCAGATGGCTTTCCACCCCCTCTATGTCTGAGGAGGTCTGTCCTGTTTCCATGGTGAGCCAAAGACGACTGCATAATCTTGCTTAACTCTCCTGTGAGGAACGCACTACTGCTCCCTTTAATGGGTACAGAAACTGAGGCTCGGAGAGCGTAACTTGTCCAGGATCACATGTGCAGTGCAGTTGTCCCTCCATGTCTGCAGGGGACTGGTTCCAGGAGCCCCATGGACTCCAAAATCCATGGATGCTCAAGTTCTTTATGTAAAAATGTAATATTTTCATATAACCTACAGAGACCTTCCACATCCTCCTATATACTGTAAGACATGTTTAGATGACTTGCAATACCAAGGCAACGTAAATGCCATATAAATAGTTGTTCGGTATTGTTTAGGAATGACTAGAAAAAAGTCTGTGCATTTTCAACACAAATGCATTAAAAAATATTTCTGGGGCTGGGAACGCAGATTGGGGTAGAGCCTTCTTGTAGCATGAGGGTTCCATCCCTAGCACTGAAAAAAAAAATTAAATCAATTTTCTGTCTGTAGTTGGTTGAATCCATGGATGTGGAACTTGTAGATGTAGAGGGCTGTATACATGTATCTGGTGTATGTCAGTATATGTATTCCTAGTACACATCAAGTTTGTATGTATCTAGTACGTATATATTGCATAAGTTTCTACTATACTTGATCTAAGATCATGTATCTAGTTAGTAGCAAAACTGAGGATGGAGCTCAGGCGTGGGGTCAGGCGTGGGGAATCCCACTGCAGGTACTCACTGTGTCCCCTTCCCTACAGCTATGGCAGTTTGGGGAGTGGGTGGATGTGGTCGTGGATGACCTGCTGCCCACCAAGGACGGGAAGCTGCTGTTTGTGCACTCTGCCCAAGGCAACGAGTTCTGGAGCGCCCTGCTGGAGAAGGCCTATGCCAAGTGAGCAGAGCTCCTGGGGACAGCTCTTGCCCCACCCCTGGGGGTGGGGTACCCTGGCCCTCTTATCTGGTCCTGCTCAATGTCACAGTGCTGACCTGGAGCTGCCCACAGGGTCAATGGCAGCTATGAGGCCCTGTCGGGGGGCAGCACCTCCGAGGGCTTTGAGGACTTCACAGGTGGGGTCACCGAGTGGTACGAGCTGCGCAAGGCACCCAGTGACCTCTACCAAATCATCCTCAAGGCGTTGGAGCGCGGCTCTCTGCTAGGCTGCTCCATTGACGTGAGTGTGCCCAGCCTGACACCCACACCATGACCCTTGCATCCAGCCTGTAATCCAACTCTTCCATCAATTTCCTCTCCCCACCCAGTGCTAACCTCGCCCCCACCCTGATTTAGCCCCAGACCCCCGCCCTTCACCTCAGCACCCTCTCTGGCTGCACATCAGTGTCACCCATCACTTCCTCCCCCTCTTCCATCTCATGCCCAGTGGTGGTCAGGTACCCCCTCCCCATCTCCCCCCAAATCCCAGGCCTCAGCTTTTTCCCAGGATCAGGTTCCTGACACTCCACTCTGCTCCCTTGCCACCTGCTCCTTTTGCCCTGCTGTCCATGATCCAGTTCCCTAGCCTCCAGCCTGATCTGTCCTGCTCTCTGTCTGCCCCACTCCTAGCCCCTCCCTCTCCTCTCCATGCCCACCCTTGTCTGTCCCACTTTTCCCACCACCATCTCCAGACCTCCTTTGTCTTTGACCTCAGGCTCCACCCCAACGTCTCTGTGATCTGGGCCCCTTCCCCCTCTCCATAGGCTCCATCCTGACCTTCTTCCTCTCTTACCCTCCCACTGTCCCTGAAGAGCTACACATGGGATGTGTGCATGTTCACAAAATCTGGCCAGCCTTAGCCCATACCAGTGGCAGTGTTGGTGGGGGTACCTGGGGCGGGTATTGGTGGGGGTACCTGGGGTGGGTGTTGGAAGGGTAGTGGAGCCACCCCCACCCCCAGGAGGAGCAGCCGTAGGTGAGGATGGAGTGAATGGGACTGTGGCCCCTGCCTGCCACTGGCAATAGTAGGAGGGGACTGGCCCCCAACCACAGAGCACATGTCTTTCTGCAGATCTCCAGTGTCCTGGACATGGAGGCCATCACCTTTAAGAAGCTGGTGAAGGGCCACGCATACTCTGTGACTGGAGCCAAGCAGGTACTGCCCTGGGTGGGGCTGCCCTGCAGGGTGTTTCCCTTCTTGCCTGTCCTTACCTCCCTGGCATCTAACCAGGGCAGTGGGAGGTGCTTGCTCCTCCTTTGACCTTCTGCAGCACCTTATCGCTCCCTTGGGAAACCATCCTGAGCCGCTTATCGATGCTTGCCCTGATTGACTGTACTTCCTGTGCCCAGCTACCTCCCTGGGCTGTAAATTCCTGAGGGACAAGCTCTGTGGCTCTACTGACAGTTCCCTGGTGTACTGCTGGGTGTGGAGTAGGGCAAGGTGGGGTGGGAGCCGGTGCTGATGGGTGCTCTGGGGAACAGGTGAACTACCGGGGCCAGCCGGTGAGCCTGATCCGGATGCGGAACCCCTGGGGCGAGGTGGAGTGGACCGGAGCCTGGAGCGACGGGTGAGGGGCAGGGTGGTGGAGACTGGGGGGAGGTTTGGGAGGTTTCTTAGATGCCCCTGACATTTCTGCTTTTGACTCTGCCAGACCAGCGTGGAGTCAGAGCTGAACCAAGGGGCCCCTCTTATGTGACTGGGTTTGGGGCAATGACCCAACAAAGCGTAGGCCCTGAGGGCCTGGGCCACCTGTGAGGATGCTGTGGAATTGGGAGCTCAGGTCTGACTTTGAGGAGAGTTCCTGACCTGGGCTTTGGGAGGACAGTCCAAGGTAGACAGGCCCCAGGGACAGAGGCCAGGCAGGTCAGTCTCCTCCAGCCCTGGCAGTGCCCTGCTCCCCACAGCTCCTCAGAGTGGAACAACGTGGACTCTTACGAACGGGAGCAGCTGCGGATCAAGATGGAGGATGGGGAGTTCTGGTGAGCAGCCCTTCTTGGCCTGACCCTTCTCGGGCCATGTCTCCTCCCTGCCAACCCCACAAACGCAGACAATGAGCGAGGTTCCCTTCGTCCGCCCCCAGGATGTCATTCCGTGACTTCATGCGCGAGTTTACCCGCCTGGAGATCTGCAACCTCACGCCCGACGCGCTCAAGAGCAGGACGGTCCGCAACTGGAACACCACACTCTACGAGGGCACCTGGCGGCGGGGGAGCACTGCCGGGGGCTGCCGCAACTACCCAGGTGGCCTGAGCGCACAGCTGGGGCTGTGCTGGGGGGGCCAGGATAGGGCAAGACTCGTCACCCTGCTGGGCCTCGGGTTCCTCTCCTAAGAGTCAGATGGTCACGTTTGCTGGTCTCTAGAATTTGCTTTGAGAGTAAAATAGTAAATGTCCTCTTCAAGGCTAAAGAGCCCTGGTGCTACTGAGGGCAAGACTCCTGGCCATCTCCTGGCCACCTTCTGGTCATTGCTCCTCATTCCCAGAGCCCCGCTCCTGGCTCCCTCACCTCTGGGCTTTTAGATGGATGACCCTGTCCATGTCTTGACCTGTCAGTTCCTTGCCAATTTCACCTGTGGCAACCTTTTCCTGAACCTTAGCTCAGCCCCACCATAGTAATTATTTGCCTCTGAATCACCTTGCTCTCTCCCCTCCACCTCCAACTCTCAGCTCCCTCCTTCCAAGTCCTCAGACTCATGGAACTGTGGAATCTGTTGAACCACCACTGTTTTCCCACTTTTTTCTTTTTAATATTTAATTTTTAGTTGTATTTGGTATTTTAATTTAGTTGCATTTTGTATTTTAATAAAGGTATTAAACAATACCTTTATTTCACTTATTTATTTTTATGTGGTGCTGATGATCCAACCCAGGGTCCCACACATGTGAGGCGAGCGCTCTACCACTGAGCCACAACCTCAGCCCCTCTTTTTTTCTTTTGGTACTAGTGATTGAACCCAGGGGTACTTAACCACTAAGACACATCCCCAATACTTTTTATTTTGAGACAGGGTCTCACTGAATTGCTTAGGGCCTTGCTAGATTGCTGAGGCTGGCCTCGAACTTGTGATCCTCCTGCTTCATCCTCCCAAGTCACTGGGATTACAGGCATGTGCCACTGGGCCTGGCTCCGTATTATTTTGTCGGTGCATTCTAGTTGTCTGTAATGGTGGTATTGGTTGTTCCATGTTTGTACGTGCACATTGATATAACAGTATAATTTGGCCAGTATGACTCCCCGCAAGTTCCATCCATTTTCCTGCAAATAGCATAATTTCATTTTTCTTTATGGCTGACAAAGACTCCACTGTGTGTGTGTGTGTGTGTATGTGTATGTGTGTATGTATGCCATGTTTTCTTTATCGTTAGCCATTGATGGACACCTAAGCTGGTTCCGTAGTTTGGCTATTGTGAATCATGCTGCTGTGAACACGGGTGTGCACGTATCCCTGTAGTAAGATGACTTTCATTCTTTTTTTTCTTTTTTATATTTATTTTTTAGTTCTCGGCAGACACAACATCTTTGTTTGTATGTGGTGCTGAGGATCGAACCCGGGCCGCACGCATGCCAGGCGAGCGCGCCACCACCTGAGCCACATCCCCAGCCCCTGACTTTCATTCTTTACATAAATACCGAGGAGTAGTGTAGCTGGGTCCTATAGTGGTTCAATGCCTAGACTTTTGAGGCACTTTCATGCTGATTTCCATAATGGTTGTACTAATTTACAGTCCCACCAACAACGTAAAAGTGTTCCTTTTTCTCCCCATCTTCTCTAACATTTATTATTATTTGTATCCTTAATGGCTGCCATTCTGACTGATGTGAGATGAAATCTCAGTGTAGTTTTGATTTGCATTTCCCTAATTGCTAATGATATTGAACATTTTTCACATATTTGTTAGCCATTTGTATTTCTTCTTTGGAGAAATGTCTGTTTTAATTCATTTGCCCATTCATTCATTAGGTTGTTTTTCTGGTTAAGTTTTTTGAGTTCTTTATGTGTTCTAGAGAGTAACAGAAGAGTAGCTAGCAAAGATTTTTTTTTCCCATTCTGTGGGTTCTCTCTTTACATTCTTTTTTTTTTAGTTGTAGATGGACACAATATCTTTATTTATTTATTTTGATGTGGTGCTGAGATTCAAACCCAGGGCCTCACACATGCCAGGCAAGTGATCTACCACTGAGCTACAACCGCAGCCCTCTCTCTACATTCTTGTTTCCTTTGCTGTGCAGAAGCTTTCTAATTGGATGCCATGCCCTTTATTAACTCTTAGCATTAATTTCCTGGGCTTTAGGGTCCTACTGAGAAAGTCTTTGCCTATGTCGATATGCTGGAGGGCTGAGCCTACATTCTCTTCTAGGAGTTGCATAGTTTCTTGTCTAACTCTGGGGTCTTTGATCCAGTTTGTTCATTTTTGTGCAGGGTCTGGTCTCATTCTTCTACCTATGGATAACCGGTTTCCCCAGCACCATTGTGGCTGTCTTTTCTCCAGTGTATGTTTTTGGCACCTCGGTCGAGGATCAGATGGCTGTAGATGTTGGGTTTGTCTCTGTGCCTTCTATTCTGTACCTGTGTGTCTGTTTTTATGCCGGTACCTGCATGGATTTCTTTTGTTTGCTTGTTTTTTACTATAGTTCTGTGGTATAATTTGAAGTCAGGTATTGTGATGCCTCTAGCATTGCTTTTTTGGCTTAGAATTTGCTTTGGCTATTGTGAGTCTTTTATTCTTCCAAATAAATTTTAGGACTGCTTTTTTTCTAATTCTGTAAAGTCTGTCATTGGTATTTTGACAGGGATAGCATTGAATCTGTATATGGCTTTCGGTGGTGTGGCCATTTTAACAATGTTAATTCTGCCTATCCATGAACATGGGTGGCCCTTCCATCTTCCTGTGAACCCACCAAGGGACCCTCTCTTGACCCAACTTCCTTGCCACTGTGTCCCTGTTCCTCTTTGAAGCAAAATTGTTCAGGAATGGCCACACTGGCCTGTTTCCTTCCCAGCCCACCATTTTGGCACTGTCTTCATCTCCCACCTTTCCTTCTCTCCTTACCCAGGGTGTAGTCGTCATTTCCATCTTGTCCCTACAGTTTCCCAGTCTCTCTCTCCTTCGGTTTCTGTTGCCTGGCATAAGCACAGTCGCAGCTGAACCTGGCTCTGACTGGCACAGAGCCACTGATGGGGCTGGAGAGAAATCACACAACTGAGGTGGTGTTTTCCCTGTAAATCCACAGCCACAAACCTCAAATGAGTACTTTGCACAGCCCCAGCCGGGCCATCGTGAGCGAGCCACATTCCCACTCTCAGCCTCCTCCGCCTTCCTCTCATTGTGGACCTGGCCTTTCTTGAAAAGAGACCTCATCACCAGGACAGCTCCCCATATTCCTACCTCCAGCAACCCCCCCTCATCCGCCTGTGTGTACCTGTGCAGGTCTGCACTGGGACAGCGGCAGAACCCTTCCCCCTCCCCCAGGAAAGTGTTTTGTTCCTTTGTTCCTCACCTTTCACTGCTGGGTTGTTGTGGAGAATCCCTTGTATTAAAAGAAAGTGACCCTCTCTTGACCCTTCTTTCTTTCCTTCCTTCCTTCCTTCCTTCCTTCCTTCCTTCCTTTAACTTATTTTGTAGTTGTAGATGGACACAGTGCCATTATTTATTTTTATTGGTGCTGAGGATTGAACCCAGTGCCTCACACATGCCGGGCAAGGGCTCCGACACTGAGCTGCAGCCCCAGCCCCTTGACCCTACTTTCTTGCTGCCAAGTCTCTGCTCTCCTTCAAAGAAAAGTTGCTCAAGAATTGCCACACGCCGCTTCCTTCCTGACAGCTTTGGCTTTACCAAATCCAGGGCTGGGCTGCTCCGTCCTCCTGCCCTGCACCCTCCTGCACCCTCCAGCGCTCTGGGCATAGCCCGCCTCCCTCTCTTCCACCCTCTGTTCTGAAGCATTCTTCTCTTGCAGGAATTCCACTTCAGTTTTTCCCCAAATTCGTAAGCATGGTGGCTGAGAAGGCCCGCCCTTCCTTGCAGTGCTAGTGCCATCCTCAAGTTCGCACGCATCATGGGGCTGTTTCCGGGCTCACCTTTCTGTCTCTTGGCCTGTCCTCATGCCAATAACACATTGATTTAATCCTTATAGATTTATGAGAAGTTCTGCTCAAGATTAAGAGCCAGGGGGCTGGGGTCGTGGCTCAGTGGTAGAGCACTTGTCTGGCATGCGTGAGGCCCTGGGTTCCACCCTCAGCATCACATATAAATAAATAAATAAATAAATAAATGAAAGATCCATTGACAACGAAAATATATCAAAAAAAGAATAAGAGCTGGGGGTGTGGCTCAGTGGAGCGCCTGCCTCGCATACAGGAGGCCTGGGCTCCATCCCCACGTCCCGTAAACACGAACCTGATAGAACTTTTCTGTACAATAGTTTTACACCCAAGTTTGTGAATGAGATTTATCTGCTGATTTCTCCTTCTGATCATTCTAGTATTGGTGCTGTTTATCTTGCTAAGTGAACTGTTTCTAGAAGAGTTTGCATAAGGTGGGAATGATCTGTTGCCCGAATGTTTGGTGGAACTTGTCTGTAAGGCTGTCAGGCCTGTTCCTTTTTTTATGTGAAGATTGACTTTTGATATTGAATATCTTTAATGGTTCTAGGATTGTTCAGGTTTTTTTTTACTTCTTGAACTTTAAATTTCTATTTATTTATTTATTTTTTAGTTGTCGTTGATTTTTGCCTGAGTAAGCTAGGCAAGCACTCTACCTCCGAGCTACAGCCCCAGCCCCTTTGAATTTATTTTGATGAGTTGTACTTCCTAAGAATTTATCCTTTGCATCTGTTTTCAAAGTTATTAGTGAAAAGTTACCCTTAATATACTCTTAGATCTCATCTGTAATAATGTTCTGCATTTTTTATTCATAGTATAGTATTGTGTATTTGCACTCTTTTTTTTTTTTTTTTTTGGTACTGGGGATTGAACCCAAAGGGGCTTTGCCACTGAGCCACATCCCAGTTCTTTTTATTTTTTTAAGATAGACAGGGTCTCTCTTAGGTCTTCATGAGGCTGCTTAGGGCCTTGCTGAGTTGCTGAGACTGGCCTCAAACTTGCAATGCTCCTGCCTCAGCCTCCCAAGTTGCTGGTATTACAGGTATGTGCTACCATGCCTGGCTTATACATTATTAATCCTGTGAAGTTTTGGGGTTTTTAATTTTTTTTTGTTCTTTTTAAATATACATGACAGTAGAGCGCATTTTGACAAGCTATACATACATGGGGTATAACTTACTCTAATTAGGATCCCATTCTCGTGGTTGAACATGATGTGGAGTTTCACATATTCATATATGAACATCAGAAAGTTATCTCTGATTCAGTCCCAATCTTGTGAAGTTCGTCAATATTAGCCTTTACAAAGAAATGATTTTTGATGTTGTTGGTCCTTTGTACAAAATGATTTTTTTTTGTCGTCATTGTTGTTTGTTATATCATTTCTTCTGTCTTCTGATTTATTTTGGACTTTATTTCATACCTGATAAATCAAAAACTTACTTCATTATCTTGGATTTTTTAATGTGAGCACTCATGTGTTTTGAACTATGAGAGTAGGAATATTGAGTCTAGAATTGTTGTAAGCTCCTAGGGAAAGAAACATTTTTTTAGTTATCTAGTGATTACCTTCATTTCTTTTTTTTTTCTAATTTTTTTTTTTTTTTTTTTTTTTTAGAGAGAGAGAGAGAATTTTTATTATTTATTTTTTAGTTCTCGGCGGACACAACATCTTTGTTGGTATGTGGTGCTGAGGATCGAACCCGGGCCGCACGCATGCCAGGCGAGCGCGCTACCGCTTGAGCCACATCCCCAGCCCGATTACCTTCATTTCTAATAATTCTTTTTGTTTTCAAGTGTACTTCAGCCAGTGTTAGTCTAGCAATTCCATTTTTTTTTTCCCCCTTTGGGTTCACTCTTTTTTAAATTGTTTAATTTTTTTTATTTTTTTATTTTTTATTGTTGGTCTTTCAAAACATTACATAGTTCTTAATACATCATATTTCACAGTTTGATTCAGGTGGGTTATGAACTCCCAATTTTACCCCGTATACAGATTGCTGTATCACATCAGTTACCCTTCCATTGATTGACATATTGCCTTTCTAGTGTCTGATGTATTCTGCTGTCTGTCCTATTCTCTACTATCCCCCCTCCCCTCCCCTCCCCTCCCCTCCCCTTTTCTCTCTCTACCCCTTCTACTGTAAATCATTTCTTCCATTTGTATTATCTTGTCTTACCCCTCCTTTCCTCTTATATGTCATTTTGTATAACCCTGAGGATCACCTTCCATTTCCATGCGATTTCCCTTCTCACTCCCTTTCCCTCCCACCTCTCATCCCTGTTTAATGTAAATCTTCTTCTCAAGCTCTTCGTCCCTACCCTGTCCTTGTTTATTCCCCTTATATCAAAGGAGTCATTTGGTATTTGTTTTTTAAAGATTGACTAGCTTCACTTAGCATAATCTGCTCTAATGCCATCCATTTCCCTCCAAATTCTATGATTTTGTCATTTTTTAATGCAGAGTAATACTCCATTGTGTATAAATGCCTCATTTTTTTTATCCATTCATCTATTGAAGGGCATCTAGGCTGATTCCACAATCTTGCTATCATGAATTGTGCTGCTATGAACATCGATGTAGCAGTGTCCCTGTAGCATGCTCTTTTTAGGTCTTTTGGGAATAGACCTAGAAGGGGAATAGCTGGGTCAAATGGTGGTTCCATTCCCAGCTTTCCAAGAAATCTCCATACTGCTTTCCAAATTGGCTGCACCAATTTGCAGTCCCACCAGCAATGAACAAGAGTGCCCTTTTCCCCGCGTCCTCTCCAGCACTTATTGTTGTTTGACTTCCTAATGGCTGCCAATCTTACTGGAGTGAGATGGTATCTTAGGGTAGTTTTGATTTGCATTTCTCTGACTGCTAGCGATGGTGAGCATTTTTTCATGTACTTATTGATTGATTGTATGTCCTCCTCTGAGAAGTGTCTGTTCAGGTCCTTGGCCCATTTATTGATTGGGTTATTTGTTGTCTTATTGTCTAATTTTTTGAGTTCTTTGTATATTCTGGTTATTAGGGTTTTGGTGCTGAAGCCCAGCATACTGTACCACTGAGCAACATTCTGAGTCCTTTTTACTCTTATTTTTTTATTTTGAGATAGGATCTTGGTAAATTGCTGAGGTTGTCCTGGAATTTGTCATCCTCCTGCCTCAGCCTCTCATGCACTGGGATGACAGGAATGTGCTACCGCTCCTGGCAAGCTATTATTTAAATTCCAAACATTTTTTCCTGCTAGAAATTAAACATTATCATCATCATCATCATCATTATTTGAGATAATCCTCGTGTGTTTGGAGTATCTGCATAATAATGTTTTTTGTTCTCCATTCTGAGACCTTTCATCTGAGCTCATTTAATACCTGCATGAAATTTATTTCTTTTAATTTCTTTTAGGGAGGCTTTTGGTGATAAACTTCCTTGGTATTTGGCCCATTCGTGTAATCCCAGTGACTCAGGAGGCTGAGGCAGGAAGATAGCAAGTTCAAAGCTAGCCTCCGCAACTTAATGAGGCTCTAAGCAACTTATTGAGACCCGTGTTTAAATTAAAAAAACAATAAAAAGGGCTGGGGATGTGGCTCAGTGGTTAAGCGCCCCTGCATTAATCCCCAGTACTAAAAAACAAAAACAAAACAAAAAAGAATTTTATTGAGAATTCTTGTATATAATTCACCCATTTAAAGTGTACAATTCCGTGACATTTAGTGTATTCACAAAATTGTGCAAACCATCACATCAACTTTAGAACATTTCATTATCCCCAAAAGAAGCCACATCCCCCTCAACTGTCCCTCCCAGCCTCTCACAATCACTTTCTTTCTCTTCAGAATTTGCATGTTCTGTATATTTCATATAAGTGGAAATACACATGTTCCTTTGTGACTGGCTTCTTTCAATTAGCATAACAGTTTTCAGGCTCATCCACATCATAGCATGTATTGGTCCTTTGTTCCTTTTTATTTTTAATATTTTTTTAGATGTTGATGGATCTTTATTAATTTATTTAAATGGAGTGCTGACAATCGAACCCAGGGCCTCACATGTTAGGCAAGTACTTTACCACTGAGCCACAACTCCAGCCCCTCCTTTTTTATTTTTATTTATTTTATTTTGCAACAGGGCCTAACTAAGTTGCTGAGGCTTATGATCCTCCTGCCTCAGTTGCCTGAATCTCTGGGGTATAGGCTTGGGCCACCAAGACAGGCTACTTTGTTTCTTTTTATTGTCAAATACTATCCTATCATTTTGGTATATTCTCTCATGGGTGGATGGACTGTTGGTTGTTTCAAGTGGTGCTGCTCTGAACAGTCATGCTCACACCTTGATGTGGACATGCGTTTTGTTCTCTTGGGTGTACCCCCAAGTGGAATTACAGGGTCACCTAGTAGCTCTGTGCTCACCCTTTAGGAAGCTGCCAGACTGTTCTCCATAGCTGCACAGTTTTCCTACCCACAGCTGGTGTGTGAGGCTGAATGCTCCACGTGCCACCAACACTTGTTCTGTGTTATCTTTTTGATTGTTGTTAATTTAGGAGGGAAGGAAGGAGGCCGAGGCCTGTTAGTGCCTTTAGACAGAAGTGTCGCACATTCCCTGCAGGCTCTGTTGCTCTGGTAAAAGGCTTGTTCCGGCAGCTAACTCCCTAGTCAGCTAACTCACTAGACACTAAATGTCACGGTCTAGTAACGCAGGTCACTGTTGTCATCTTTGTTGGCTGTCTGTGACCTCCTGTCGGACCCTTGCTTTCTCTCTTGTCCTCCTTTAAGTCACTGCACATACAGTTGCTTGAGTCACCTTTTAATTGATTTTTTTTGGGGGGGTGTACTGGGGATTGAACTCAGGGGCACTCGACCACTGAGCCACATCCCCAGCCCTATTTTGTACTTTATTTAGAGACAGGGTCTCACTGAGTAGTTTAGTGCTTTGAACTCACCAGCCTCCTGCCTCAGCCTC
Source organism: Urocitellus parryii (assembly GCF_045843805.1). Taxonomy (NCBI): domain Eukaryota; kingdom Metazoa; phylum Chordata; class Mammalia; order Rodentia; family Sciuridae; genus Urocitellus; species Urocitellus parryii. The sequence continues at coordinate 7,869,944 of NC_135534.1, read as the reverse complement.
CAGAGCCGCTGAAATTACAGGCGTGCCCCTCCTTGCCCAGCTCTTGAGTCACCTTTTAGAATAATAATCCAGTGCACCCTCCCCGTCACCAGCCCTCTGGTGGGGCCTTTTGCTCTTTGATGCCATCTACTCACCTTGGCCTGTCCCCCAACTCCTGCCCACCTCTGCCACCTACCAGGATCCCTGGTGTTCACTGGAGCCTCACTTGATGTTTGTCATCGGGGAGTGGGGGCAGCGTGGCGGGGAGTGGCCTTTGTTCCTGCCGCCTGTTCCTGGAGCTCCCTCGGCCTGGCTTGCGCTTGTCGCCTCGTCCCAGCTCTGATCCTTCAGCGTACCCTCACCTTCCCCAGCCAACCCTAGCTTGCTCTTTTTTTTTTTTTTTAACTGAACTGTTAATCGACCTGATCTGCTCTGGAACAGGAGCCCTTGAGATCCAGGATGGTGTCTGCCCCCTCAACTGTGCCTGTCACCTGGCACATAATGGATACTTAGTAACAATTGCTGGATTAAGGAGGGATGCCCGGCTGCGGGGGTGAGGCTCTGAGGGCCCCTCTGCTCTTGCCCTGCCTCTGAGCTCCACCTCCTCTCCTGCAGCCACCTTCTGGGTGAACCCCCAGTTCAAGATCCGGCTGGAGGAGGTGGACGACGAAGATGACTACGGGAGTCGCGAGTCGGGCTGCAGCTTCGTGCTGGCCCTCATGCAGAAGCACCGGCGCCGGGAGCGCCGCTTCGGCCGCGACATGGAGACCATCGGCTTCGCGGTCTACGAGGTGAGTCCCCGATTGGCACTGAGCCACCAAGCCCGGTCTTCCCGCCAGGGGTCGCCCGAGGTCTCCACCCTGCCTTGTCTGCCCCCTGCCACACCATGAGGCTGGTGGCCCTAGGGGGAGCCTCCAGAAGGCACCAGCCAAACCCCTCAGCTGCAGGCAGGTCCTAAAATTCATCTAGTAAGGCAGGAGGAAGGCAAGTAAGATGGTTGTCTCCGGGAAGAGAAGGTTCTGGAATTTACCTTCATCTTCAGAGAAGGGGATGCTGCCCTCAGGAAGAAGGAGCTGGCTTGACTGACAGCTTTCGGGGCCAGACTTCCGCTCAACTTCAGAAATCAGTGGGCCATCTTGGGGTCAGGAAGCCGCACGTCTCAGAAGTGTGTGAGCAGAGCGGGTGTGGAGGACCAGGATAGGGAGGCCTGCTCAGACAGGGGCTGTGCCTGTCATTTGTGATTATACCTTCTGGAATAATCACAGTGCTCACCCTGCTTGTTGTGTTCAAGACAGGGTCAGAAACTTCCGGATCTACCCAGCTAGGGTCAAGGAAGGCCACAGACTTAGCCCATACCCAGATCCCCTGGCAACAGACAGGTGTGGGCCTCCAGTGTCCCCAGGCCTTAAGACACTGTGGTTGGCCATCCTGGCAACTATTCTGGAGGCTCTGATTCAGAGCAGAGGCCCAGCGTGTGCTAGGGACAGGATCCCTGCCTGGGCCCTCCCTCCTGAGGTCACTCTGTGTGTGCAAACAGGTCTGGATCATCGCTGGCTCCAGGCCCAGAGCCCTGTCACCAGACTCCTCATCCCTTCCCTCCTGTTAGGAACTCAGGACCTCTGCCCAGAGTGCACCCTGTCCCCACCCCTGCACCATCCACCTCTCCCTTACCCTATCTCTCTTGCAGGTCCCTCCGGAGGTAGGTGTGGCTCCTGACTCACCTGAATCCACCTGCCCCAGAACACACCCTGCCTGACGGGCCCACACGGGCAGCATAGTGACAAACCTGCCCCTGCATAGAGCGGAGATGTGACCTGGTTTTACCTGGAAAGGGCTTCCCCTGACTGTTGAGCAGGTGGAGCAGTCACTGCTCTCCTGAGGGTCAGAGCAGGTGGGGGGAGGGCTGGATCTCAACCCTAGTCCTCGGAGCCCCGGTGGGTCTTGTGCGTGTGAGGCTTCAGGTCCTGATGTTCGCACCAAGTCTGCACTGGCCGGCCAGTCTGGGAGCAGGGCGTGGGCTAGGCTGGGCTGCGTGGTCTGTCCCTTGAGCAAATTGTTGAAGTTCTGAGCCTTGGTGTTTGTGTCTGTAAAATGACACTGCCTTCAGGGCCATTGTGGACACTCAGTGAGGTGCCACCTGCCAGGTGCCTGCAGAATCCAACGTGGGGAAAGCCCCCAGTGATGATAATGAGAAAGATATTCAGGTGGTGTTATAGTATTTTAATGTACCTTATTTGCATTTGGCTGCTCCTCAAGGTGACTTGTCAGGGTCACGTGGGCTATAAGTGATGAGCCACGACCTTGTTCTTCAGCCCCTCCCTGAGGCCTGGGCTGGGATCTGGGGGGGCTCCTGAGGGTGCTGCAGCCCTGCTCCCTCTCCCTCCTGCTAGCTGGTGGGCCAGCCAGCTGTGCACTTGAAGCGCGACTTCTTCCTGGCCAACTCATCCCGGGCGCGATCGGAGCAGTTCATCAACCTGCGGGAGGTCAGCACCCGCTTCCGCCTTCCACCCGGGGAGTACGTGGTGGTGCCATCTACCTTTGAGCCCAATAAGGAGGGCGACTTCGTGCTGCGCTTCTTCTCTGAGAAGAGGGCTGGGACAGAGTGAGTCCCCCACTGCCTTCTCCCACCTTCCCCTGAAGGCCCTCCACGCCCCTGACTGGTCCTTCTTTCTCTCCACTTTGCAGGGAACTGGACGACCAGATCCAGGCTAACCTCCCTGATGAGGTGTGTGGCCACCCCACCAGGCACCGGCTCCCTCCTTCCCTCCCCTGGGTCTGTGATGGGGACGTGGGCATCCTGTGTCCTGGGCTTCTGCTGGCTCCTCACAGGAGCCATAAGAGCGAGGCCAATCTGTCATCTCCCTGGCACTTTATGGTTTGCAAAGGACTTGTGATGATGATGGTGCATAATCCCTGTGTCCCCGTGCTGCGGCTGTGCTCGACACTTTATCTGGGTCATTTCTTCCCTGCAACACCCCTGTCTGAGTCCGTTCATGATTACCCCCTGGAAGGGAAACTCAAGTTCAGAGAGGTTGATGGACTCGCCCAGGTTGTACAGCAGGGACCTGGACTCCCACCTTTCATCGCTGAGCTGGACTGTGTCCCTGTCATTCAGGCCCCAAGATTCCTGGGCAGGGGGCAGATCCCCATTTTACAGACTAGAAGAGTGAGGCTTGCTTGGGAGGCCAGGTGACATGTGTCCCGTGAGTACTCCCACCCTAGCTGAGCAGCTGTCCCCATGGGCAGGGCTGGGGCACCCCTCACCTATTCCCTCCTTTCTCCATCCAGCAAATGCTCTCAGAAGAGGAGATCGATGAGAACTTCAAGTCCCTCTTCAGGCAGCTGGCAGGGCAGGTAGGCTGGAGTGGGGGTAGGGTGGGGGTGGGGTGGGGTGGGGGCGGGGGCAGCCCTTCTCAAGCTGGTACCACCCTCCCTCTCCCTTCAGGACCAGGAGATCAGTGTCAGAGAGCTGCAGACCATCCTCAACAGGATCATTAGCAAACGTGAGGGTCCCCAGCAGCTGCTCTTGCCCCATGCCCTGCCCCTCGTTGCCTTCAACCATCAGAATCCAGGCCGTTGCCCCCTCAGTCAGCAGAACCCCACCCCTTGACCTATGGCTAGGGGGTCCACTCCCTTTCTGAGCCCAGCTCGCCACTGTTTCCATCCTGCCAAGCCCCTTCCCCTACTTGAGCTCTGTGTGCTGGTGGGATTTGGAGGACAGCCATGCTCCAGCCCCAAGGGGAAGGTGCCCTTTCTTCCCAAGATGCACCCCAGGCCAGGCCCAGTGGCCTGGGGAGCAGAGCACAGCTGGCTTCACCTGCTGGAGCACGCAATAGAAGGCAGTGGCTGGCTGTCCAGCCTGGCTGCAGGGGGCCTGGTGCTTCGGTCCCCGCGCTTCCCTGTATCCAGAGCCCCTCTCCCTCCCACTCTTCTGCTGACCTCTGGGGCCTGCAGCAGACCACCCTGCTCTGTCTTTCTCTCCACTTTCTTTCTCTTCTGCTCATCACTCATGGGACAATCACTGGGGGCCCATGGGCTTTGGGGACACCTGCCTGACTGCTAAAACACTTTGCCCTGGTTTATCTGATGATGAAGCCACCACACCCCACTCACTCTGCTGGCCTCTGTACCCACGGGCGACACCAGTGCCTCCCTGCCTCCGAATGCCCAGTGCTCCCAGTGTGGGGTGGGCACAGGAAGCTCAGCAGGTTGAGGGGCTGGAACTGGTTTTTCTTGCAGACAAAGACCTTCGGACCAAGGGCTTCAGCCTGGAGTCGTGCCGCAGCATGGTGAACCTCATGGACGTATCCTTCAGTCCGTCTGCTGTTGTTTGGAGTCAGGGAATACGGGCACCAGAAAGTGGCTGGGTGAACTGTCCCAGGAATGCCCAGAGAATAGACAAAGCTGGGGGATATGTGGACACCCCAGTGCCCATGTTCAAAGCCTTCCTGGGAGGGGGAGACCGAGGCCCAGTCTTGAGTCAGGTGGAAGCTGGAGCAAAGCCTGGGTCCACAGCTGACCCTAAGGCCGAGCTTTTTCTGCACCCTCCCCCGCCTGGTTATGGCTCCCCCCAGTCACCTTGCCTTCTCTTGGCCAGTCTCCCCTTCCCCCAGTGTCCCCTCCCACGCCAGCTCTAAGCCATGGAGCTGCCTTCTTAACAAGCACCCAGCGCGACGGCAACGGGAAGCTGGGCCTGGTGGAGTTCAACATCCTGTGGAACCGCATCAGGAACTACCTGGTAGGTGCCCCCAGCAGGTCCTTGCCTTCCCCTTGCAGCCTCTGTCACTGTAGGAGCAGGTCAGGGGACAGCCCTCCGCAGAGGCTCTGCCACTGCCGGCTCTTTCCCACCCCTGAGCCCACACGTCCCAGCAGCCCACCCCTTGTGGGCTCCTCCCCTCCCTGTCCCCTTCAGCAATCCTGGGGGTGGGCAGGAAGAGCCGGGTGACTCACTGGTCCCCACCCTCTGCCCCCACCCAGTCCATCTTCCGGAAGTTTGACCTGGACAAGTCGGGCAGCATGAGCGCCTACGAGATGCGGATGGCCATCGAGTCTGCAGGTGAGGCCCAGGGCAGCCCCTACCCCTGGCCCTCCTCCCTGGGTGGTGACACAGTGCTGTGGGGATGTGGTCCCACCATCTTTGGCCTTTCCCCCATGGTTTCTAAGTACGTTATCAGCATATCTGCAGCCAAGAAAGGACAGAGTCTCTTGTTACCCCTGTTGGGCATGTGAGGAAAGTGAGGCTCCAAAGGAAAAGTGACCGGCCTTAGGACACAGTGCCAGGGAGGGCAGAGCCAGGCTTCAGGCCTCCTGTGAGAGCTGCCTGAGGACGAGGCCAGGGCATCAGAACCACCAGACCACAGGCCCTCTTTGGCCAACTCCTGATTCTCTGGCCTGAGCTGGGCTGGGCGTGCCCCCTGAGATTGGTCCTTACTTGCCCAGCCCCTCCCAGTCCCTGGCCCTGCCCAGAGGTCCTTGTGCCCCTTGTCCCTGAGGAGAGAAGGCCCACCCTTCCCTGTTTCCTGGCTGGGCTGCGCCTCCCCGGCCCTCACCTGCTTCTCTCCACAGGCTTCAAGCTCAACAAAAAACTGTACGAGCTCATCATCACCCGGTACTCCGAGCCTGACCTGGCCGTGGACTTTGACAACTTCGTGTGCTGCCTGGTGCGACTGGAGACCATGTTCCGTGAGTGTCCCAACAGGCTCCTCCCTCCAGCTGTGTCCCAGATGCATCCCTTGTGAGCTGGTGGGAACGGATGATGGCGGTGCGAGCAGTACCGTCGCAGGAGCTGGAGGCTGAGATCTGGGGCCCACGAGGGCCCTGTATTTGGTCACCCAGAGGCTGAGTGCGTGGAGAGCAGGGAGGGAGGGCAGGAAGAGCCCCTTCCTACTTCAAGGGGTGACAGCTTGGGGCGTTAGGGGGAGAGGGGGTCAGGCAGGCTTGGCCGTGCACAAAGTTCTCAGCCCCGTGTCATCTTTTCTTGAACACACAGGGTTTTTCAAAACTCTGGACACAGATCTGGATGGAGTCGTGACCTTTGACCTGTTTAAGGTGGGACTCTCCCTGGGTAGGGGGAAGGGTGGAGGCCGTGGTTTTCTTTCCTGACTCCTGTTCTCCTGCCCCTTCCTGGGCCTTGGAGCCAGCCTTCAAGAAGGGGCAGCCCGAGTCCTGGGAGCTGGGGTGGGGGTGTCTGGATTCTGGGGCAGGAGCCGGACGCTTGGCCTCAGTGGGACCAACAGCTCTATCTCCCAGAGATAGAGGAAGTGAGGAAACAGTTCCCCAGGAGCGAACCTCAGAAGTGGTAAAGAGATGGCTTCTGAGCCATGGGTCAGGGCCTGGACATAGGGGTCCAGGTAAGGAGGGAAACTCGGGCAGCCCGTTCCACAGCCCTGGCCCAACGGCCTCCCCTCCTTCCGCAGTGGTTACAGCTGACCATGTTTGCATGAGGCGGGGGCCCAGCGCCCTGCTGCTCCCTTCCACCCTCGTCTGTCAAGCCGCGTCTTCCGGGCCGGGTCTTCCCACCATGCCACAGCAGGTCACGCCAGCCGCACATGCCTTCCTTGGAGCAAGAAGGCGCCTTGGTCCTCTTGCCCCCTCCTCCCAGCCTCCACTGCTCACCAGCTCTGGGCCGAGCTGTGTGGCCCTCCCTCTGTCCCCAGCCAGGGGCTCACGATGGACTCCCCTGGGCCCGCCATTTCCCATGGCCAAGCCAGGAGGGCAGCTTTCTGCTTATTCCTGCCTCAGGGCTGGGTGGCCAGGGAGCCACGATCCCAGACCCACTCCTCCAGCCCCACTCCTCCAGCAGCCTCCTGTGTCCCCTGTCTTCACTCCAGAGGCCACCCCCGGCCCCACCCGCCTGGCCTCACCTGCTGACTTTATAACCACTATCTCTGCAGCCTGCACCCCGGGTGTCAGGCATGCAGGTCCCCTTCCTGCTGGGGGAGCCCCTGGGCTGGGATCTCCTGTGCCTTCTGTGCAGAAGCCAATGCCTGCAGCCCGCGCCTCCCAGCCCTGCCCACCAGGAGCCAGCCAGCCTGGAGGGTGGTCGGGCCTTCCCTCCTCCTCCTGTCCTTTTTTTATATTGACAATTTTCAAGGGGACTCTTCAGGGACTGGGGGATTGGTTATGTGATACAGAGGCACTGGGCGTGGGATAGGGAGGTCCCATGTTTGCACACAGAGGAACCCCAAATAATAAAGGAAAAGGCCCCACATCTGTCTCTGGAGTGTGTTTCTCCCCAGTCTGCTGCTGGGAGGGCGGCAGGAAGCCTTAGCAGGGGGCCAGCTCCTGGCCTCAAGCTCACCCATTGCTGGAGTGAGTGCAGGGCGTCCGAGTGGGGTCACCTATGGCCCTGGGAGGCCAGGGAGGATGAGGCCCAGGGCCTGGCACAGGGACAGGGCTGCACTGTGAAGCCTGGAGGCCTGACCCTTGCCTTACCTTCATAAATCCACCAGGCCAGTTTCCGCTGAAACCCAAACCCATACTTAGCACAAACCTCACCCCCCAGGGAGCTGCACAGAGCCTCCTTCAGGTCCTCTGGGGTTGGGGTGGGGTCTCTCCTGTGACCCACACACCTGTAGCTTATCTAAGCTGCTCCGGCACCTCTGGGATGCTGCTGTTCTTCCCAGAGTTAAGAGTGGGGAGAGGGGACAGCCATCAACTAGCACTGACTGCAGGGTGCAGACGGAGACTGCTCCAGGGCACAGGGTGAGGGAGCAAGAAGTGGGCTGCCTCCAGCTACTGTGGGGTGGAGAGGAAGAGGAGGCATTGGCAGGTGTCACCTGCTTCTTGACTGCTCCTGGGCCAGGTCCTCCTGGATGCCTATCCTCATCACTGAGATGCGGGGGCTGCCGAGGTGGGAGGTCTCTGGGCCCACCCTGCTCAGCCCTCCGTGGTTCTCTGTGTTGGGCGTCACTTGTTATAGGGGTTGCGACACTGTGGTTCTGGGTCATCTGGGGACCTAACTTCAGAGACCCCAGGTTTGAGGCTGAGACTGCGGCTTCCTCTTGACTCCCCTATTTGGGCTTTATTTTATTTTTGGTACTGGGGATGGAACCCCAGCCCTTTTGAGTCTTTGTTTTGAGACAGGGTCTCACTGAGTTGCCCAGGCTGGCCTTGAGTTTACAATCCTCCTGGTTCAGCCTCCCGAGTCTCTGGGACTCTAGGCATTCGCCACTGCACCCAGCTCTATTGGGGCATTTTTTAAAAAAAAATACTTATTTTTTAGTTGTAGTTGGACGTGATACCTTTATTTTATTTATTGATTTATGTGGTGCTGAGGATCGAACCCAGGGCCCTGCACATGCTAGGCGAGCGCTCTACCGCTGAGCCCCAGCCCCAGCCTGGACCTTCCCCAACATCAGCTGTGCACCAACTCCCTGACTCTCATGGAGTGGGGGAAGGGCGAGCAGCCATAATTACTGTCACCCCCTTATTTGTGACTCTGACAGTTCCGACCGTGGTTTGAAACACAGTGACAAGACCTTGGTCCCACGCATTTTGAGGCCAGAGTCGGGGCTGCTCAAGCCTCCTGTCGCCTCCAGAAGCGCGGGTGCAGGTGGGCAGGCGGAGGGGCAGGGCGCTGGGCCTGGTTGGGCTGTGCTGGGAGGTGGCTTTCTGGGACTCCTCACCTGTCTAACTCAGAAGGTGAGAGACGGAGGGAGGCAGGAAGGAGGGCCCGGGGCGGGGAGCCCACAGATGTGGGGACACTCAAGACTTCCAGTGAGGTGTAACCAGACTCCTCACCCCTGGCCTGGTCCTCCGCCCCCAAAGCCCCTCCCCTGTCCCTTTACATAAGGCCTGGGGCAGGCTGGGCCTTGAGTCAGGCCCGAGGCCATGGCCTTCACGGACCTGCTGGACACCCTGGGCGGGGTGGGCCGCTTCCAGCTGGTCTACACGGCCCTGCTGCTGCTGCCCTGTGGCCTGCTGGCCTGCCACAACTTCCTCCAGAACTTCACGGCCGCTGCGGTCCCCCATCACTGCCAGCTTCCCGCCAACCACACCGGGGCCACCACCAACGACTCGGGGGCCTGGCTGAGGGCCACCATACCCCTTGACCAGCACGGGGTCCCTGAGCCATGCCAGCGCTTCACAGAGCCTCAGTGGGCCCTTCTGAGCCCCAACACTTCGGTCTACGGGGTGGCCACCGAGGGCTGCAAGGACGGCTGGGTCTACGACCGCAGCGTGTTCCCGTCCACCATCGTGATGGAGGTCAGAGGGAGCCGTGGGGGGCGGGGGGCTGCTGCCTCAGGCCAGGGCTCAGTCTCCCACTCTCCTCGCAGTGGGATCTGGTGTGTGAGGCCCGCACCCTCCGTGACCTGGCTCAGTCCATCTACATGGCTGGGGTGCTGCTGGGGGCCGCCGTGTTTGGCAGCCTGGCGGACAGGTGAGCTTCTGGTGTGAGTGTCCCTTCCACCAGTGACGGTCTCTGTGTTTTTTTCTTTTTCTACCCCCCCTCCCCCGAATCAGGATTGAACCCAGGGACACTTAACCAATTAGTCATATCCCCAGCCCCTTTTAAAATATATTATTTAGAAATGGTCTCGCTGAGTTGTTTAGGGCCTCCCTGCTGAGGCTGGTTTTGAACTCTTGATCCTCCTGCCTTAGCCTCCAGAATCGCTGGGTGTGTGCCATGGTGCCCTGCTATGCTAACATTTCTTTGTAAAAGTTTACTCATATTTTCAATGGATAATGCAGAAGTGCATTTACATCCTTCAAAATCCCAAAAGATACCAAAGAGCATGCAGAAAGAAAGCTTTCCCGTCTCGCCCCATCTCTCCCTCCATGGAGCAGCCCAGTTTCTACATCTCCAATTAGAGAGATCTTTATTTCTGTGTGTGTGTGTGTGTGTGTGTGTGTGTGTGTGTGTGTGTGCGTGTGTGTTGTGCTGGTGTTTAAACCCAGGGCCTCACACATGCTAGACAAGCACTCTACCACTGAGCTACAACCCCAGCCTCTATTTTCATTTCTAAATTTTTCATGAAGTTTTATAATTTGGGAGCTGGGGTTGTGGCTCAGTGAAGGAGCACTTGCCTAGAATTCATGAGGCACTGGGTTCCATTTTCAGCACCACATAAACAAAATAAAGGTCCATTGACAATAAAAAAAAAAGACATTTAAAAAAAGTTTTATGTTTTTTGATGCACACATGTACATAGCTATGGGTTACAAGGTGCTGTTCAGGGCAAGTCTATAATGTGCAATGATCAAATCAGGGTAGTCGGTGTATCTGTCACCTTAGACGTTCACCACTTGTTTGTGGTGAGAGCTTTCAAAATTCCCTTTTCTGGCCATCCTTCCTCGAGACGTTTTGAGGTTTTATGCAGTCGGTCAAATCAGTATATGTGCTTGCCCCTTCCTTTTCATGCTGGGTAAGGATGGAACTCAGGCCCCTGCACATGCTGGGAGAGCCGCACCCCCAGCCTGCTCCCCCAACCCCACGCAAATGCTGGAACACTCCCCACAGGCTCCAGCCCCCCACTTTATCTTCACTTTGGAGGCTTCTCCATATTCCTTTGGAAAAGCGGTGCTGTCCTCTCTCACGTCCACACAGCATCCTGTGTACAAATGAACCAGAACTCACCCTCACGGAAAGACTGTGAGACAGAGCGGGGCCCTGGCTTTGAAGAAGTCCAGCTCCCTCACCTCCTCTTCCCTCCCCTGCCCCTCTTCCCTCCGTTCCGGTTGGTGGGGAGGCCCTCCCAGACTCCAGAGCTCATCCCCTCAACCCCTCATCACACCTGGTCTGTCTACATGGGAACTTGTATCCTATCTGGAGGGCCTCCTTGTCTCCAGCCCTCAGCTCAGGCCTGTGCCTTAGAGATGCTCAATGAGCAGTTGTAGAAAAATGAAGGAAGGAAGGAAGGAAGGAAGGAAGGAAGGAAGGAAGGAAGGAAGGAAGGAAGGAAGGAAGGAGGGAAGGAAGGAGGGAAGGAAGGAGTGTACGTGTCATGGGTGTGTGGGGAAGAAACGCTGTCCACACCTTCTTGGTCTCCTGCCCTCCTGGACAAGTAGGGCTGAGCACTGTGGCCCTGGTACCTCGTATGCAATGGGGTGACATAACCCTTCCATCCTGGCCCTGGACTCCTCCTGCCTCCTATGGCAATCAGCTCCCCTGAAGACTCCATGCTGGGTCCTGCCCCCACAGCCTGGGTCTGGCCAGGGCTCATCTCCCTGTGAGTGCTGGTCAGAGGCCTCCTTCCAGCCAGAGCCACACCTGGGGACCCCCTCCCTACCCACACACCTACCTCTGGGTCTCTGCAGAACCTCTGCCTTTCCCGGGCCTGGAATAAGTCTCTTCATCTCCAATTTTCTTCCAATGGTGTCCCTCCGGCGACCCGTGCCTGGGTCCCAGCTGTTGCCCTTCCGTTTTGAGGGGTGGGTTTCACAGGCACCCCAGCTTCCCTGCGGCTGATTTCCCCTTACCAGAGTGGAAGGCCTGGGCACTGACTGTCGGGTATGCCGCTGCTGCTCCTGAAGCCTAACGCTTTGTCCATTCCCTGGGCTCAGGCTGGGCCGCAAGGTCCCCCTGGTCTGGTCATACCTGCAGCTGGCAGTGTCAGGGGCCGCCACGGCCTACATCGACTCCTTCAGCGCCTACTGCGTCTTCCGGTTCCTGATGGGCATGACCTTCTCTGGCATCATCCTCAATTCGCTCTCGCTGGGTGAGTTCAGCCGCGGAGCAGCCTGGACGGCTGGGGCTGGAGGAGAAGGGGAATGGCAGCCCCAGCTTTCTTATTGCCTTTGGCTGGAGTTCTCCTCCAGGGGCCTCAGCTCAGAACACTACCAGGTTCTAGGCCTAGGAGTCGGGGCTTGCAGACCTTGGACCTGCCCACAGCCAGGGGGGCCCTGGCAGCTTTGTCCTTGGTCTGGGGTCTCATTTCCTCCTCTGTGAACCGAGAGGGTCGGTTTATTTCATTTGTGAGTTAATCCACAATAACCTCTTACTAAGTGCCCATTGCATACCAGGCTTAGTGTGGTGACTGGGGCGACTGGGACACGGAGGGCAGTGGGACAGGATGCTCTCCAGAGCTGCAGACAGCCCTGAAATCGTGCAGCCCTTATAAGGGTGGCTTCTCTCAGCTGAGGCATAAGGATGGCAAGTTTGAGGCCAGCCTGGGAATCCCACCTCAAAATAAAAAATAAAAAGGGCTGGGGATGGAGCTCAGTGGTGGGGCTTTCCTGGGTTCACTTCTCAGTACTGGAAAAACAAACACTTGTGGTTTCTTGGCTCCATGGTGGGGATCTGGCTTGTTGGATGCCAGGGAGGAGTGTTACCTCCCAAGTGACAAGTGGCAGGATCAGTCCTCAGCGCAGGCTGGGATTTCCTGGGTGGTCTTGGTGGAGAGGTTCATGGGATAGTCGGAAGCCCACCCTGAACACGGGCCGACATGGGCTTGTGCTTCACTTAAATTCCTTACCTTGCTCAGAAACTGCCACCACCCTCAGCCATCCAATGACAGGATGGGATTTTAATTTCAGGGATGGAGAAGCAGTTTGGGGGTTGGAAGACACAGCAGGCTGGTCCACCTGCCTCTCTCAGTATCAGGACAATGAGGGGCACCAAGCACACAATAGGATCTCAGCAAAGCCCCACAATACCTACATTCACACGCACACACACAAACACACACACACACACACACACATACACATATCACACACACATGCACACATCAGACACTGCTGCAGGCTGGGAACTCTGTCCTTGGGCAGCTTAGTCTGCAAGGAAGTCTTTTTTGAGACTCAGTTGGGTGTTCCAGAGCCTCCTTAACAGGTCACACCTTGCCCCTGGATTGTGCCACAAAAGTGTGAGGACTCTCACGTCTCTTTCTATCTCCCCTCTTTGTTATTATGCACGCCATTCTGCCCTTTTTACTTTTTCCAGTGCCGAGGGTGGAACTCAGCTCCACCCCAGCCCCTGTTCTGCATCTTGAGTCTTTCACTTAGCAATGCCATCACTGGCTCGTTTGTTGATACCTCCCGGGGGACCCACCCCATGGCCACTTGAAGGACTTTGGCTTTAATTCCAAATGAGGCAGGAGACCCTGGAGGACTCTGTGCTGAGTGGAGCCCTGACCTGATTTAGTGTTTGAGGTTTGACGGGATCCCTCTGGCAGATGCCATTTGGCACCAGAACCGAAGCAGGGAGTCCAGAGAAGAGGCCATTGCCCTCATCCCAGCAAGAGCCAAGGTTGAACTGGGCCAGAGGGTGGCAGCAGAGCAGATGAGAAGAGCAGACGGTGGCTGAACTCTGAAGGCAGAAACATGATTTGCTTTGCGGGTGGATCGCACTAACGGGCTCATTGCTCCCTGGAAAGAAGTATCCTCATTAATTTGTCGTGGATGCCTGGGAAGGATGTATCGCGATTTATTTAACAGTCCCACAGACAAGTGGCAGGCTCAGGTTTAGGTTTTCTCCAATTTCTTCTGCCTATAGAAATTTGCAATTTGTCTTCACATGAAGTTAAGCATCTGTTTTGAACCCAGGGCTTCCTGGAAGGTAGGCACACGCTCTACCACTGAGCTATGCCCCCAGCTGGGTCGACCATGTTTTGATAGCACCATGAACCACTCTATTTCCTCTGTGCCAGCCATTCACATCCCTTGCCCATTTCCCTTCAGGCTTGCTGGTAATTTTCCTATTGATTTGAACGAACACTTCTAATATTAGAGAAATAGCCTCTTATCTGTTGAGTTGCAAATATTTTTAACTTTTTTTTTTTTGGCCAATGCTATGACTTTGCTTATTGTGTTTTATGTTGTTTATTTCTATTTAGACATTTCTTTTTTTATGAATTCAGATTTGTTTAACCTTAGCCTTCATTTGACTCCTTTTGATTGTTTCTCAGAATTTTTATATATATAAAATCTAACCGTGAGTTCTAGCATTCTTGTGGTTTTATTGTTTACTTTCAGTAATTTGATCCCCCCACTTTGGCCTGAGTCTCAATGGGTCTTGGCATGAGTTTATCGCCAACAAGAGGCCTGGGGAGTTACGCAGCTGCGGGGGAAGGCAGGCTCCCTGAGCGCACTGCTGTTTCCTCTGCAGTTGTGGAGTGGATGCCCACCCGGGGCCGGACTGTGGCGGGCATCTTGCTGGGCTTCTCCTTCACCGTGGGTCAGCTCATCCTGGCTGGCGTGGCCTACCTGATCCGCCCCTGGCGGTGGCTACAGTTTGCTGTCTCAGCTCCCTTCCTGATCTTCCTCCTCTATTCTTGGTATGTCCGGCAGGAGTGAGGAGGAGGGGAGAGTGCGCCCGGGGACGGGACACTCACCTGGCCCCGCAAGAGGTCGGGATGGGAGAGGCTGGGGTTTGCTGGACCTGGTGGGGACACAAGGGACAGAAAGTGCTCAGGGGGACCATACACTCCTGAGTACTCTCAGGTGGCTTTCAGAAGGTCCAGTAAAACCCCTTCTTTAGCTCTGGGACATGTCAATCATTTTGTCTTTCAACTCCTCTGTGCCTCACAACAGCCCCATGACATTTTATAAGAGGGAGGCTAAAGCACAGCCCAGAGAGGGATCATGATTTAGTAAAGGCCACACAGCGAGGGATCAGAAACAGATTCAGAGTCAGGTGTGGTGGGCGCAGCTCAGGAGGCTGAGGCAGGAGGATCACAAGTTCAAAGCCAGCCTCTCTCAAAATAAAAAAATAAAATGAATTTGGGATGTGGCTCAGTGGCTAAGCGCCCCTGGGTTCAATCTCTGATGCTCCCCTCCCCCCAAAAAAAAGACAGAGAAAGGTTGCATACTGAGTCCACTGTAGTCTCTAAGGACCCTTCAGTGATTCTCTTTATTACAAAAAAGGGAAGGTGACATGTCTTCCAGTCTTCTTGGGACATTGCACCCTTTTTTTAGGATCTGAGAGAAGGTGGATGTGGGTGTAATTGGGTTTGGGAAATGGAATGAGCTCCACCCAGCTCTGGGCCTTCTGCCTCCTTCTCTCCCTCCAGGTGGCTGCCCGAGTCATCCAGATGGCTCCTCCTTCACGGCAAGTCCCAACAAGCCCTGCGCAACCTGCAGAAGGTGGCCGCCATGAATGGGAGAAGGGCCGAAGGGCAAAGGCTGACCAAAGAGGTGAGTGGGGAGGCGGGAGCAGGCCTGGGAATGACCTTCCAGCTCGAGGCCGCCTCTGCCACCTTCCCAGGTCTGTGTGATCTGGGGCGAGTGATTTAGCTGCTTCTCTCATTGGTCTGTCCACCTGTGCAGTGAGGAAATAACCTTCACGTTGACCTCCAGTCAAAATGTAATAAAAGCAAACAACTTCAGAGAGCGATCACAAAATAAAATTGTTGGAGAACCGATAACAAGAGCACAATTTATCACACATTCCATTCTTTAGGAGATAGTTATCATCCATTAACAGTACTGCTGTTTAGTAAGCCCTGTGTGAGGAACTCTCTAACAGCTTCTCATATGTCATCTCACTTAATGCCTCGTTGGTGCCAAGGAGGAACTGAAGCTTGCGGGTCAGGTATCTGCCTAAGACACACAGCGGGAAGTGACTCCGAACCTCTGCTTTCAACCACCTCCTGATACTGTCCCAGGAAAGTGGGGAGCTGAAACTCCAAACCTCAGCTCTTGTGTCCCGCTGACCTCAGACAGCAAAAGCCAGAGAACTTCATGATAGGTGACGTGAGGCGGAAATAAAGTAAAGGAAAAGTGAGGCTTCGGCAAAAAGCACTCTCGAGGGAGAGATGGGCCGTCTCCAAACAGAGAATGGCAAAGGAGACAAAGGTGTCCCCAGTTTTATTACTGTTTCATTACATTATTACCTTAGTCGGTCCTCTCTGGAACTGTCACAGTGGCCATCCTTTTGGGGCGACTTCATCCGCAAGTCAATCCCATGTTAATGGGGACACTGGGGTCAATAGCTGTCAGAAGTGACCTTATTGCTCCTGCATTACTAAAGGACTCTTCCTCCCCAGACACAGGGAGACACCTTGAGCCATAATTCCTAGCTTCATGTCCACATCAGAGGACCCTGTCAAGAGTCAGTCCCATGAATCCTTTTCTCTTGACATATTTCCCAATGAGCTCCTTTTGCTTCCGGTTCTTTTCTACAAATTAACTATCACCTTTGCTCTCTTGTCTACTTTGGAAGTAGCTTAAAGAAGGACCCCTAAAGTAATTTAAAGACCACTTACGACCTTGCCTACACTTGACTGCTCATTGCTAGCTTCTACCTAACAGCACTATCTCCAAGTCTACACCAGGAAAGGTATGGACAGACTCCCAGACCCCAGAGCCAGGAGGGAGGGGCACATGTTGAAACCTGTGCCTCATCTCAAAGCCCTGGAGCCACTATCTTTCCAGGGGTCCCAACAGGTGTGTGGTGGGCGCACACCTGTAATCCCAGCAGCTCAGGAGGCTGAGGCGGGAGGATCACAAGTTCAAAGCCAGACTCACCAACTTAGCGAGGGCCTAAGCAACTAAGCAAGACCTTCTCTCAAAATAAAAAATAAAATGAATTTGGGATGTGGCTCAGTGGCTAAGTGCCCCTGGGTTCAGTCTCTGATCACCGCCCCCACACACAAAATGGAGGTGTTCCCAGCAGGGACAGGAGGCCCTGGATCCTTTGCTGCCACTGATCACACATTCCTCACCCAGGTGGTGAGCTCCTACATCCGGGGCGAGTTTGCAAGCGTCCGCACCTCCAACTCTATCCTGGATCTCTTCCGAACCCCAGCCATCCGCAAGGTCACGTGCTGTCTCATGGTGGTCTGGTAGGTGAGGGGCTCATTCCAAGACTTTGACCTGAGGCAGGAACGTGCCTTTTTCTCCCACTCACAAACTCTGTCCTGAAATACTCCCAACGCAACGAGCAGGTGAGCTTTGCAAAGCCAGTCTCATCCCACCCCCCTTTCTGATGGAGCCCTCTGCTGGGTGCTAAGATAGAGTGACAGATGAGACATTGTGTTGGTGAAGGGGGCAGGTCTCCTCTGAGGGTAGGGGTGAGTGCCACTGGAATCTTACAGGCAGCTTTTCCAGAATGGACCTTGCATTATCCCTTTGGGTTCTCTAGGGAGATTCTGGGAGGATTCTAGGGGATTCTGGGAGGTGGCAGGGGATTCTGGGGCGAGTCCATTCTGAAAAAACACTTCCAAGTCCAGGAGGGAACAGCTAGAGATACCATGATGTCCATGCAATATGACAAGTATCCAAACAGCAGTTCTGCTCATGGCTGCAGAGGGCTTCACACAGCAGTTGGCATTCTAGCGGTGGTTAATCAAGTTTGCCAGGTGGGCAAAAAGAAATTCCAATAGATACGTTGCCATGAAGAAGAGAAATGGATAAGAATATAAAGGTGGGCTGGGGAGTAGCTCAACGGTAAGTATGCCCCTGTCTTTAATCCCCAGGACCATCACAAAACAAAACAAAAAATCCACATCTATTATTTGAAATATAGACCCTTCCATACTCAAAGGAAGGGCAGACTCTCCTGAAGGGTAGAGTCTGGCTGAAATTACCTTCACCCAAATGTTTGCATCTTTTCTGTAAAACAGGGGTTTCTAAAAATTATTTTAACTTTTTTTAATCATTCTTTTTAAAAAAATTTTTAAGTTGTTGATAGCGCCCCAGCCCCAGCCCTATTTTAACTTTATTTGTTTGTTTGTTTGATTGTGCAGCACTGGGATCAAACCAGGACCCAGTGCGTGTTAGGCAAGCATGCTACCAGTGAGCCATATCCCCCGTCCAGATTTGTTCAATCATTTACTTAAATAGATTCATATATGTGTCATTTACACCTTGGATTCTAATTTAGTAACATTATTTATTTTGTTTAATAAATACTCTATTATTTACTTTCCTTCTCTGTTCTGGCTTTGGCCACTGGGAGCTTGTTGTCATAGGCTCCTATGTCCTTCACTTACCTCCATCTCCTTGTGTCTTTATTTTTTTAGCACTGCTTTAACTTCAGTGCTAAGTGGTGCTGACAGGAAACCAAATGCACTCCAGGGTCCATGGATGGGACTCAGGGGAGTGAGTGTTAGGAAGAGATGATGGGCGAAGTCTGGACTCCAAGGCCAAAGTCAGAGACTTATGAGACCAGGAAGGGTTTCTAACTCTCCCAGGAGAGGAGTCCTATGTTAACCATCCTGTGTCCCCTGTCCTGGGCCCAGGACAGTGAAATGGTGGAACAGGATCATTCTGCCACCTTTGCCAGGTTCTCCAACTCTGTGGCTTACTACGGCCTGGCAATGGACTTGCAGAAGTTCGGGCTCAGCATCTACCTGGTACAGGCTCTGTTTGGTATCATCGACATCCCAGCCATGCTGGTGGCCACCACCACCATGATTTATGTGGGCCGCCGGGCCACAGTGGCCTCCTTCCTCATCCTGGCTGGGCTCATGGTCATTGCCAACATGTTTGTGCCTGAAGGTAAGCCATAGCTTGTGCCTGTGCTGCCCTCTGGGATACTGCCACACAGGTTCCTGGAGAACTGGGAGCCCCTGGGGTCTTGTGGGCAACGCGCACCCGGAGAGAACAAGGCTGAGAGGTAGTTTCTGGATCTGGGGGAAATGTGCCTAAGGATTAATGGAGTTTGTTAAGCTCTTAGTGCCTAGTGTCAGTGCAGGAAGAAGATCCACCACGGTCATGAGTCTGCCCTTGAATCAAGGACAGTCTTGACAGCCAGACAGACAAATGCATATAAAGCCACTGGAGAGCCAACGTGGTGACTTCCTTAGGCCACTGATGTGTGTGTCCACTCGGAGCAGGCAGCCTGTCCATGGGTTGAAAAGTTAGGACTTGAACCTCAGCCAGCCTGGTCTGGAGCAATGGTTCACACAGCTGGCTAAAATCACCTTCACCCGGAGAAAAATCCCAAAGTCCAGGTGCTCCACACCACGAAAAGGGACTCTCAAACCCTCAGTACTTAAAAAGCTGTGCAGTGACTTCAGCAAGAAGCCAGGATTGACTATCTGGGATCTAGAACATGTGCCAAACTATGTGCGCAGGTGTGACCACAGCTTTGCCACCATAGCCTGGGGCAGGTCGTCTAACTTCTCTGGGCTCTGGTTCCTCACCTATAAAATGGACAGGTGTTATTGTTAGTATTTTGGGACATTTTCATCCAATCATTTTTCCTATTTATAGATTTTGTATTCTACGTAATTGAGACATCATTTATATATACATATATATGTAATGCAATAATGCAAATAGGATTATCTATATGTATACATGTACATTGATAAAGGATATATATATATATATGTAAAATATATATAAAAAGGATATATAAAATATCCTTTTCCATTATATATTAAAAACATCCTTTTCCATGTTAGTACAACATTTCATGGGCTTGATTTTTTTTATTAGTTTATATTTTATTGAGATTGGTGTTTTTCAACTCTGGATGCATATTAGAATTAGATATTTAAAAATATCCAAACTTGAGGCTTTGATATAATGGATGTGGGGCAGGGCCCCAGGTGTGGGTGTTTTATGGAATGTCCCCACGAAATTCCAGTGTGCAGCCTGGGCTGCCACCAATCCAAAGGCAATATAATTTCTTTGACCATTACCCTCATACGGGACATTCAAATTGGGGTTTTGCAATGTATAAACAACAGTTGAGGACAGGGAGGCTAGGAGATGATAACAGTGGCCAAGTCACTCCATTGGGTCAGAGCTGTGGACTAAACTCAGGCCTGACTCCAAAGCTTATCTCCAGTAGATCTTGGTGACAGATACAAACAAGAGAGGAAGGAGAGCCAGGGTGCAGTGGCACATGCCTGTAATCCCTGTAGCTCCAGAGGCTGAAGCAGGAGGATTGTGAGTTCAAAGCCAATCTCAGCAAATTAGCAAGGCCCTAAGCAGCTCAGCCAGACCCTATCTCTAAATAAAAATATAAAAAGGGTCTGGGGATGTGGCTCAGTGTTTAAGCACCCCTGGGTTCAATCCCCAGTACAAAATAGAGAGAGAAAGACACATGGGGTGGGGGTGGGGCGCAGAAGTCAGAGAAGGGCAGTTTGGGGACTTCCAGGTGCCAGTTGGGCACTGAGGTAATAGAAATACAGGCTCCTTGCCCTGATGCACCTCCCTCATCCCTGCTTAGGCCCCTGAACTTCACCCTCTGCCTCTTTCCCCTACTCTTGGCCTCCCCCCAGCCTCCCACCACATTCCCCTGCCACCCCCTGTTCCCACACTCAGCCTCCCTTTGTCCCCCTTAGACATGCAGACCCTGCGCACCGCCCAAGCAGCTCTGGGCAAGGGCTGCCTGGCCAGCTCCTTCATCTGCGTGTACCTGTTCACGGGAGAGCTGTACCCCACCGAGATCAGGTGGGTGTTCGGAGGAGAGGCCAGGTGCAGAGCTCTCTGCCCAGACACCCAGGGCCCAGCCCCGAGAGTGCAGGCTGTGTGCTGAGTCCTCCCTCCCACAGGCAGATGGGGATGGGCTTCACCTCGGTCAATGCCCGCCTCGGGGGCTTGGCTGCGCCCCTGGTCACCACGCTCGGGGAGATCAGCCCGGTCCTGCCGCCCTTGGGTTTTGGCACCACCTCGATTCTAGCAGGCCTGGTTGTCCTCTGCTTCCTGACCGAGACCCGCAACGTGCCCCTGGTGGAGACCATCGCTGCGATGGAGAGGAGGTGAGCGAGCGGAGCGCCGGGCACGGCGGGTGCGAGGCCAAGCAGGCGGTGGTCACCCGGAAACAGCCGGGGAGCAGACGCAATCCTCCCTGCCTCGGTCTTCCGTGGCTTAGCTTTCGACAGAAGCGGGCCCAACGCGGACCATAAAAGAGAAAGAAGGGGGCTGAGGGTAGCTCAGCAAAGAGGCGCGCCCTACCTAGCACTGCAAAAAAGAGAAATAGACCAAAGACCCGGAGACTCGGTTGGAAATGAAGCCTGGTAGAGAAATGGGGAGAGGAGAGAGAGGCAAGTGCAATTTGAAGCCAAGTCAGATGGTTGCAGGGTTGTGAACTGGGCCCTGAGTTTCTGAACAACAGAAAGGGAGACCCTGTTGGCGGGAAGAGAATACCAGCTCCCCAGGGTAAGTAAAGCTCCCCTCAGTGTTAGGCCGGAGGAAATGTCTCTCCTGGGCCTCCTTAGAGAGGTTACTGAGCTAGGTGGCAGCAATGTCCTGGACAATAAGTGCAAGAGGGGATCCGATGTGGCTGTTCCTGGGTGAGGCATTTCTTAGTCACAGCATGCTCAACGAAGACCCTTAATTTTGAAAAGCAGGGACAGGGGTGCAAGACACATCACTTTTTCCTGAAGCACTTGCGAAAAAGTTGCTGGCGTTCCTTCCAAGTACTTCGATGTGTATTCCTCCAAACAAGGATGCTCTCTTACATAACCACAAACCACCATCAAAATCAGAAAGTCAGTACTGCCATGTGACCACTGTTTCATCTTTAGGCTTCCAGCCTGTTTCTGCAACAATGTCTGATGCCTGGATCCAGCAAAAGGGTTCAGATCCCAGTCACAGAGCTTTTAGTTGTCTCATTTTCCTCAGGCTCTAGTAGGTTCTCGGTGTTCTTGGATTTTCATGACTTCCGCAGTTCTACAGGGTTTTTTAATCATTGAAAGAACCAGTGCAACCAAAAGTACACCCAATATAGTGCCTCACAATACAGCAGGAGAGCACAGGCCAGCATGGGGGGGGGGCACAGGTGCACCTCCCAGGGTCCTCACCTGAGCCCCTGAATGGCTTGTTTCTGTATCTCAAGCCATCAAGACAAATTCTCCATCTCAGAGAAGCCAAGGCACAGGTTTGCTGATTTTTTTTTTTTAATATCTCACTGGTCATAACCAAAGCCAGTCTACATAACCAGGCAAGCCAGGTAGAAACCATAGGTGTGATTCTAATAAAAGATGTAGACAGCTGGTAAAGGCAGCCTCCAGGGGAGAATCAGGCCCTGACCGCACATTATAAATTACTAGCCAGTACTGTTATCTCACCCCTGTCTTGACAGATGGTCAAGGTCATGGCTCCATCTTTAAAGATGAGCTCAGATGCACCACAGCTTTGAAGATCACAGATCAGTTCTTTTCTGGGGTTCATTTTGGTTGGGGTTTGCTGATCTTACAGGTTACCCCGTATTCATTTCAGGTAGGAGCACCTAATAGTGATGCCCTAACCCTCCTCCACAGATGCCCTCTGCCCAGCCACAGGCTCTGACTCCTCTCCATATGGAGCTGTCCCCTGTGGGAACATCCTTCTCTCCCACTCGGCTTCTGACACCCCAGGCCAGGCCACCTATATGTGTGGACGTCCTCCTCATCTTGCCCCAGGTCTGATGCCTGTTCCTGGTCACACCCCTCACCTGGTCAACCCATGAACTGCTTAATCTCGGATTCTCCATCCAGGACACTGTCCTTTCTAGCTCTGACACCTGAGGCCAGGCCACCCCTGCATGTGGATACCACCTTGTTTTACCCCTTGTCATAGTTTTGGTTTTGTTCAGGAAAAGATGGGAAGAAGAAATGCTTTGCACATACAAATACACACATAATAATAATAATAATAATAATAATAATAATAATAATTCAATATAATCAGTATTTGTTTATTTTAAAAAATTTAGCTGTAGATGAACACATTATCTTTATTTTGATTATTATTATTTTTTAATGTGGTGCTGAGGATCGAACCCAGTGCCTCCATACGCTAGGCGAGTGCTCTACCACTGAGCCACAACCCCAACCCAGTATTTGAATATATTTTTGATGATACAGGTTGTCATTCTCGTAAAGAACTGAGGGACAATCCCCTTTCTTCTGCCATTCCTCCAAATCATGCACTTCTAGAGTCCCCTTGTCCTCACAGCTTTTCCTTGGGATTAGACCAGGCACCACGGTGCCCACAGTAAATTAGCCACACCCAGCACCTGTTTGCATGTGAGCTTCTGCAGAAAAAATTTAAATCAGAAGTCTATTAAAGTGGAAATAGGCACAGGGCTTATTGAGCAATCAGAACACAAAAATGGGCTGACGTCTCAAGGAAGCCAAGCCCTGCCCCTGGGTAGATACTGGCAGAAGCATGTCCAGATGGGGCTGCACCCCAGGAAGATTAGTGACCAAAGCCAGGACGTCTCTGAAGAGCTCTGCAGGCTGAGGATTGTACCTGGGATTTGATTCAGGCTTTTTGAAATCTCATTTGATTATTAGCCAATGAGTTCCTGCCATGTGTCAGACACAAAGCTAAGTACGGACTGAAGAGGGAGAAAACAGATGCCATCTCTACCCTCTTGGAGCTCGCAGAGCAAGGGAGACAGAGAGGGAAAATACACACAAATAAACACACACCAATATGTGGGATTAAGAGAGACCATGCGGTGGAGAAGGAGGAGGGGTCAGCCAGTCTGAGAAGGGAAGTATGTCCTTGGAGGAAGGAGCAGCCTATGAAATCCCCCTGAGTCCCAGAGTGCCTGGCTTGCAAGGTGGGGCAGGAGGTGGTGGCAGAGCCAACCTTAGAGGACACGTTGAGAATTTAGGCTTTTAAGCTAGTGGAGAAAGTGCTGTGGGGCAGGGCTTGGAGGAAGGAATCTGTATGTCTGAGTGACAGTTTTTTTTGTTCTTCTTTTTTGTTATGCTGGGAGTCCAACTGGAGGCATCACACAGGTGAGGCAAGGGCTCTACCACTGCTGCATCCCCAGCCCTGAGCTATATTTTTAAAAGAGCTTTCTGTCTGGTTGGCATTATCATTCTCAGTCCAAACAGGGTCTCAGTCTCGGCTCTAGGCATTTCTGGCCATTGCTGCAGAACAGTGTTGCTCAACTTTTTTCAGGTGATTCATTAGGGTCATGACTCGTCATGTTGGAGCAAGCACACCCAAGAACAACTGACTGACCATGTTTTAGAAGTTCTTTCATGTAAAACTTGCACATTCACAAAGGAGGAAATGCAAATAGGAAGTAAACTGAATGAAAATATGCATCTCAGTCAGAATCAAAGAAATGCAAATTTTAAAGCTACTGGGGCAGCTACTGGGGTGCAGCTCAGTGGGTCAGCACTTGCCTGGCAAATGTGAGCCCAGGGGTTCCAGCTTCAGCACCGGAAGGAAAAGGAGAAGAAGGGGGTGTAATAGTTTTAAATATTCAGTAAGGAAAGATTTTAAAGCCCAATGGTAATAGTTAATGCAAGAGCCTGTGTGGGCAAGGGATCTTTCTGGAAACTTCTTTGACACAACTGATCATGAGCTGTAAACATTTTTGTATTCTTCTAAGTAGCAGTGACATTTCAAGGAGTTTGTCCTAAGGAAATAAGCTGAAATGTGGTCACAGTTTATATATAAAACATATCCAGAGCTGGAGTTGTGGCTCAGTGGTGGAATGCTTGCCTAGCATGTGTAAGGCACTGGGTTTGAGTCTCAGCACTGCATATAAAAAAATATATAAATTTCCAAAACACCCAATAACTTAAAGTTCTAGTACATCATACAGAGAGTTATGTTATAAAGAGTCTGAAGTGGTAGACTGGGGATGTGGTTCAGTGGTAGAGCACATGTCTAGCATGTGCGAGACCCTTGGTTCCATCCCCATTACTGGGGGAAAAAAAAAGTTTTAAATGGCATGAGCAACTGACGAGGTGACTTACACCTGTAATCCCAATGACTTGGGAGACTGAAGTAGGAGGATTGGGAGAAGGAGGCCAGCCCAGGCAACTTAGTTAGATCCTGTCTCAAAGTAAAAAATAAAAAGGGCTGGAGATGCAGCTTGTGGTAGAGCGCCCCCATGTGCCATCCCCAGTACTGCAAAAAAATGTACTGCCATGGGGATAGTTACAAATACAGATAAGCAGCATGTTTAAGTTATTTATATTTTCTTAATTATCTCATGAAATAGACTTGGAAGGGAGAAGAAATATGTTAACATTGTTGTAGTAATTGCCTCAACGTAAGGGTGATGGTTTATGTTTTAAAAGTTAGGGTTTTTGTTGTTGTTTGGTTTTGTTTTTTGTGGTGCTGGGGATGGAACCCAGGGCCTCATGGTGCTAGTCAAAAGCTACCACTGAGCCACATCCCCAGCAAAAAAAAAATAAATAAATAAAAAATGACCTCCAAATTACCTCTGTGGAGCAGATTTTCTTTGGCTCTCACGGGGAAGAGCAAATGAACACGAGTTGATTCAGCCCAAGGACAGAGAAAAAGCACTAGAAGGTTCACATGGCAGGACTAGAATATGGGATAGTAGGAAGAGAGGAAGGGAGCTGCTACGTGAAGAAATCACCATGATGAATGAAATCAAAACCAAATATTAAACGATAATGAATTTAAACTCCTGAACCCAACGATTGAAACAGGAGAGTTCAAAGTTAAGAATAAAAACTGGGGTGAAATGGTTGGGCCACTGAACAAGTTCTCAACACCGAACTTGCTAAAAGTAGACAAAGAAATGGGCGAGACAGGCAAAGGATTCACACGAGATGACAGGAGTTTCCATTTATCTTTGAACAGAATGAAAGAAGCCTCTTCCAAGAAGGAGGCAGAAGAGAAAAGCGAGGAAATCGCCCTTCAGCAGCTGGGATCTTCTCCTCTCAAAGAAACCATCTAGGCTGCCCGGAGCCTGGCGCCGGCTGGCAACAGCTCACCCCTGTCCAGACCCGCCCTGGGGCTTCTCTTGGGGGCACCAGGGGCTGTGGTGCCGACTCCAGGCAAGGTCTACCAGAGGTCAGCATGGCCCTGGCACACAGCCACCCAGTAATTGGCTTTACAAATATACAGGGACTCCACTTCCCAAGGACCAAAAGAGAGATTGGTCTCTGTAGCAATAAAAGACCTATTTTCCTTTGCCATTCCCAAATCTGCCCCTTCTGTGTCTCTGTGTACTGGGGTCCTACCTGAGAATGCAGTGTTTATTGCAGAGTTCGTGTGACATTCCTGTCACGGGGTTGTTCCTGGAATAGCCCCGCTTAACCCAGAGAATTGTCCAGAACTCTGCTGCACTCATTTGGAGAGAGTAAACACTCCCGCCCACCTGATGGGATTACTACCGGTGACTTGGACTTTTGTGCTACCTTTGTGTCCCCAGGAGCCCCTCCCAGTGTGCCCTGCAGATGGCACAATGAAGAGTGGAGTAAATGTTGAAGCAGATTCCGCTGCTCCTCCGCATCCCTAGCAATACCACCCTGCAGTCACGGGATCTGGTTCTTCTTCCAGAGGGTAGAATCCTGGGTATGGCCAGCATCCTCCTGACCTCAGATCCATTTCCGGTCCCTATGTTGGACGGGTGTCTGTATCCCCGGCCTTGACCTTCACTGGAATTCAGAAGAGCTTCAAAGGAGATTCCAATCTTGGCCCATAGGGTGGCCTGGGCCAAAATTTCTTGTCTTATCCTTTCCTCCTGGAGTTGCCATAGAATCAAATGGGATCAGTGTTCAGACTCCCACAGCCCAAGGACATACACTGCATAGGAAAGAAGCAGGAAGGCCACAGTTTGGGCAAGAGCCATTATAACCCGCTACTTCACCAGGATCAGTCCCTCAGCAAGTTAGATCTTTTGTGTGTGTGTGTGTGTGTGTGTGTGTGTGTTTTGCTGGGGATTGAACCCAGGGCCTTGTGCATGCAAGGCAAGCGCTCTACCAACTGAGCTATATCCCCAGCCCAGCAGGTTAGATCTTGCAAGAGAATTTCAATAAGACTCCCCACCAAATTGTCCCAAGCCCCTGGCACTGATGTACCAAATCCTCAGTTTCTCCCATGGATCTAACCTCCTCTGGAAATGTCAGGGAACATGTCAATAATCAGTGTCTCAGTTTTCCTATTTGAGTTGTTCTTAACCCTGAGCAAATCAGTAAATTAAAAGAGGCAGAGGGCTGCTCTTCCTGGCCATAGTGTGGGACTCACCTCAGGGATCACCCCTTCCGGGCAGCTGTCCCTCCCCTGCCTGCCTCTGGTTCCCATCATGCCCTCTGTACAGTCTCCTGGATGCTGCCCAAAGTTTCCTACGACAAGCATAAATGGTCTCAGGGTTACAGGTCGCAGGCCATGGGATAAAACCATAAAGCCTTTGACTACTCTTGTCCTTAGCAGAAAACACAGGCCAGAAAGTACCAGTGATGACTTTCTCACAACTCCGTGTGAGAACTGGACTGTGAGAACAAGACTCCGCTCAGCTGTTGGTCCTTACAACAACCTGACAGTAACTGGCAGATGGCTTCCAGAATTCTTTACTTTTACATAAGAAGGCCCTGAGAGGCTACTGTGAGTTGTCTTTAAAAGCCCTCGTGACCATGATCTTCTAGGCATCTCTAAGTTTCTGAGAACGATCGGGCCTGGTGGGCTGTAGGGAGCCTGCTCACCACGGTGACTGGTGTATTCCAATATATCAATGATTGCCCGGGTCTGGTTCATGAGCAGATCAGCTAAAATTAAAAGCTGATGATTGGGGGCTGGGGATGTGGCTCAAGCGGTAGCGCGCTCGCCTGGCATGCGTGCGGCCCGGGTTCGATCCTCAGCACCACATACCAACAAAGATGTTGTGTCCACCGAGAACTAAAAAAATAAATAAAAATAAATAAATAAATAAAAATAAATAAAAAATAAAAGCTGATGGCGTCCTGGGTCATTGCTGCTTGAGGCCCCAAAGAAGTGGCTGACAGCCATGCATGGGAAAGTATACTCCCTTTCACGCGGGCTTTGGAGCTTAGCCCTGGAAGACATTGCCCAGAACACACCAGACCTGTGCTGCCTGGTGTGAGGCGCCATCAAGAGATGGACCTTAAAGGAGAGACTGAAACCTGAACGCTAGGGCTCTGCACCCCGCTTCTGTTTTGAGCTTTAAATGCAGCAAATGACTCCACT
Source organism: Urocitellus parryii (assembly GCF_045843805.1). NCBI lineage: Eukaryota > Metazoa > Chordata > Mammalia > Rodentia > Sciuridae > Urocitellus > Urocitellus parryii. The sequence goes on along the minus strand of NC_135534.1, from coordinate 7,842,215 downwards.
TAAGTGGGTTGTTAGTGATGAGGTTGGGGGGGGCGCAAGGAGGCCCAGAGGGGCTGTCAGAGTCCAACCACATCGTCAACCCTTGTCACTCTCTCTTTTTTCCTTCCCATGCCCACCCTGGAATCCTCGGCTGCTGGACTTTGCAAGTAGCAGACGGCGGGGGAGGCAGTGGAGGGACCTGACCCGGGTGCTTCTGTGGCTGTGGCCCTGCTTGTGGACCTGGGAGTTACGGGTATTGAGGATGATGATCACGACATTTGACTGCCCCTGAGGTGAACCTGGCGCGGTCCACTTCAGGCAGGGAAGATGCTTCCGACTGCTGAGCCTCCTGGGGACAAGACTGGCAGACAGGGTGGACAAGACACGGGGAAGCCTGGGAAAAGGCGCAGCCGTGGGGTCAGGAACTGGCCCTTGGCATCCTGGAGAAGGGACCCCTCTCCTCTCTCAGGTCCTGTCCACAGGGCACCTGGTGAGTGTGACAGACCACGGGCACCCTCATCCTGACCGTGAACCGGTGAAGACTCTTCATCAGAAACTGCCCAGTGGCCAGTTTCTGGTGTGGCCCACTTTTGTCATAGACTTCTGGTCTACTGGAAGTGAGCTCAATGGCAGGGTGGCCTCCCTGTGAGATGACAGCACAAGGTTCTCGTTCAGGTTCTGTCCCTTTGGTGTCTTTTTCCACAGGCTGATTGTTCTCAACACTCCAGCACAGGTCGTGGTGGACAGTCACGAGGCCTGGACTCCCATCAGGTCAGTCAGGGTGGGGGACATGGGTGGATTCAGCTTGACCTGACACAGCCATCTGGAATCGCAGCCACCGTGACGGACCCTGAGTAAGTGGCCCTGGCCTGTCTTCTGGTCAACACAGGAATGTGCCTGATGTCTCGGGTGTTGGTTTGAGGTAAACCAGGTGCATTCCAGCTTGGATGAAGTCACTTTTGTCCTGATTACTGTATAAGCCTCGTCCCTCTGACCCAAATCACAGGAATCCACCCGTCTCGCCGCCACCCATGGCCACTCTTCTGTCAGCAAGTCCCTAGTAAACGGCATTCATTCTGTGTCATCCTGGATCTGTCTCTTTCTTCAGTCTCTTGGCGTCTTGAAGTTGGTTCTTTTACACTGGATTTTTCCAGAACAGCGTGCACGGCTGCTGACACCTCTTGCCGCATGATTTGATAACAGCCTCGCTGGCTTGGCTCTGGAGAGGGAGCCCGTCTGCATGGGCTTGACCAGCCTCCTAGAAGTCAGTGATGGCCATTGTCACCTGACGTTATCTAGATGTGGTGCAAGTTCCTATCAGTGACCAGGGTACTGACGGGGTAGCTGAGACCCCTCAGCTGGAAACAGGAAAACATCGGGGGATGGGGCTTTAGGGGATGTGTCCCCATGGCACCTGGTGACCTGGCAGGTATCCACACAGGCCACGTGGGCCACGTAGGTGAAGTCTTGAGCCACAGCTCATCTGAGCCTTGGTAGGACCCTGCGATGCCCCTGGGCCAACCACCACAGGAAGGGAGGCCCATGGCGACTGTGGGCCGGCTCCCACCCACCCCCCTTCTCCCCAGAGGCTGTCCAGAGCGGGTTGCTCACTGGCTCTGGTTCTGATGAAGCCTGAGGCTTCCTGCCCCCTCCTCAGGATGGACTATGAAGGTGCTCAGCCGCATCTAGAGTGGGCTGTTCTGAGATCATCGGGCCCCTCCCTTTTTGGTCTGTGGAGCAAGGACCTCAGAAGGCTGAGTCTTTGGCTTCTTCTCCTTTTTTTTTTTTTTGTTCCCCTATGTGGATTATAAACCCTAAACCTAAAAGTGGCTCATTGTGTCTCCACAAGTCAAATCAGTCAAGCTTTGACCTGGACCTGCCCTTGTCTTGTATGCGAACTTGACAGAGACCTACAATTTCCCCTCCCCTTCGAACCAAGGATGAGCCAGAGAAGCTGGAATTTTCTAATTTGGGGGTTGCTTATACAACTTGAAGGGTGCCCGTAACCTGGGAATGCTGGCAGATCCATGGAACCTCAATATTTAATTGGTTACTGACTTACGAAATTAAGACTCAAGGAATATACCTTGAAAGCTTCCATTGAAATAGTTCACGTGAAAAGTTTAGTCCCCCCCACAAAATATTCATAGATAGAGAACAGCTTACTTCCTGATGGAAAGCAAGCAAGATGCCCACTGGCTCTTTCCCAAGAACTCAGTAGAAGAATGAAGCAAGAGAATAGATATAATATATATATATATATATATATCTATATTCACACACACATATATATACATATATATATAATTTTTTTGGGGGTGGTCCTGGGTATCAAACCCAGGGCCTAGGCCATGCTAGGCAAACACTCTGCCATTGAGCTCCACTTCCAGTAGACCACAAGTCCATGACAAAAGTGGGCCACACCTGTGATATCACTGGACCCACATCTGTGTTCTGAACAGGCTCTTCTGTGACTCTCACATTCTGAATCGTGAAGAGTCTCGCCAAGGAGCTGCTGTGGCACCTGCAGGCCCCGAGTAAGCCTGGCCGGCTCTTCCGATGGGAAAGGCAACTGTGGGACTGTTTTATGGAACCCTTGAAAGGAAGATGAGGGGCTGGAGGTGCAGCTGGTTGGTGGAGCACTTGCCTAGCGTGTCTGAGTCCCTGGGCTCATCTCTTTTCATTAGATCTTATTTTCACATGACAGTAGAATGTGTGCTGGTTTTAAGTCCTTTGGGTATATGCTGAGGAGTGGGATAGCGGGGTTAGATGGTGGTTCCATTCCAAGTTATTTATTTATTTATCTATCTATCTATTTATTTATTTGTTTATTTATTTTGATACCGGGGATTGAACTCAGGTGCACTCAATCACTGGGCCACATCCCCAGCCCTTTTTTGAATTTTATTTAGAGACAGGGTCTCACTGAGCTGCTTAGAGCCTTGCCATTGCCGAGGCTGGCTTTGAACTTGCAATCCTCCTGTCTCAGCCTCCTGAGTCACTGGGATTACAGGTGTGTGCCACCACACCCGGCCTGTTCCAAGTTTTCTGAGACATCTCCACACTGCTCTCCAGAGCGGTTGCAGCAATCTGCAGTCCCACAAGCCATGTATGAGCTTGCCGACATTTATTGTTACTTGTATTCTTGAGAATTGTGAGGCCCTGACCTGATCCCCAGCACACACACAAAAAGGCAAACAAATAATTTGGCCTAGAAACCAACTGTGAAAGAAATTTACAGTATGATAGAAGGCATTCCAAGATGAAAGATGTTTTAAGTACATATTACACAATCCATTGAGATGGGGTCTCGCTACTTTGTTGCCCCGATGGGGCTCCAACCTGCCATCCTCCTGCCTCAGCCTCCCTAGTAGCTGGGATTACAGGCCTGCACCACCACACCCAGCCCTTAAATGTCCTTTTACAAAGAGACGTAAATGGAAGTATATAGGAATAACGTGAAATGTTGGCATTTGCAACCTGAAACTGTGCAAAGGGTTGAATCAGGCCATCCGTGTACTTTCTACTTTTGAATCTGGTGGAAATTTTCTTGATAGAAGTGGCTTTTTGCCAAGATTATTCTAGAATGATGCCTTGCCTTCCCAAAGTGACCCAGACTGCCTCCCCGGGCCACTCTGCAGTGGTCCTCGTCAGAACACGTGGCCTCTACTTCAGCCTTTAGTGGTCACAGGATGACCACATCCCACGAAGCCCCAGCCCAGCTGCCTGTGGACCATCCGGCCAAGGCTGAGCACACAGCCAGATCACTGGGCAAAGCTGAGGCTGGAAAGGGCCAAGAACCAAGCAGTAGCCAACAGTCGGGGAGAGAGGTGGACAGGCCACAGATGTGCCCGACATGTCTATTTGGATGCTATTGGTACAGCTCCCCTTAGTAGTTAAGGATAAAGCTGAAGTTATCATTTTGATGCACATGGTTGGCACTGTGACCAGAAAGTCTTCTTCATGGCTGCATGGAGAACAACCTCCTGAGTTTCCTTGACATCTCTCTGTCACAATTTGTCATCATGAAGGTTCTTAGATGTACAAATGTATATTTTTCCCTACTTAAGTTTTTTTTAAAAAATATTTTATTAGATGTTCATGGACCTTTATTTTTATTTACTTATTTATATGTGGTGCTGAGAATCGAAGCCAGTGCCACGCACGTGCTAGATAAGCGCTCTACCACTGAGCCACGACCCCAGCCCCCTACTTAAGTTTTTCTTCTTTTTCTCTTTTGCAGTACTAGGGCTGGAACCTAAGGGCAAGCTACCCTGGAGATTCATCCTTAGTACTTTTTTTTTTTTTAAGTGAGAGAGAGAGAGAGGAGAATTTTTAATATTTATTTTCTAGTTTTCAGCAGACACAACATCTTTGTATGTGGTGCTGGGGTTCGAACCCGGGCCGCACGCATGCTAAGCGAGCACGCTACCGCTTGAGCCACCTCCCCAGCCCATCATCCTTAGTACTTTTTATTTTTTATTTTGAGACAGGTTCTTGCTAAGTTGCTAAGGCTGGCCTCAAACTTGGGATCCTCCTGCCTCAGCCTCCCAAGCTTCTGGGATTACAGGCATGAGCTACCATACCTGGTTGCTTATATAGTTTCAAAAAAAAAAATTAAGGGACTGGGGATGTGGATCAGTGATAGAGCACTTGCCTAGCATGTGAGAGGCCCTGGGCTAAGTCCCTAGCACACATATGTGCTCATACACACAAAGATGGAGCAAAAAATAACAAATGTTGGCAAGGATGTGGAGAAATTGATGCCAATGTGCACCGAGGGTGAAGATGTGAGATGTGCAGCCACTGTGGAAGACAGTAAGGAGGCCCCCCAAAAAGTTATAGAAAGAATCTCAATGTGATCCCAGTCATTCCGTTTTGGGTATATACTCAAAAGAACTGAAAGTGGGGACTTGAACAGATTTTTGTACTCTATGTTTATAGCATATTCTTCACAATAGTCAAAAGGTGGCAGCAACCCAAGTATTCACCCACAGATGACTCAATAAAAGAAACTGTGACTTATCCATACAACAGAATATTACACAGCTTTAAAAAAGGAAAGTTCTGACACATGCTGCAACGTAAATCAACCTGAAGCGTCATGCTAAGTGAAATCACCCGTCACAAAAAAGCAAATGCTGTATGAGTCCACTCATATGGTAAGTACCAAGAGCAGACAAACCCATCACGACTCCTCACCAAGGCAAACTAGGGAAACAGGAATGGGTGGGGCACTCTACAGCCTCCCAGGGGCTTCTCCACACTGCACTGTGCGGCACCGGGGCCCTTCCTGAGCTGCACCATTTTCTGACATGTTGCCAAGTCATGTTTTGTTTTGACACTGGGGATTGAATTTAGGGGAACTTGGCCACTGAGCCACCTCCCCAGCCCTATTTTGTATTTTATTTAGAGGCAGGGTCTCACTGAGTTGCTTAGCACCTTGCCATTGCTGAGGCTGGCTTTGAACCACAATCCTCCTGCCTCAGCCTCCCAAGCCACCAGGATTCCCGGCTCAAATCACATTTTTACAAAATTTTGGGGGGCCATATACTGTAAAACAGAGGCCAGGGTATAGCTTGGTGGCAGTGAGACAGCTCCCCTCTCCCCGAACTTGCCTCAGCCTGTCAGCCATTAAAAGCGTGGCGTGTGCTTCCCCCGCAGTCCAACGCTGAACGCTGGCCTGGGACCATTAGAAGTGGGGCGAGTGCTCTTCCCGCCCCTCGCCCCTCGTTCTCTCAAACAGTCTTATGGACCTCAAAACCCAGGCGCATGGCCAAAGCGGGGATGCCTCTAGTATCACAAAGGACGGACTAGGAAGAGAGTGACACTCTTGCAGGGTCATTGCAAGGGGCTAAAGACACCCCCCACCCACACACACCTGTCATTCTCAGCCGCTGCAGCGACTCCTGCTCAGAGTCATCCAAGGGGAGAGGTGACTTTGGGCTCCTCTCTCAAGGATGAACCTCTCACCCAGGAAAAGGACAACACCTTCTGGATGTACCTGAAGCCCATGAAAACCCCTAAACCCTCGCCCATGCTGCCGGCTCACCCACCGGGGACCCACGGAGCTGGCCTGCTCTCTCTCCGCCATCTCCCCTCCCTGGAGGATAAACCCCACCATTAAGTGTCACCGGAGTGCTCAGTATCCCTTGGCCCAGTTTTCATGTCTGCTGTTCCTGTTTCTTATCACGAGTGCTCAGTGGACTTGGGAGCCTGCACAGATCTAGAATTTTCCATGGCCTCACTCTGGATACTTCCTCTCCAGCCACCCCGAGAACACAGTCAGGTCGTCACACCTGGACGTTACAGTCTGGGTGTCGAGGGGCCTCTGGGCCCGATGTCTCCTTCCTTTACAAGCGGGGTCCTCTCCTCCTGGGTCCCAATTCTTCTTTTTCTTTCTTTTTGTACCAGGGATTGAACTCAGGGCACTTAACCCTGGAGCCACATCCTCAGACCTTTCTAGTTTTAATTTAGAGACAGGGTGTCACTAAGCTGCTGCAGTCCTCCTCCCAAGCCTCTCTAGCCACCGGGGTTACAGGCAGGCACCACGGCCCCAGGCAGCCTAATTGCTTTTAACCAAAAGTGCAAAGCAAGAAGAATACGAGGTTCTGGGTGACTTCCCACGGCTTCTAATGGAAGTTTCAAGAGGTTTGTGCGAGGGAGGAACAATGACTCTGTTGTCGTCTCCACAAGGCTGCTTCAGGGCTCCCAGGGCCCCAGCTCTCCAGCCAGCACTTACTCAAGGGCAAGCCAAGGTCAGCTGTCACTGAATCCTCACCCAGACCCAGCCCTGGAGAGGGAAGCCCGCCAGGGCTGCTCCTAGGGAGAAAGAGAAATGAAAAGATGAGTAAGAGGGAGAGGAAAGAAAAGACAAGGAAATCCAATTTTAATCTAAAGTTCCTCCTGCCTTTTCAGGCCCGTCAATTCCAGATTCCTGGGAAATCTGTAAGTCTTCGAGTTACTGCAAATCCATTCACTTATGAAAATTACATTGCACACTGTGAATTAGCTCATGCGACAGAGTAAGCAAAGAGAGAGATGATATTTTAAGAAACTTATAATTCAGAGACTTTGCTACATTATCTATTTGTTGTTGTTGTTTTCTGGGTACCAGGGATTGAACCCAGAGGTGCTTTACCAATGAGCTATAACCCCAGTCCTTTTTATTTTTTATTTTGATACAAGACCTTGTTAAGTTGCCCAACCTGGCCTTGAACCTTCGATCCTCCTGCCTCAAGCTCTAAATTTAAGTTAGTTTTGAGTTAAATAACCTGACTTTTCTTTATAGTTGTGTTACTAAATAATGTTCTATTGATGAAAGATATTAAACATGCTTCTTTGTATTTTCCTTTTAATTCTGGAGGTTATGGGGATGCATTTGCTCGCCACAGGAACAAAAGCCGGCAATGTTCCTGTGATGACCCAAAAATCCTTATTCTCATCCCTGACTATAAAAAATAAATATGTATGCACAAGGATCTTATTTCAGTTACATCAAGTGACGTCACATATAAGAGAGCACTCCTAAGTAAAAATAAATTGAAATGGATCCAAGTATTTTAAGAACCATGTGGTTACATAAAGTTAATACAATTATAAGTTATGTCCTTATTCTCAACATATATTTTTCTAGATATTTAGATAACCAATAGTTGTTAATCTAAAATAATTAGCACCTATGTCTAATTGTTTAGTTAATATATATTTGTCTAATTGTTTTTCTTCAACAGAAAACCCATAATTTATACGTTTTAAACATACATTTATCTAATACTCTGCCTTTTAGTTACAGACTTTTGAGGTAAATGTGTTTACTATAAATTTGCTTTTAAGAAAAAATACAATCTTCAAGTAGTTTCTAATTCTCAAGTTATTGTACAAACTTATAAGATGATAAACAAAAATAATTTTGTCTGCAGAAATATCTAAAAATTTTAACTATATTTTCATTGATATTTCTTATCAAAGTACAATAATTTGTTTATAGAGTCTAAGGTTTTCAGAAATTGTTCCAAAGTATAACTAAAAAAAATTCTAGAAGAAAAAGATGCTTCAACAGAGAAAAAGCACACATTGGATCCTAAAAAAAAGAAAAAGAAAAAAGAAATCATCTTTGGGTAAAACAAGGTCTTTATATTCTAGATTTCAATGATAAAAGTATTTTCCTAAATAAAAGATTTTAAAATTATTGTCTAAACAGATGATATAAAAAGTTAGAACAAATTAAAAAGAGATTTATATATACTGGACTGACTATAAAAATTTTAACTGATTAATTCAAGGATATTTCAGGCTATTTTTCTGATTTTACTATACTGATGTGAGCTAAGATTTTGTCCATATTTTGACATGATAAAAACCTATTAAAATGTTAAGTTCGTTTCCTTAAAGAAAGGTTTTTATTGCCTAATCATTCTTGATGTTTAAGACAAAGATTAATTTTGGTAAATAAATTCACATTGTTGATTAAACACTAAGTTTATTAAACTGCTAACTTAGATCCCAATTTGACAATTGTCCTTTAAGACTAAATTTGATTGATTCTAAGACACTGAGACACTGTTGATTCTTACATTTTGTTTGTTAGATAATATGAGATTTGAAAAAAAAATTATTAGAACTGAGGTTCTTCAAATTAAAGTTGTATGTTACTTTTGAGCAATAAAGGTTACAAACTTTAAAAATTCATTCATATTATATAAGTTCTCTGGCTGTACCTATTACCATAAAATATAAGTAAGATTTATATAGTGCTCCCTATGCTGGGAAATAACCTTAATCATATTTTTTTAAAAGCGAGAGAGAGAGACTTTTTTAATATTTATTTTTCAGTTTTCGGCAGACACAACATCTTTATTTTATTTTTATGTGGTGCTGAGGATCAAACCCAACACCCTGCGCATGCCAAGCGAGTGTGTTACTGCTTGTGCCACATCCCCAGCCCCTTAATCATATTTTTTAAAGACAATTAAGAGATACCTATTTAAAAGATAATATTCTAAAATATAAAGATATTTTGAGACCTCCTCTCAAAAAGAGATTAAGAGTTCTTTCTACATTGTTTGGATGGATCAACTAGTCTGTATTAAAAAAAATTATAATAATCAATAAAAGATAAATATATTCTTATCATTTAAATACTTGTACTATTATCTATAACTTAAACTAATGATGCTATGACTTGTGCCAAGCCTTTACTCAATTTTATTAAATAAACAAAAAGGGGAATACAGGACCTCAGAGATACACACTGGATTTTACAAAATATTTTAAATGTTTTCCTTAAATTGTAATATTGACAGTCTTAATGTTACTGAACCCGACTCAGTGAATTAAATCAGATATCAAAGGAGAGTTTAAACCAGTCATCATGATAATGACTGAGAAACCTGGCACAGGAAGGTCAATTTCCAGCTACAGAGTTTACAGCCATGCAGCTTCACGAGCTTGTCAGGTAAGTACAGATTATGAAAAGACTTGTTTGGACCCATTTCCCAGATCCACCTTTAATGTGTCTTGCAGTGTGGACTGGAAAGTCCACCCATGAAACTAGATTAATTGCCCTGGCTGTAATGGTCAGTTGTACCTTATATTGACTCTATGGTAAACAGGCTGTCTGGAAGTATCTTTTGAGAAAAAGACAGTGTTGAAGTAACGGACTCTTCTGCATCTGTATGGATGGCGGCTATGGACCAGGTGTGAGTAGCACCAACTAAGGGCTAGTTCTCTGTGAGGGATCTGCCCTGAGTCTTAGCACTGCTCTCCTCTTCATCTATCTGTGTGTCTCTCAGCTTTAGGGGCTTCAGGGCATGAAATGCCAGACTCAGTAAGCACCTTCCCTTAGGGACAAAGACCCTTCCAGATTGTTTTCCACCACGACAGCAATATTTAGAGTTTCCTCACAGTGTGGTTACATTAGGCAGAAGATGGTTGGCTGATGGATATTGTCTTCCTTACGTATGATTGACGGGCACGCCCCACTTAAACCCTGTAACGGTTGTGTGCATTCCAAAAATGAGCTGAGCTACTGGATGTCCACTTGAGGTTTGTCACCAGCCAGTTCTCACCAGCTCCCAGAGTCTGTGTGTTGATTCCATGTCTCTACCCCCCACGACTGAGGTAGCCGAACAACTTATGGACCACACCAGTGACAGGAATGTATGCAAGACCGCAGATGAGGAACCTAAGCCAGCCAATTATGCTGGACTCTAATAACTAAGACCACGTTTACCTGAATGGACAATTGTTGGAAAGATTATTACCATAGATTTTTCCAAGAGTATTTATATTACCTAATAAACTCCTTAAATGTGAGAGTTAAGAGAAAGGTTGATAAATATCCTGTGGCCTGTAAGAATATAACTTAGTGTATCATTGGTTATTGCCAGCTAATATTTCAGAGCCATAATATGCTAAAGTTAATATTCAGGCTTTAAAACAGGTGTATGTCAACTAAGCAGACCTAGGCAAACTGCTGGTCTCATAATCCCTAAAGTGACTACTTTATTCCTTGCTTTTTCAATTTTATCCTTTGCGGCTATGTCTTAAAACTTACAATGTATGGATTTTCTTAATGTTTGACTTAAATTACTTCCAAAAACCCTTCATGGTCAGATAAGTGCTGATGGAAGGATGAGAACTAAGTCACGATGCTCTAGAAGACAATGTAATGAATAAGTGAGTGAGCCCTCTGCTCTGTGGTTTATGGAGAGGCCTAAATGCCATGGCAATGAAAATGTCTGTTACTACGGCCAAACGCAATGCCTACCAATAAAATTGGGAAAAGATTAAGAATCTTCTGACGAGTGTTTGGTGAAGTAATAATAACCTGGATCTTCCAAGTTGATTGTGTTGTGAAGATGATATGTTTCTGCTAACTCCTTTTGTGCTTCAGTAGCAGATCGTGATGACCTTGGACCAAGAGTCAAGTGACTGAAAGATAGAATTTCCCAGTTGCATTTTTTTAAATATATATTAAGAAAGGGGGAATATGTGGGACACCAACCTTGCACGTGACTGGGTCACACTCCCCGGTTGGGTGCTGAGGCGCTCAGTCTCAGAAATGTGGCAGAGCTTTCCCCACCCTTCTTGGGTCCGAGGGTCCGTGTCTCGTGCATGGGTGTGTCTTGCTACAGCCCCGTGGGTGCAGCTATGCTCACCTGTTCCTTTGTAATCTAACCCCTTGCCCTGTTCAGGATAGAATCTTCCAAGGAAGTGCCTTGTGTGAGTCCCCTTCTCTTGCTGTGCCCTTGGGTGTGGCCTACCCAGGTGTCAGCCAACCTGCTGACAGTGGACATCATGAAGACAGACTCAGCCCCCTGAACCTGACCCCTGGCCTCATTTGAATAGCTTCTCCTCCATAAAAGGGGTCAGCGCCTGCTCTCACTCTCTCTCTTCCTGCAGACCCTTAAGGTCAGAGGAGCTGTCACAGCGACCCCAAAGAAAAAGGTATTTGTGGGGCTGGGGTTGTGGCTCCGTGGTAGAGCACTTGCCTCATAAGCATGAGGTGCTGGGTTTGATCCTCAGCATCACATAAAAATAAATAAATAAACATATTGTGTCCATCTAAAACTAATTTTTTTATATACAAAAAGGTATTTGTGTCTCTTGTGTGGTTATTTTGCACAGCCCAGTTAGCCCAGTTTACCTGGAGTGACCCCCTGAGCCCAGCACAGGTAGGCTGGCCATAATCCAGGACCTCATGGCCCATACACCACCCTGTATGAACTTGAAAAGTACAGCTTCTCAGGGCAGACGCAGCCCACCTCCTCTGGGCACCCAGCTGGATGAGTGAATGGTGCCTTGGTACAGGTTGGAAAGAGTCCCACCTCTGGAGAAAAATGGCTTCACAGCAGGGTGCAGTTTGACCCGCAGAACATGGGCTTCATTTCCACTCCCAACCCCCACCCGCTTGGCCAGGAGTCCTTGCTCAGTGAACAGCCTGTGCAAATGTTCTGTGTACTCACTGAACATTAAGCCCCTCGACAATATGACAAAAACAATTTCCCCTTGGCCTAATCAGATCACATGCAATTTACTGATAATTCTTAAAATATCCAGTGGTCAACCAACCAGACACGGAAGCACCCCTGTAATTCCAGCTTCTTGAGAGTCCAAGGCAAGAAGATCAAAAATTCAAGGTCAGCCTGGGCAACTTAGAGAGAACCTGTCTCAAAATAAAATATAAGGGCTGAAGAGGTCGCTCAGTGGTAGGACATTTAGACAGCACACAGGTTTGATCCCCAGCAACACACACACACACACACACACAAATCCTCTTCTCTTAATTTGAGAATCTCAGGAAGGTTTCAGATTATATAAAAGGAAGTTAAGGGGCCAGGGTTGTGGCTCAGTGGTAGAGCACTCGCCTAGATTGTGTAAGGCCCTGGGTTTGATCCTCAGCACCACATAACTCTAAATAAAATAAAAATATTGTGTCCAACTACAACTAAAACATTTTTAAAAAATCAATTTAGGTAAGAGAAAGGTTCTTGGGCAACACTACAAAGGGATAGGTGGGGTCGCCTCTGGAGTCAGCAGGCGGGTGTTCAGATTCGTCTAGGTGGCCTTGGTAAGCGGTCGGCTTGAGTCTCCCCAGCTGCCGGTCACTGAAACAAGTTTGGCAAAAGAGGAAGAGTGGATGCACCGAAGAGGAGGGGGAGGAGACCCAAGACCTGAGTCTCCAACCCGCCCCCCAGGAGGGGTTTCGGGGTACTCCTGGGATAAGGAAGCCAAGTGGGCAAGGTCGCCGCAGGCAGGGCCAGTGAAGGGAGCCATCGCACAGGATATGTGTTCGGCAAACGGCGTGGGGCTCCGGAGTGCACCCCAGGACACTTGCACGGGCCCAAGTGGGGGCTGGTGGCTCAACCAGTTTGAGCTCCCTCCAGGTTCCTGAAAAACCACTCAGCGTTTCCTCGGGGCCCTCCATCAGGGGTGCTGTGGGAGTTGGGGTCAAAGCAAGTTACTGAAGTGACCATAGAATGGCGTAAGTGAAGCTGGAGGGTTTATTCAGGTTTTCCCCAACGGGAACCTCACAGGGCTGTTCTGAAGAGCCAAGGGGGTGACATTTACTTACTGGTTCACTCCCCAGGACGGAGCCCCTCCTCCATGCCAGGCACTGGACATAGCTGTGAATATATGGAGAGGGGGAAATGAACCAAAATATCCATTGGGATGAAGTTAGGAGAGGCTGGGAGGGCCACTGACCTGGCCCAGTGGGGACGGCTCTCATTGGTGGGAGACTAGGTGCTGTTGGGCAATGGGAAGGGAAAGGAGAGACCCAAGAAGACAGAAGAGCGAGTCTGAGGGTCCTGGGGCAGAAGGAAGCTTGGATCTTCATAGGACTGAAGTGAGGCCACGAGGACTGGAGAAATCAGGGGGAAGAGCCGGGAGGAAGTCATCGGGTCATTCCAGCCATCCAGGTGAGACAGGATGGGAGCCTGGACCAGGACAATGGTAATGGAGAGAGAAGTGACGGGGACACTCAGGGAAATGAACAGGATAGGGAATGGGCAGGAGGAGAGGAGAGCTTATCGAGGTGACTCCTAGACTTCTGGTGGGTGTTTCTAGAGGACATGGGCACCATTCACTGGAAAAGAAGTGTTAGCTTTGCATTGCCGTAACACAGTACCTGAGGTAATCAACTTATAAAGAAAAAATTTTGGCTCACAGTTTTCGGAGCTTCCAGCACAGGATTGATTTACCCTGTTGCTTTGGGCCTGTGGAGAGGCAGCACATCATGGTGGGAGCGTATGGCAGAGTAAAACCTCTTACCTCATGGCAGGAAGCCACATAGGGAGAGAGGAGGAAGGAGTGAGTGTCTCAAAACCTCCTTTGAGGATCTGCTCCCAGTGACCTATGGACCTCCCACCAGACCCCACTGCTTAAATGTTCCACCACCACCCAGGTGCTGCCCTGGGGACCAAGCCTCCAACACACGGGCTTTTGGGAGACATTTATCCAAACCAGAGCAAAGGGCCAAGTTGGAAGAGAACCAGGTTGTAAGGAAAGACCCCAATTTAGGTCAGGGAAGATGCTGAGATGCTTCCCCTTCTGAAGAGGTACCCAGAGAGCAGGTGGACCCTCACCTCCAGCCTCAGAGGGAAGGTGTGGGCTAGAGACAAAGCCCACAAGCCACCCATGTAGGGGGAACCCTTATAGCAGCGATGTGGCTAAGGCTGCCTCGACTCATCACGGGTCGTCTGAGACTCCCAGCGCCATTGTATAATTGTGCACCTGATGTATAGACTCATTCTGTATTCAAGTCATCAGGTGAGTACTTTCAACTTGACTCTATTTCTAAAGATCATTTTATCTCTGAAAGTACGGCAAGAAGTCACCCAGCCATGGAGAACATAGCTCAGGAGGAGCTCCTGCCCAGGAAACCCCGAGATCTGACTGTATCAGGCACCCACCGCTGCATATAACAAGTGACTCCAAAGTTTAGCAGCGAAAACAACAGACATGGGGCTGGGGTGTAGCTCCGTGGCAGGGCACTCGCTTGGTGTGCACTGTCCCCAGCAGGGCAGGACAGCGAGCATGTATGGTCTCACAGCTCCTGTGGACCAGGGTCCAGGAGCGGCTCAGCTGGGTGCTCTGGTTCAAGGTCTCTCATGTGGCGGCAGCCAGCCGGGGCATCATCTGGGCAGGAGGATCCTGGTCCAGGGTGGCTCACTCAACGGCTGTTGACAGGAGACACGTTCCTCTCCATGTGGACCTATCTGCCCCTGGAACTCTGGAGCGTCCTCATGACGGGGCGCCGCAGAGCGAGGGATCCCGGAGAAAGTCTGAAGCTACAAAGGCTTGTATGTGCCAATTTCAGATGTCACCCATGGTCACTTGCACCAAATTCTAGTCACTAAAAATGAGTCACTAAGACCAGCTCATGTGTAAGGGAAAGGAGTTAGGCTCTGCTTTTTTTTTTTTTTTTTTTTTTTTTTTTTTGTGTGTGTGTGTTATCAATGGACCTTTTTTTTAAAATATATTCATTCATATTCGGTGCTGAGAATCGAACCCAGTGCCTCACACATGCGAGGAAAGTGATCTGCCACTGAGCCACAACCCCAGCCCTGTTTTATTTTTATTTTTTTAAATTTTATTTTCTTGCAGTACTGGGGTTTGAACCCAAGGCCTTGCTCATGCAGAGCAAGCACTCTACCACCCAGCAACATCCACAGCCCTTTTATTATATTTGTTGGATTGAACCAATTAGCCACTGAGCCACATCCTCAGCCCTTTTTATTTTTTCTTTTGAGACGGGGTTACTTAGTCAACTAAGTTACTTAGGGCCTTGCTAAGTTGCTGAGGCTGACTTTGAACACACAATCCTCCTGTCTCAGCCTCCTGAGCCACTGGGATTACAGGCGTGCTCCACCATGCGGCCTGCACAATGGTTTCATTAATGAGGTTCTAGGCATAAAATTAGCTAGATGAGATGGAAATAAAACACACAGACTCAGTTACCTTATTTCTATTGCTAGGTCCGAGATGGCTCCCCTCTCTGGTTCGCTCCTCTAGCCGCCCAGCAGGGCAGCAAGGATTACTCAGGGCTAGCAGGAGAGAGAGAGAGGGAACACGCCTGGGAGTAGCCTTTTATTGGGGAACAAGAGATTCAGGGGAGAATTCCATCCAATGAAGGTTGAGGGGGGACTGCACTCCAAGGTCAGGGTCAGTGATTGGGCCCCCGGGGTCAGTGGTCAGGCACACCCCCACACGGATGGGCTCTCTCATCAGGAAAGGGCCAGGAAAGCTTCGACACAGCCAAAGCGCCTCAGACCCTTAAAGGGAACCACCCAATCACGTGTCAGAAATGGCTTCCCACAGCGTGCACCACCACGCTCTGCTCCTTTTATTTTATTTTGATACTGGGTCTTGCTAAATTGCCCAGGCTGTCCTTGAACATGCAATCCTCCTGCTTCAGTCTCCTGAGTGACTGGGATTATAGGCATGTGCCATCACACCTGGCTAAGATTCTTCTTTTTTTCTCTTTTTGCTGTACTGGGGATTGAAACCTGGGCCTCAGATGTGCTAGGCAGGTGCTCTGTCTCCAGGTCTTAGGCTCTTCTTCTCAGAGAGGGGGAGAGAGAGAGAGAGAGAGAGAGAGAGATTTTTTTAATATTTATTTTTCAGTTCTCGGCGGACACAACATCTTTGTTTGTATGTGGTGCTGAGGATCGAACCTGGGCCGCACGCATGCCAGGCGAGCTCGCTGCCGCTTGAGCCACATCCCCAGCTCTTTAGGCTCTTCTTTTGAAGGAAAGACCATCAAAGACTCTGGGGACATATTTTAACCTACTACACTCAAATTACATATTCAAACTCTTTGACATGACACAGCTTCCACCTCTAGGTTTCTTGGTGGCCTTCTGCATTCTGGGGAAGTGGACGTTTTCCACCGACTTCCCTGACTTGGTCACAACACCTGCTATTAAGCCTGGCATTTCATTCTGTGTGTGTGTGTGTGTGTGTGTGTGTGTGTGTGTGTGTGGAGCTGGGGATGGACCCCCGGCCTCCTGCATGCTGGGCCAGCGCCCCACCACTACCACACCCCCAGCCACTAGGGAAGGCCACCAGATCAGTCTTCCAGAACTAAAGATCACATAACTTGTAACGTACTTTAAGGGTGGCAAAATCGCCTCCACTCTCTTGAGGTCCCTGCTGAGCGTGAGAACTAAGTGACACAGTCAGGCTAACAGAAGCGAAGCTCACAGATCTCTTGGATAGGATTTCTGTGGCCTAGCAGCCTTCATAAGGAAACGGAGGCCCAAAACCTCCAGTCAAAGGCTACACGGAGAGGCTGAAAGATGTTTCCTAAAGGTCTGCCCAGAATCTCTCCACGCCGACCCCTTGCCCTTCAGGACAAGACGTTCAGGAAGGACATCTGGGCCGGGCGGTTGGGTCTCTGTCCTGTGAGCTCAGGGGTGGTCCGGGGGTTGGCCTGCGGGAAGCCCCCTGCTCCGCCCAACGCTGCAAAAAAGAGGAAGAAAAGAAAGAAATGCCATGAAGGTCAGGATGATCTCATATCTGCTGCTTTTAAAAACCTCACTCCCACTCTCCAGAGCCTTAATTTCAGATATCAAGACGGTGGGGACCAGGGGAGGGAGGGAAGGACAGCGGCGGAGCACCTCCCTGGAGCCCGCAGACCCGCCCTGAGCCGCGCTACACTGCCGCCACCTGGTGGCAAGACGCCTGCAGCGCAGAGCGGTGCCTCCCGGTCACAGCGTCAAAAATATAGATTTTTTGTTGGTTTGTTTTTGAAACAGGGTTTGGCTATGTCTGGCCTCAAACTCTGAATTCCCTGCTTTAGACTCCCAAGGAGCTGGGTGTACTTAAAAATGATTAAAATTTGGAAGGGGTACTGCTGATTGAATCCTGAGCTACATCCCAGGCCTTTTTATTTTGAGGCAGGGTCTAGCGAAATTGCCCAGGGTGACCTCCAAGTTGTGATTGTCCTGCCTCTGCACCTGCTCCAAACTGAGGATGATGACTCTTTTATTACTTTTTTTTTTTTTTGTATCAGGGATTGAACTCAGGGGTGCTTAATCACTGAGTGACATCCCCATTTTTTTTTTCAATACTTTGTCTAGAGACAGGGTCTTACTGAATTGCTTAGAGCCTTACTAAGTTTATGAGGCTGGCTTTGAATTCACGATCCTCCTGCCTCAGCCTCCTGAGCTGCTGGGTTTAAAGGTGTGCACCACGACGCCTGATTTATTTTACCTTCTGTACTCCAATGGAAATAGGTAAACAGGGCGCGGTGGCACACGCCTGTAATCCCAGTGGCTTGGGAGGCTGAGGCAGGAGGATCAGGAGTTCAAAGCCAACCTCAGCAAAGGCAAGGCATTAAGCAACTCAGTGAGACCCTGTCTCTAAATAAAATACAAAATACAAAATAGGGCTGGGGATGCCGCTCAGCAGTTGAGTGCCCCTGAGTTCAATTCCCAGTATCAAAACAAATAAACAAAAAAAGGTAAAACAAAAGTGTGAAGTGAGTCTAAAATAAATCCCCCCTTGCCTGACTTCAGATATACTGTTGCTTACCTTGGGATTTTGTGGCAGCACCCTCAAAATTCACCTTGAAGCTCAATGTTCAAAGTGTCCCTGTCCTATCTCTGAACTTCCCTCCAAGCATTTTAAAATTTCCCTTTGGAATTTTTGGTGTGTGTAATTATATGCTATTAGACACTGTGTGTAATGTTAGTTATGTCTTCTATTATATAAAGTGTCCTATGTTACTACTTTACATACTTCTTTGCAGTTTCCAAGCATATAAACTCTCACCCCCTGTTCTAATGTCCACTACAAATGCCTGCTGCTCCTGCTGGGCCAGGACACATGTGGCCTTCCCACCCCGTGTACCTACAGCAGTGGCAGTGTACGATAGGACCCTGGCATTGACCCCTTCTGTTATGCACACTGCAAAGGCAAGGTCCATGAGGTCCCCATGTGCAATCAAAGTCCAGGAAATCGGAAACAGGACCTGCTTGTAAATCTTATTGAGATTTGCTCTTGGGGCTTTCACCACAGTAGTTTCTGTAAGCCCACTCAGCTCCACTACCAAATAACTGGTCCGTGGTTTACTTCACTTGCCAGCTGTGTGATTTCCAGGAAATGACTGAACCTCTCTGAGGTTATGGAATCCCCATCTGTAAAGTGGGATGAATGATGTCTTTTTTCATAGGAATATGGAAAATAGCAGATGACAATATGTAGTAAAAGCATTATAAATTGTAAACCACTATGCAAATCTCATAGTCTATTGAATTGGGGAGTGGGGATTGCAATTAAAACATGGGTGGGGGAGGCTGTGGCTGTGGCTCAGCGGTAGAGCGCTCACCTAGCACGTGCAGGGAGCTGGGTTCGACCCTCAGCACCACATAAAAATAAACAAATAAAAAAAGGTATTGTGCCCAACTATAACTAAAAAATATTTTTAAAAAAAAAGCAGGGGTGGGGGTGGGGGTGGTAGAGCTTTCCTATAATCCCAGTGGCTCAGGAGCCTGAGGAAGGAGAATCACAAGTTCAAAGCCAGCCTCAGCAATTTAGCAAGGCCCTGTCTCAAAATAAAATTTTAAAAAATTACTGGGGATGTGGCTCAGGGGTAAAGCGCCCCTGGGTTCAATCCTCAGTACCAAAAACCAAAAATCAAAAAAACATGTGTTTGTGGATGGGGACCTGGACTAGACTGTGCCATGCTGTTTAGTGGAGAACTCGTGGCTACGGTACATCCTGCTCTGGGCTTCCATGTTCACACGTGGGAACAGGAAACAGTATCAGTAACCCACGGATTGCTGCAATGGTTACATGACATAGTAAGGTCAAAGGCTGTCCCAGGCAGGGGCACAGTGCATGGCTTCAGAGCCGAGAGCTCCCTCCCAATGCAGACTAATTCAGAAGCCTACCTGGGAGTTGGGGTGAACGTTCTCCAGCCAGCACCTTGACCTGGTGCTGTCCCTCCCCCAGAGTGGCAGGCTGGGTTTCCACCCAGGCACTTTGGTTCAGGTGGAAGAGCAGCAGCCTCTGAATGATTCCCTGACAAACTACTCCTGCAGGCTGACGAGCCACGCTAGCAAATGACGCAACCTCTCCTGACCCCTTCAGGGGAACAAGGTTTATTCACAGCTTAGCAGGAATTATGTTAACAATACAGGATCTCACATTCAAGAAAAATAATGAGCATTTACCTAGAACCATACTGCTTACAAGACACAGCTACACAATCCTTTTTACAATAACAACTCCATGGACACAGTGGACCCTTTCAAAGCGGCCACTCAGCCACGTTTAGGGAATTCACAGTGTTGCGCAACATCCCTGTTGTCAGATTCCAGGACGTTTCCATCACTGGAGAACGGAACCCCAACCCACATCAGCAGGCACTCCCCATTCCTCTCCCCCACCCCTGCAACCTCAATCCAATTTCTGTCCTTCTGGATTTGCATTTCACATAAATGGAATTCTTCAAGAGGTGGCCTTTGTGTGTGGCTTCTTTCACTTGCACACTGTTTTCAAAGTTCCTCTACACGGTAGCATGTGTCCGTGATGGAATTAGATCCCATTGTGTGGCTACGCTGCACTTATTTATCCCTTCATCATTTGATGGATATTTGGGTTATTTCCTCCCTTTGGCTATTATGAATAGCACTGCCGTGAGCCTTCGTGGACAGCGCTTTGTGCTTTCAGTTCTCTTGGGTTTACACTTAGTGGAATCACGGGGCAGACAGTGACTCTGTGTTCTCTTGAGGAACCACCTGACTGTTTTCCCCACGCGGCTACCCTGTTCTGCATCCCCATCAGCAGATTCCAGGGTCCGATTTCTCCACCTGTTATAGCACTTACAATGGCGCATGTTTCTATGACAGCCCCCCAGGACATGTCAAGTGATATGATTGCATTTCCCTAAAACAGATGACATTGAGCATCGTTTCATGTGCTCATTGGCCACATGCATACCTCTGTTAGAAATAACGAGGTGTCCCAAGCACTAAAACACTCAGGAGGGGGTGGGCAAGGCAGATGTACTTCGGCAGAAGGGTGCACTCCCAAAGGGCATTGAGCTGGGCGGGCAGTCTACTAACATTTGCCCCTAACGAGGTTCGCCCCTCGCTCCTTTTGGAAGAGCTCCAGGGTACAATCTACTGATTAGCTAGTTTTAAAATTAGGGCCGGCAAAAGGGAAGGACTACAGTTGAATTCAATTAAGGCTTAAGACTAGATTTTGAAAATGAACTCGAGACTTTCTCTGTCACACACCTTCCTTTGGACAAGTGTCTATTTTGATTCTCTGACCTTTTTTCTTTTCTTTTTTTTTTAATTAGAATGTCTTTTTGTTGTTGAGTGAAAGGAGCTCTTTATTTATTCTGGCTACTGGACTCTTCTGAGACACATGCTTTGTAAATATTCCTCCCATTCTGTGGATTATCTTTTCACTTTGTGTCCTCTGTTGCAAAACAGTTTTTAATATATGATGTTTTAAAATAAAATAGTTTTCATTGTAAAAGTGACACATTTTTATTACAGTCATGAATTACGGCAGAAAACTGTTCCCTTGTGATGTTGGGCACAACTCAGCAGTCATTTCTAAGAAGCTTCCTGAGTAAAACCGCTAGAAGAAAACAAGCAAAACTTCATCATGCTTTTTTTTTTGGGGGGGAGTACTAGGATTGAATTCAGGGGTGCTAACCACTGAGCAAAATCCCCAGACTTTTTTATATTTAATTTAGGGACAGGGTATCACTGAGTTGCTAAGTTGCTTAGGGCCTCGATAAGTTGCTGAAGCTGGCTTTGAACTCCCAATCCTCCTGCCTCAGCCTCTGGAGCCACTGGGATTACAGGTGGGCACATCATGCATTCTTGTTGTAGATGCCCTGTGGAAGGAACCGCTGAGCTAGAGCCGCTCCTCATCATGCACTCTAAACACAACCAGCAGCCAGCGTCACACCAAAAGAGGCCAGGCTGAAGCCACTGCCCTCAAGGAGGAAGGTGGCATGGACACTCATCCTGATTCATCATTCCCACCGATGATGTCACAATTTGGTTCAATGCACTGAGGCAGGAAATAAATCGACTAGCACCAATATTTAAATAGAAGGGGGAATATCTTTATTTGTAAATATTATTATGATCTGGAGAATCTGAGAGGCTCCAAAACCATAAATAAGAGGGTTTGGTAGAAATGTCTGGTTGTAAGAAACATGACTGAAATGAATGGCTTTTCTTTAAACTGGCAGTTACCCAGCAGGGGATAGTATGGGGTGTGGGGATATGTTCCATTCATAAAAGTAACCCAAATGTTAAATCAACAAATTAAAACAGGATCTATATGGAAAAGTCTATAAAGTTGTATTGTCAGACAAAAGCACAGGTCTGGAAAACAGAAGATGCACCAGGGTCCTGTTTGCAATGCTTATAGCTTAAAAGTATCCACTCTTCTCAAGTGCATTAAGATATTAAGTACTTCCTCTCAGAATGGAGGTGGGATGGACTATGTAAAATGATTGTTTCTTTTTTGCCTTACTGGGGATCAGGCTCAGGGCCTATCTATCTCCAGCACCCCCCCCCCTTTTTTTTGAGACAGAATATCCTTAAGTTGCCAAGGCTGGCCTTGAACTTGCCATCCTCCTACCTCAGCCTCCTGAGTAGCTGGGATTACAGGTGTAATCCACTGGGCTTGACTGCAGTGTCTTTTAAAAGTTCCTATGAAGCTACTCGGGGCAAATACTGCTAAATGCTTATATTTCTTCCTCACTAACATCTGTATATTAATAGGGGTAGCAATGTCTCCCCATCATTACTTTATAACTTATGGACTTATTCCAGCCTCCCTTAAAGATAGGACTTTGTGGCTAAAATCTGAGCAACTGTTGTTGGAAAGGACTTCTAGAAAGACATCTTCAAGAAGCGACAAATATCCAGGTGGAGTGGCGCACGCCCATGATCCCAGCAGCTGGGGAGGCTGATGGTTCAAAGCCAGGGCTGGGGCTGTACTCAATGGTAAAGCGCTTACCTTGCACACACGTGTGAGGCACTGGGTTTGAGCCTCAGCACCACGTAAAAATAAATAAACAAAGGTATTGTGTCCCATCCACAAAAAACAAAAAAAAAAAGTTCAGGGCTGAGGCTGTGGCTCAGCAGTAATGCACTTGCCCCGCATGTGTGAGGCACCGGGTTCGATTCTTGGTACCACATATAAATAAATAAAATAAAGAGTTATCAACAAATATATATATATGAAAAAATTCAAGCAACTCATTGAGACTCTGTCTCTAAATAAAGTGCAAAACAGGGCTGGGGGGGGTTCCCTGAGTTTCAATTCCCATTATCCCCACCCCCCAAAAAAAGTGATAAATAGAAGTTTGGAAAATTCTTCCCCCACTTTTCTTCCTTCTTTCTGCTACCTGCAATGGAATGTCAATACAAATGGCTGGAACTCCAGAAGCCTTGTTGGATCGTGAGGTGAACTTTTTCAATGAAGGAGATGAATTCAAGGACTATGGCACAGAAAGATGGAAAGACTCCAATGATTGTAAAACCACCATGTTAGCCCTGGTTACCTTTTTAGAATTTTTTTATCTGACAGAGAAATAAACTTATGTTTTGTCCAAGCCACTATGATTTTAGGATTTGGCTATTATGTGTTACTAATCCCAAATCTATTTGATATACTACTATCATCAAAATGTTATGTTGACTCAGAAAAAAAAAACAATAAATAAAAAACAAGAAAATCCAGAAATAGATCCAAGGACTTATGAGGACTTGATAAATGAAAATATCACAGTTCAAGTCAGTTGGAGAAGAATGTTTCATTTATCTACCAAGTGTAACTGACATACTGGTTGTTGGAAAGAAAACAAAAATAAATCCTTCCACATATCATAAATTAGTTCCAGGTGGATCAGAAAATGTCAAGTAATTAATTAAAAATTAATAAAAGAAAAATTGGAAGAATACTTGCATAAACTGAGGTTAGGAACCATTTTAAGCAAAGCAGGAAAACTAAGGCCATGAACGAAATGTCAAAAAAATCTGTTGTAGAAGAAACCACAAGCAAGATTAAAAGACAGGTTGGTGGAAATAAGTGTGCTGTATTCTTGATAGACAGTGGTCAGCTGTGGCCGGGGTCTACAAATATTCTCTGTAACGGGCCAGTTACTAAACATTTGGGACCTCAGCGCTGTAAGGTCTTTGTTGAGACTACTCAAGCCTGTCCGTGTTACAAAAAGCAACAGTAGGGCTGGGGCTGGGTTCATGGTATAACGCTTTCCCCAGCACCACATGGGAAAGAAAAAACACTAAATAAACAAAATAAAGGTATTGTGTCCATCTACAGCTAAAAAATAAAAATAAAAATAAATTGTAGACTATACATAAGAAAATAAGTGGGGTTATGTTCCAGTAAAAACTTATGAATACTAAAGTTTGGATTTTATATTATTTTCACACATCACAAAATAGTATTCTTCTTTCTTGTTTTCCAACCATTTAAAACTCTAAAAAAAAAAAAAAAAAGATTTTCAACTTGTAGGACTTGCCTCAACAAGAGACTGGGTGAATTTGTCCTGAGAGCTGTAGTTTGCAACCAGTGGCCTTTGATATACAAAGAGCTCCTGCAACTTGGCAAGAAAAGGCAAAAGACACCTGATATAAACAGGGGAGCTGCAGAAGAAGAAATCAAGTGGCCAATAAGCATTTGTATGTGTATGTGGAGTGTTTCCTGTTGAGGGTGTACAATAATGACAAACAGCCTCTGGAAGCTTTCCCTAAGAGACCAGAACCAGTCCGTTGACCATCAAGTGTCTGATGAAACTAGTAACTCAGAATGTGACTGAAAAGAGGGAGTGAGGGCCATGTCATACCTAGCTACTCAGCACCCATAGCAGATCATCTTCCTTCCCTCTGCAACATTATTTTTAGTAATCACTGTGAAATAAAACCAAGCCTGGCATTGAAGGAATTACATATTTTAAAGCAGATTCAGCCTGTGTCTTCATAACCTCCTCTTTTGCTTTTTTATTTTTCTTTGTTGTGCTGGGACAGTGCCCACCTTACACTAATCTAGGGACTGCTGTAAAGGGGATTTTCAGATGTAATTACAGTCCCAAATCAGTTGACCTTTATAATAAGGCAAGAGCCATTATCTGGTTGAGCCTGACCTAATAACATGGGCCCTCTAAAAGCAGTTTCTCTGGCTGGTGCAAGAACTTAAAAAAAAAAAAAAAAAAGCAGCTTGACCCCAACACATTCATTTCAAGTCTTCTAAGACACCAAGCAGCAAACCCAGCTATGCTGTGCCCAGACTTCTCACCCAGAGATAGATCTGGGAGTTAATAAATGCATGTTGTTTTAATTCACTAAGTTTGTGATAACTGGGTAGTGACAGAATACCAATATACCCCTTATTTCCTGTACACGGGGCAGCTCCTGCCCTCCCGGGTGGGTACTTATTAGTAAGAAGCCTCAGGGAGAGTAATGAAGTTCTCTCTCCTCTGACCTGACCACATCCTGCTCCATCCTGATTGAGGACAAAATGTGCTCCAGTGGGCCAGGGAGTTGGCCCCTTCCCTCATCTCATTCCTAGGACTTAGTAGAGGTCATTGGTCACTTTGATGCATAGATTTAAGAATTCCTGCTCTGGTAAACCCAGCCATCCCTTAATCAGCAACCCCCTAACTAGATGCTCACACATCTTCCAGCTTTTAATATGGTAAATGAGGCTGCAGAGAACATGCTAAGTACAAAGAACTTAGCTTGTATTTGGGGCTGTTTCCTAAGGTAGGATCTGCTGTCAGGAGGGAAGGACATTTTTTAGCCAGGTCCAGGGGCTCACGTCTGTAATATCAGGCACTTGGAAGGATGAGGCAGGAGAATGGCAAGTTGGAGTCCAGCTTTAGCAATTCAGCCCAACACTGCTTCAAAGAGAGGAGAGGAAAAAGAAAAAAGAAAAAAGGCAGGGGTGGGGGACCCCAGTATGGGGCTGGGTATGTAGTTCAGCGTTAGAGTGTCCCTGGATTCCAATAATTGGTACCACAAAGACAAAGGGAGGGACACCTTTTAAAAGGCTCTTTATAGAGCCAAACTGCTGTCTTGAAAGGCCCCATCAGTCTTCCATTCTATCCAGAGTATGATGTCTTAAGGTCACCTGATCCGGACTGAGTCAATGAAAACTCTGGCTCAGACAGTTCGGAAGTATTCCAGAACCGTCTTACCACCTTACCGTCTCACCTGAACTCTCCCGCAGTGACCACCCTCCCTCGCCACCGCCCGACCCCGCACTGGGAACCTCTGCCTGGAAATCTGAAAGCCCCCGACTACATCACGAGTCATTTCCCGCCCCGTATCCACCAAAGTGTCCCAGGTTCAGAAGGGAGACCCATCCCCGCGGCTGGGTGACAAGCACGACAACAGCCACGACAGCCAGATTCGCTACGGATGCCGCTGTTTAGGATGACCAGGGGCACATCAGGGCGGGATGGGAGGGCAGCAAGGGGTTCTGCAGGGTCCACGCGTCCTTCCTCCCCGGCGCGGGCACAGCAAGTTCCGGATATTCGGGGACGTTTACACCTCACGCCTGTGAGCCCAGGTACAGGACAAAAAGGGGACAGACAGCATCGCGAAGGCCCGCGGAACCGGCGACGCTGGGAAAACCGGTGCGCGCGGAGCTCGGTTGCGGGACGTCAGGCGCGCGGCGGGAGAAAACTGCGCAGCCGCAGTGGGGCGGGCCCGGGCTTCGCGCATGCGCGCGCAGCGCAAACCATTTGGCGGGTTTTCCCGGCTGCTGGGTTCTGCTTCCCCAGCTGAGTAGCTCGGAGGTACCTTTTCCCCGAGCAGGACCTCCTTCGTGTCGAGGTTTCCGCGCCTTCCCTTCGGAGCTCTGGGGGACTACCCCCACAGTAAAAATCAAAAGTATTTCGGTGTGATTGACGCCTGGGCGCGAGGTCGTGGGTCGCTTGGTGACGTCCGGTCTCGGGCCCAGGGACTGAAGGGATTAGAGAACCTTCCCCTGCTCGTCGCCCCGCTCGCCCGCGGGGTCTAGGGCTCAGGTCGGAGCTGGCTGGCCGGGCCCCCGGCCCCTGCTGAGTCGCCATGCCCGTGTCCACCCAGCAGCTGGCGGAGGAGCTGCAGATCTTCGGCCTGGACTGCGAGGACGCCCAGATCGAGAAACGTGAGTCCTGCGGAGTCGGCCGCGCGGCGGGAGGAATTAGGGGAGAAAATTTTGAGATTGGGCTGTGGGGGCTTCGGAGTGCGCCCGGGATACCCCTGGGGTCCGGGGGGAAAAAGAAAAAGAATAAAGAGCACGATTTTAAATCTACTCGAGTGTCCGGAAGGTGGAATTGGGACTTGCTAAGTTCAGACTGGACCCGAGGGCATCCCCGAGGCTAGAGGTGGCTGAAGGAAGAGACTCGGAGGTTTTAGAATGTAGCTTTCTGTTCTTGGCTCCTCCATGTCCAGTCCACGGAAACTCTAAAACTGACCCAGCCCTTCTCTCGTCAACCTGTTGGTGGTCTGGACAAATATGAACCCCTGGTGGTGGGTTCCTACATTTGAATTTTAGCTTTGGAAGGAACTTCGGGGAGCCTGTCAGCTCCCTCTGTGTCTAGATGGAGAAACACAGAAAAGGAGAGTTTATTGCTAAAGTGATGTGTGAACCCCAGTCCAGGGCTCCAGCAGGTGGACCGATGGTAAGGAATTATTTGAAGCAAAATCTCAGGAGATGTGAAGTTCTGTTTTAAAACTGGGAGGGATGTGCACCTGCCCTACCACTCATCAACTTGCTTGTTGCTGTTTTGCAGTCCTGGGGATGGGATCCCCAGCACCCGGTGGGTGCTAGGCAGGTGTTGTGCTCCTGAGCTACACCCCCAGCCCTTTATCCACACTTTAAACTTATTTTAGAGATAAAACCAGAATGCAAGCATATTATTTTCTGACGAGAAATTCCTTTCATAGACACCAAAATATTTCAAGTCCCTAAGGAGAATTAAAAGGAGACTTTCAGGCTGGGGTTGTGGCTCAGTGGTAGAGCACTTGCCTAGCACGTGTGAGGCACTGGGTTCAATCCTCAGCACCACATATAAATAAATGAATAAAATAAAGGTCCATCAACATCTAAAAATATATATTTTTTTAAAAAAGGAGACTCTCTTTTCTTAAAAGGAGACTTGAATAAGAAACTAGTCAGAGTAGAGAGAGAAAAGGGGAGGGGAGGGGAGGGGAGGGGAGGGGGGATAGTAGACAATAGGACAGACAGCAGAATACATCAGACACTAGAAAGGCAATATGTCAATCAATGGAAGGGTAACTGATGTGATACAGCAATTTGTATACGGGGTAAAAGCGGGAGTTCATAATCCACTTGAATCAAACCGTGTAATATGATGTATTAAGAACTATGTAATGTTATGAACGACCAATAAAAAAAAAAAAAAAAAAAAAGAAACTAGTCAGAAACTTGTTTGGCAAACATGAAATCAAAACAATAGGGAACCAAATTTGTACCAGCAGACCAAAATACCTGCTGCTCCAACTCACATGGGCCCATCTGGGCACAGGTGCTGGAATTCTAGACTTTGCATTCATAATGGTTAGCCTCAACAAGACCATAATTGCTTGAGAGTCACACCCTGGTCTATTCCAAGTCTACTAATGACTAATTTTTTTCCCTTCTCCTTTAATGTCTTCTGTCCCATCCTTACTCACAACTGATGAACTTGCTTCCTGTGTTGCTGAGAAAATAGATGCATTAGAAAACTTCCATCAGCTGCTACCATTACTTTTCCCCTACTTGTGTTGTGGCATATACCTAGACTTCTGTTACAGTGAATAAACATGTTCCTTGCAAAAGCCAAGCCACCCACTTGAGTCCTAAATTCCATTTCTTCTTATTTCCTTAAGGACATCACTCCAGTAATTCTCCACTCTTACATATTTGGGGGGATTTATTGGGGGAGAGTACTGTGGATTGAACCCAGGATGCTTTACCACTGAGCTACATCCCAGTCCTTTTTCTTTTTGTTTTGTTTTGTTTTTTAATTTGAGACAGGTTCTTGCTAAGTTGCTGAGGCTAGCCTCCTGCCTAAGCCTCTCAAGTCACTGAGATAACAGGTGTGTACTGCTGTGCCCGGCACATATTTCTGTTTTTCTCTCTCCAAGATTTTTTTTTCCTAAATAACATAGAAATGTTGTTCTTACCTCTGTCTGTAAAGTATCCTGTTGACTCCTCTTTCAACTGGAGTTTTCTTCTACAGCAAACCTCAAAGGGGCTGTGTGTACTTGCTCTTCACATTTTTCTTCCTGTCAGTAAGCGCTCCCTCCTTCTCACCATTTCACTGAAACTGCTGTTACCAAAGTTCTTATTGACCTTCAGCCTACCAAAGCCAGGGATGAATTCTCAGTCCTCATCTAAATTACCAGCAGATTTGACACTGTTCATCATCTCCTATTTAATAATTTATTTATTTAGCAGTGGAGTCACACCATGTTGCCCAGGCTGGCCTCAAACTCTAGATCCCCTCCTGCTTCAGCCTCCTAGATACCTGGGATTACAGGTGTGCCCCGTGGCACCTGGCTCATTTCCTCTTCCTTAGTATGCATTTTTCTCTCAGCTTCTCTGTCCTTGCTCCTGGTTTTTCTTCAGCCTTGCTGGTCACCACTTCCAGGCTTTGCAGATTCATCCTCATTTTAGCGTTGGAGCATCCAGGGCTCAGATCTGGGACCGCTGCTTTCTAGATGTGTTAACTGTCGTGGTCTCACCTGGTCCCATGGATTTATATCTTATTTAATTGCTGCTGATTCTCAAATTCATGTCTCAGCTGCACCTCTCACCTGACTGCAGGTGGTCTGTCCTGCCTACTTGACGTGTCCTGTTGGATGTCTAATTGGCATCTCCAACTCCATGGCTAAAACTAAGCTCCTGGTACCTCCTCCCTCTCCCAGGAGCAGTTCTACTCTCTCCCCCATTGCAGGTCATAATCACTCCCTCTTTCTGCTTGCCCAGGCTAAAAAATGAACGTCCTCCTTGGCTTCTTTCTTTGTTTCTTACACCTCACATCTGGTCAGCAGATCCCACTGGCTTTATCTTCAGGGTGTACTTTTTCCTCAGCTTTTTTCTTTTATCCTTCTTAGACAGTAGAGTGCATTTTGACTTGTATGTACATGGAGTATAACATTCCAATTAGGATCCCGTTCTTGTATTGCGCGTGATGTGGAGTTTCACCAATTGTGTATACGTATGAACACAGGAGAGTGATGCCTGACTTATTCTCCTGTTTTTTTGAGGCTGTACTTTACCAAGAGTCATGCTAGGCAAGTGTTCTACTGAGCTGCATCCCCAGCCCCCGGAATTTCTTTTTTCTTTTTCTTTTCTTTTTTTTAAAGAGAGAGAGAGAATTTTTTTAATATTTATTTATTTTTTAGTTTTCAGTGGACACAACATCTTTGTTTGTATGTTGTGCTGAGGATCAAACCCAGGCCACACGCATACCAGGCGAGCACGCTACCGCTTGAGCCACATCCCCAGCCCCCCCCCAGGATTTTTTTTTTAATATATATATATTTTTAGTTGTAGATGGACACAATACTTTTCTTTTATTTGTTTATTTTTATGTGGTGCTGGGGATCATACCCAGTGCCTCACACATGCTAAGCAAGCGCTCTACCACTGAGCCATAACCCCAGCCTCCCGGATTTTTTAATTGTCCCCCCAGATCCTGTCCTTTTTCTCTTCAGTCCATGCTTAACACAGCATCCAGAGATCCTGTTAAATGGAAGTCAGATCATGTCACTGTTCTGTTCAAAACACTCCAGTGATTTCCTACTTGCTCAGAGCACTCTGATTACAGGGTAATTACAGGACCAGCAATTTGGATCCCTGTGCCCTTTCAACTCCTCTTCCCTCTCCTTGCTCCCTAGCCATGTGACCTTACTGATCCTGCTTCTCCCTCAAGATCTTTGCACTTGTGGCTTCCTCTACTGAAATCTCTTCCCCTAAACTGCCTGACATGCTCTTTCACTTCCTCCAAGTCTTTATTCAAATGTCACCTTCTCACAGAGACCTTCCCTAATCACCGTATTTGAATTTGCCAACCCCTTCCCCAACTTCCTGATCCCTTCCCAGCTTTATTTTTCTACATAGCACATTTAACCGTCTAACATATGGCCTATTTTATTTATTTGTTTGATAAACTTTATGAGAACAAGGTTCTTCTCTGTCCTGTTCACTGCTGTGTTCCCAGTGCCTAGCATGGGGCTGCACTAGTAGATGCTGAATAAATATCAACCAAATAAATAGAGGATTATTTTCACTTTGCAAGATGAAAATGAAGAATGAACCAAATTCTTACCTGTCCCCTTTTCCCCCTCATAGTGGCAGAGCTGTGTGTTCTGTATGGACAGAACGAGGAGGGGATGGTGGGCGAGCTCATAGCCTTCTGCACCAGCACCAAGAAAGCTCACCTCACCCCTGAGGTCCTGAGCACTTTTGAACATGAGGTAAGAACAAAATGTGGGCAAACTGACGATGTCCTCCTGCACCTGCTCCGTAGGGGTGTGTGCAACGTAGGCAGGAGAGTGAGGGCTTTGGAATCAGGCCTGGATTCCAGGCCTACTGTGAGCTTGGGCAGGCTACCTAGTATCTCTGAGCCTTAGATTTCTCTTCCATCAAGGATTCTAATAATCTGTATTTTTGTGGTTACTGTCAGAATTAAATGAGAATGGATGTAGAACCCCTAAAATTACTCAGAAGATGGTGTTATTAGAATTGTTATCTTTGATTATATTCGAATGCCTATTATCATCTCAAGGCTGTGGGAAATGCTTCCCCCATTGTGAGACTACAGGTTAATGGTGCACTGTCTTCTTTCCTCAGATTCTGAGCAAAAGATTATCTAAGACCTGGCACAGTAGCTCCAAGGACAGTGGGCATGCGGGCGCTAGAGACATCATTTCTATACAAGAGCTGTATCCTTTCCTGCCAAAAGTTTCCCATCGAGTCACATATTGTACTTTACAATTTGCCTGTGGTAGTAGGTGGAACTTAGAAACAAATAATAAAAGTTACCTAATATTTAGATTTCTACTTAATCAGCCCTTGCCTTAAGTGGAAGTTCATTATTGTTTTCCTTAACCAATGTTTTTAGAATCGAAGTGGAAGAAGAAGAGGAGACCCTTTTGAATTCTTACACCACACCCTCTAAGGTGAATATATGTTGTGTACAAATTGCATTCTATAAGTAGCAGTTCTTAATGTTATCACAACCTATATAGATCTGAGGGGGAAAAGCAATCACTCCCCTATAGTTCCTACTATATTTCTACTTTGCATCTTCCTTTCCAACTAGATACATAAATATTTTTACATAATAATAATTGTGAACATACAGTTATCCAGCTTTTTTCAGCAAGCATATTACAAGTATTTCTGTAAATACAATTTCTTTATAATTGCCCCCCTTTTTTAATATTTATCTTTTAGTTGTAGTTGGGCCCAATATCTTTATTTTATTTTTTATGTGGTGCTGAGGATCAAGCCCAGGGCCTCACACGTGCTAGAGAAGCACTCTACTGCTGAGCCACAATCCCAGCCCCAGTTGCCCCTTTTTTAATGGTTGCAGAATCTTACACCAAGCGGAGATACTGTAATTGAATAATCCATTCTGTGGTGTTGGACCCCAGTGTGAGAGGCTCAGTAGAGTAATGATAAAGTATTGCCTTCAGAGTCTGAGTCAGTTAGTGAACAACTTAGTGTGTTGTTTTGTCACTGAGCTACAGTTTCCTTACCTATAAAATCAGGATTTACTTGTTCAGTTATTGAGCAGCTACTGTATGCCAAGCACTGTCCTAGACACTAGGTAATGGGCAATCAATGAAACTGGCTTGAGGCAGGCACAATGGAGTGTGCCTGTTGTCTCAGCCCTTGGGAGGCTGAGGCGGGAGGATCACTTGAGCTCAGGAGTTCAGACCAGCCTGGACAACAAAGAGAGACACTGTTTCAAAAAAGAAAAAGGCTCTGATGGGTGCTACCCTTGAGAGGCATCCCCCACCTCGGATGGCTTGAAGATAAAATGAGTAAGTAAAGAACAAGGCCCCCCTTGGCAGTGTATTCAGCAATAGCCATTACCAGGGATTGAACCCAGCGCACTCTGCCACTGAGCTACATCCCCAGCCCTTTATTTAGTTTTTATTTTGGAGACAGGGTCTTGCTAAGTTGCCAAGGCTGGCTTTGTACTTAGGATCCTGCCACCTCAGTCTAGGGACCACTGGGATTACAGGTGTGCACCACCACACCCAGCTATAATTACCCTTTTTTTTTTAAATTTTAATATTTATTTATTTTTTAGATTTCAGCGGACACAACATCTTTTGTTTGTATGTGGTGCTGAGGATCGAACCTGGGCCGCACACATGCCAGGCGAGCACGCTACCGCTTGAGCCACATCCCCAGCCCCTGTAATTACCCTTTTTTTTTTTTTTTTTTTTTTTAAAGAGAGAGAGAGGAGAGAGAGAGACAGAGAGAGAGAGAGAATTTTTAATATTTATTTTTTAGTTCTCGGCGGACACAACATCTTTGTTGGTATGTGGTGCTGAGGATCGAACCCGGGCCGCACGCATTCCAGGCGAGTGCGCTACCACTTGAGCCACATCCCCAGCCCATAATTACCCTTTATACTAACTGAATTTGTGGGAATCCATGAACATGGAATAAGCCTAAATTTTTCAAAGCAAATCACGTCCTAAGAAGCTAAGTTGTTTTGGTAACCTGATTGAAGAACAGAGAAACCAGAAACATGCCCTGTAAATTTTCGTACACAAACCAGATGCATAAAATATTATGGGAAACTGTGAGGCTGGGTGTGGCTCTTGGTAGAGTGCTTGCCTAGCATGTACAAGGCTATGGATTTGAGTCCCAAGCCCACTCCCCAACCTACAGGAAATATTTCCCTTCGAGTTTGTTAAGATTGGAGAGACTGTGTATAACTCAACTCCCAACTCCCCCCAGAGATGATTTTCAGAGTCCATATCCCAGTGAAGGACACCTCCATTCTTCCTTTGCTCAGGCCAAGAATCCTGCAGACCTCAAATCCTCTTTTTCTCACACCCCATCCAACTAGCTTCCAGTCCCATCTGCCTTCCTTCCAGGATCTGGCCACCTCCCACCACCTCTGTCAGGAGACAAAGGACCCACAGCCTCTCTGTCTCCTAAGCAACTGGACAGCCTCCTCTCCAGTCCCCTGGCTCTTTCTTCCTTGGCCTCCTCTAACCGATTCTCCCTGCAGCAGCCAGTGTTCCTTTCAGAAGAAAGCCTGGCCAGGGTTCTCATGCTCACCACTCCCTGTGCTTCCTGTCCTCCATGCTGACATTTACAGCCTGACCCAGGCTGTGACCCAGTGACAAGCTGCCCCACCCTGCCCTGTCCTGCCCTGCCCTCTCTTTGGTCTCTCACTCTGCTCCCTCCACACCGCTCTCCTTTCTGGTCTTCAGACATGACAAGAATAAAAAACGTGTCCAGCTTAAACCTGCCTCAAATGGCAGACCCCACCTCATTCCCGCCATGGCTTATTTTCTTGCTTTGTGTATCTCCACGGGGCTTAGTACCCCCAAAGTGATGTGCCTCCATCAGAGTGGAAGGTTCTGAGTGATGGACACTGGTTCATCTGCTTTTCCTTAATGCCTGGCCCATGATGGTTGATGAATTGTAGAAAAATCTTTAGGGGAAGTAGTTTGAGAAAATGTGTCAAAACCATAAAATCTTTTATTATTATTAGTTTTAGTTGTAGATGGACACAGTATCTTTATTTTTATGTGGTGCTGAGGATGGAACCCAGTGCCTCACACACGCTCTACCAATGAGCTACATACAGTTCCAGCCTCCATAAAATGAGCTACAGTTCCAGCCTCCATAAAATGAGCTACAGTTCCAGCCTCCATAAAATCTTTTTTACCCCGTCTCAGTATTTCTTTCTTGCAAAAAAATCTTCCGAGGTAGGCTGCGGGGGGTGCGTAGGGCTCGGTGGTTAGCACTTGCCTGGCATGTGCAAGGCCCTGGGTTCCATCCCCAGCACCAAAGGTATATCTCCTGAGGAAATAATCCAAATATGGAAAAATCTGTATGCATGAAGATATGCCTCTCAGCATTATTTATAATCACCAGAAATTAGAAACAACCCATCATTCAGCAAAAGATGGTTAGTTGTGTAAATTTTCATACAGCAATTCAAATAACACAGCTACTCAAAAGGATAAAGATTGTAATGAGGGGCTGGGGTTGTGGCTCAGTGGTAGAGCGCTTGCCTAGCACATGTGAGGCCCTGGGTCTGATCCTCAGCACCATATTTTTTTAAAAAAGATAAATAAATAAAATAAAGGTATTGTGTCTACAACTAAAAAAAAAAAAAAAAAAAAACATTAATTAAAAAAACATTGTAGGGGCTGGGGACATAGCTCAGTTGGAAGAGTGCTTGCCTTGCATACACGAGGCCCTGGGTTCAATCCCCAGCACCACCAAAAATAAACAAATAAATTGTTTTTAAAAAATCAGTGTCGGTACCTAAAGTTTACATTTAGACTAAGATTATAATTCTGTGTCTCTGTGTGTGTGTCTGTGTGTGTGTGTGTGTTTATATTCCCTCCAGTACTGGGGAGTGAATCGAGGGCCTTGCACATTCTAGGCAAGCACTCTACCTCTGAGCTACATCTCCAGTCCTAATTTTCATATATCTAAAACTGGAAAAGTATTAAGTATCAAGGCATATTCAGACATTGTTCTTGTATGAGGAAAGTAGCGTGGGGGGTTTGTTGATCTGGTTACCATGCAGCTACTTAATGATTTGGAATCTGTTCTTGGCTTCTGTCTCCTGCAGCCACCATGGAACCGCAGCTGGGTGGCATGACTTAAATACACCAGCAGGAGGAGCTCTTGGGCAGGAAAAGCTGCAGATGAGGCAGCCTCCTGGTTGTGGGCTGGGCAAAGATTTGTCTTTCCTGTTGAACTCAAGCTATTCTAGTCTAGGGAGCACTGGGTCTCTAGCTGGATTTTATCCTCCATTCTGAGCTTATCTTCGGATTCTTGTTGATGAGCCAAAAGAAAAAAAAAAAGCACCAAACCCAGAAGTGACCATGGATGAGGTGTTTGTTAACTATTCTCCAAGTATGAGCTCAGCCACGTTATCTGCTGGAGTCAGTCCCGTCTTTAATTTGGAAAATGTGTGGTAGATTTGGCCAGAGTGAGTGTAACATGGTTCCACCCCTTCTCAGGAAAATGTGTGCAGGCACATCAAAACTGCATTGCCAGGCTGGGGTTGTGGCTCCGTGGTAGTTTGCCTGGCACATGTGAGGCATTGGGTTCAATCTTCAGCACCACATAAAAATAAATAAATAAAATAAAGGTATTGTGTCCATCTACAAATGAAATAAAATGAATCTCAATTTTTAAAAAAAAATGCATTGCCAAACTCAGATCTGTTCTAAAGCAAAGAGGCAGGGACAGAAATCGAACACACCAAAGATTTGACAGGACAGATTGCCCTTCTGGTGATCCTTTCTGGAAAATATTTATGGTGGGTGGGATGGTGCATGCCTGGAATCCCAGCAACTCAGGAGGCTGAGGCAGGAGAATCACTACTTAGAGGCCAGACTGGGCAAATTAGACCCTGTCTCAATAAAATTTTGAAAGGGGTTGGGGATATAACTCAGTGGTAGAGCACCCTTGGATTAGATTGCCAGTACCAAAAAAGAAAAGGAAAAAAAAAGTTTTTGTTTTTTTTGTTTTTTTTTTGTTTTTTTTTTTTTTTTAGTTATTTAAAAAGAAAACATTGCTTGTGTTTTCTGTAATTTCCTTCAAAATGGGGCCAATGTTGAAGATTTCTTTCTGGAATTATACTTGGAAGATGGGACCTTGAGGGACCAATCGTTTGTGTCCTATCCTGGGTCCTTCATTAGGGCACTGTTGGCCCTTTTCTTCCTCAGGAGCTCTACACAGAATCAGCAACTTAGGTCCAGGTGACTAGGATCTTGTTTGTTTCCAGGGTCCTCAGAAGCGAGCTATCACCATGCCAGAAACCCCCCTAACAAAAAGGAGCGTGTCTACTCGTAGCCCACATCAGCTCCTCTCTCCATCGAGTTTCTCTCCAAGGTATGGATCCTACTAATTCAGGTGCCTGGAAGGAAGCCCTCCTCCCCTTTCTCTGGCTGCCTGGCAGAGGCTGACTGCAGAGTAGCTTATTCGCCGTGGGTGGGTGTGCAACTCTGGCTCGGCCGCCCGGCTCTCTTCCCTGGTGGAAAATTCCCGTGTCTTACAGTAGCCGAGGAGACCCACTTTCCGCCCACTTCTCCAGGGCTGGTTTCCTAGGTCAGGAACTGAGGCCTGATTGGAGGCGATCTGTCTGCTCAGAAGCCCAGAGTCTTGCCAGTAGAAACAAACAGGCTTTTGCCTGCTTCTGTCAGTTTGTTTCTTCTTTTTGTAATCTAAAGTGTTTATTTTCTAAAAAGCATAACACACATCTTTGTTCATAATGTTGCATAACCTGTTTGTTGTTCCTCACTCAGGTTACAACTAGTTTCTGAGAGTTTCCTTGTCACCGAGACTCTACACGGACTTAATTGATATTTTTTCCCAGCTGCCACCACTGCACCTAAACCCACAGAGATCATATGTGACTTTTTGAAATCCGTAAATGATATGTCTTATGTTAGGGAATCCTATAGGTACGTGCTTTGCTGAATAGAAGTGTTTACAGGTACTTTAGAGGACACTTTCGAGCGGTGACGTTAACCATTTAGGGAAATCCCAACCACCAGGAGTGGATACTTTTAGACCATCCAGAATACCTTGGAAAGACAGAGACAGAAGCTCTGCAGGCTTTCAGGATAAATGGTCACGAACTTTGAAGGACAATTTGATTTCACCGTGGTCCAGTAGAGCTTGGGAGAGATCTTAGACTGCTATTTATTTTTTATTCTTTTTACTGAGGATTGAACCTAGGGGTGCTTAACCAGTGAGCCACATCCTTGGCCTTTTTAAATATTTTATTTAGAGACAAGCGCTCACTGATTTGCTAAGTGCCTTTCTAAATTGCTGAGGCTGACTTTGAACTCCCAAGCTGCTGGGATTACAGGCATACACTACCACGCCCGCCTCAGACTGCTTTTGAAAACAAGCTTAACTAAGAACATCTTTGAAACCCAGTGTGTGGCAATGGTTCTCGCGGATGCCCCAGCCCCTTACTTAGTTCTCCCAACTGCAGTCCTTTGAAACCCGCGCACCTGGTTGCATGAAAGGGCCGTGGAGTCTCAGGGAGGAACTCGGACAAGTCAGGGATGTGCTGCCTCTTCAGTTTTTAATACACGCTAATAAAGCTGACATCAGAAGCTGGCTTTGTAATTTATGAAAGTAACTTGTAAATTATTCAGGTAGAGGCAGCACTGGAGATGGAGATAATTAGTTGAGCTCATTTTCTATAGCGTCCATCTGGAGAGAAGGAAAGGTGGCCCCAGAGGCAGTAGTGCCCCATGTAAGACTAGTTCCTGCAGAGTTTTGGTGCAGTAAATGAAGTCTGTTTTAAGTAGACCCATCTGGAGGTACGTGATGTTCACAACTGAAGGATTAGAGCAGATCAGCAGTGTCTGTGTGTTCTGGTGTGATTCCCCAGCCAGGGAGTAGAAATATGAGAGCTTAGCAGTTGGCCTTGGAGCATGGGAATGTTTGCTCACCGGTGACTGTTAATTCATGACGTCTGCACCTCCTTAGACACCAGGGAAATTGGTAATTTTGCTAACTTCATTTTATTGTTTTTGTTTTTCCCCCCCTACCTTGGACTGTATTGTGAATTTTTATATATTCTCAACAACTTTTAGCTTATGCACAGTTCCAGGCTCAGAATGTCCTGATAAATGCTGACAATTCATAAGAAGAAAGGAAAATGATACCTGAAACTTGCTTCTCATTCGATTCAGGGTTTGAGTTGTGTCTTTGTTTAGTTAATACCAGAACGACAACCTTTTAAAATGATGTTTCTGTCTTTAAACTTCTCTAAACACGTTTGGTATTCCTCCTCGATCTGGTATTCCTCAGCCTCTCATTCCTGAGATTCCTGAAAGGTCCCAGTATGTCCAATCCCATTACGCTGATTAAAGGCCATCTTGGTTTTTCTCTAGTGCCCATTTCCCAAATGTAACCCTGTTTATTCCTCCCTCCTGTTAGCTGTGAACCCTGTCTGTTTTGTTCCCCTTAGTGCTACTCCCTCCAAGAAATACAACTCAAGAAATAACCGAGGAGAAGTGGTCACCACCTTTGGCTCTACACAGGGCGTG
Source organism: Urocitellus parryii (assembly GCF_045843805.1). Lineage (NCBI taxonomy): Eukaryota > Metazoa > Chordata > Mammalia > Rodentia > Sciuridae > Urocitellus > Urocitellus parryii. The sequence goes on along the minus strand of NC_135534.1, from coordinate 7,803,435 downwards.
TCGTGGTCTGGGAGAGGAGGAGCTGGAAGCATCAGCCTGAAGGTCCTGGGGTATCCAGAGCCACTGACTGGGAGCTACAAATCCATGTTCCAGAAGCTCCCAGACATTCGAGAAGGTGATCGGTGTTTCCCTTTGAAATTCTGGTGGGTGTAAAACCCCCAGGAGGGGTTTAGAGAAGTAACAAAGGCTGGGCTAGGCTGCAAAATAAGCTCCAAGGCAGCCTTTGAATACCCAAGCTGGCAGAGTCCTCAGGGTGCCTGTTAGAGGAGGGGCGCTGGCGGTACTGTCAGTAACTCTCCCAAGTCCATCACTTTGCCAAGGAAGAAACATACCCACATCCAGTATTGAAAACAGGAGCTACGAAAGAAATTCCGTTTAAAGTTAAGGACATTTATGGCTTCTTCCTTGGGAGCCCTCTCCAGATTGCCTCGACTTGCCCAAAACTTCAGTAGAACCTGAGGAAAGGAGAGGTTCGAGTCAGGGTGGTGATTCACACTAACTCCCTGGGACTGTGCCATGTGACCCCTATATTCAGCAACCAATGGGCTGGGGCTTTGGATGTCCAGGCACCTCCCTGCCTCTTTAAAATGACCGACTAATATTTCACAATGTGCCGTGTTTTCTTTTCTTGGCAAGTGAAATGTCTTAAGCATAACGAGTTTTGACCTCTGGGGTTACAGTTCTGACCTGTAAGATAGAAGAGCTTGGCAGTGAACTCAAGGAACACTACAGGATCGAGGCCTTTACTCCTCTTCTGGTCCCAGCCCAAGTAAGTTGTTCTGAGAGTTCTCGCTGATTAGTCTCATGGTGGCAGAGAGACTTCTGTCTTGGTTAAATTAGGCAGAATGGATCCTTCCGAAGAAGCCTTATGAGTATTCCCACTTGGATCGGGGTCTTGCCCTAAGCAAAGGCTGAAGGCTTTGTTCCTCTTGGAGGTGAGGCAGAAAGCCCAGGAGAGTTCCCACAGGTAGAAGCATTCAGGAGTCCAGGATAAGGTTGTAGCAAGAATGGGATCTCCAGAGTCTCATTACCTCAATGGTGACTCCCCTGGTTCTGCCTCTGTCATTGCAGTGACTCCCCTGTTTTGGTCCAGTGACAGCCGGTGGTATCTTTGCATCAGGGTTAAAATCTGGCATATGTGCTGGTGCTTTCTCTCTTCATCTAAGGAGAGACCTCCTGCAAGATTCTTTTTGTGTGAGTGCAATGCTGGGGATTTCATTCGGGCATTGTACAACTGAGCTACAACCCCAGCCCATTTTTTTTTTTTAATTTTGGGTACCATGGATTGAACTCAGGGGCACTCAACCACTGAGCCCCATCCTCAGGCCTATTTTGTATTTTATTGAGAGACAGGATCTCACTGAGTTGCTCAGTGCCTCACCTTTGCTGAAGCTGGCTTTGAACTCATGATCCTCCTGCCTCATCCCCCTATGCTGCTGGGATTTCAGGCGTGCACCACCACACCCACACGTCTGGCACCCACAGCCTTTTTAAAAAAAAAACAAAAAACTGTTTTCATTGTAGCTGGACACAATACCTTTATTTTTATTTTTATGTGGTGCTGAGGATCAAACCCAGCACCTTGCATGTGCTAGGCGAGCGCTCTATCGCTGAACCACACCCTCAGCCCCCCACAACCCTTTTTTGGGGTATAATCTCACTAAGTTGCTAAGTAAGGCTGGGCTCAAACTTGTAATCCTCCTGCCTCAGTCTCCCAAGAAGTACCTGTGCCACCATACCTAGCATGCAAGAGTCTACAGTGTCTTTGTCATGTGTTTGCATCCAGGGAAGAATGATCCGTTAGGAAAAAGATGCAAAACTGTCCTACTCAGGAGTTTTGGAGGAATCAGGAGGAAGTATGGGTAGGGGCAGGGATGCACAATCATGGAGGAAAGATTAGACTTCCTCTGTTTGTTCTTAAGAGTGGGAACATGACAGAGGAAGCCATTGGGGGAAAGATTTTGTTCAATCTAACGAAGAACTTCCTATTCAGAAGCAGCATGGTGTGTGACTAGGGATGTGGCTCTGGAGCCAGAGTCCTGCGCTTAAAACCTAGGCTTCACCTGGGTTTGACCTTGACTGAGTTATCTAACTCTCTGCTCTTGTTTTCCTCATCTTAAAATGGACATGGTCGTATCTAGCCCATGTTGTGGGAATTAAATGAGTTAATACACGTCAGCCCTGAGAACACAGCCTGGGAACCAGGCTCCATAGGTGGGAGCTATTACGAAGCCCACTACTCATGGATGCCAAGGTTATGATGGGTGTGGACAAGCGCCCCTTCACTGGAGATTCAGGCAGCCTCTTGGAGGGGCTCACATGGTGGGTGGGTGGGTGGGTGGACTAGGTGCCCCACCTCTGGTGGTGATGTGGTCAATTCAGAGTCAAGGGGATACTCAGCCAGAAAAGCGAGTGTTGGTGGGGTTTGTTTTGCCTTTGCCCTGTTGCCTTTGGATGTGGCGCTGCTGTCCCAAAGACTGTCATACTTACATTATTCTATTTTTTCCCTAGGAGCCTGTCACCCTGCTGGGCCAGATAGGCTGTGACAGCAACGGGAAACTGAACAGCAAGTCAGTGATTCTGGAGGGAGACCGGGAGCACTCCTCAGGTGCTCAGATTCCAGTGGACTTGACTGAGCTCAAAGAGTACTCTCTGTTTCCTGGACAGGTGAGATAGGAGGGCCTGCCTAGGGTGCAAGAGGCCACTTGCACATATGAGTGCTGCATCTTGGGCAGCTGCTTCTGGATTTCCATCTCCGATGCTGTGAGATGTGGCTGCTGGGCCTGAGGCACCATTGTAAGGATTCGGTTCTCCCTGATGGGAGAACTCAAGGTGTGTGACTGTGGGTAGGGCACTTACCTTTCTGAGCCCACGGTGTCTTCATCTGTAAAGTGGGAATGATAATTCTTACTCATGGGATGGTTGTGAGAATTAGGTCATTTATGTGGAGCATAATTATTATTACTCTAAAGCCCCCTTGATTTGTTTTCAAGAGCCAGGCATGGTGGTGCACCCCTGTAATCCCAGCAATTTGGGAGGCTGGGGCCGGAGGATTACAAGTTCAAGACTAGCCTTAGCAACTCAGCAAGACCCTGCCTCAAAATAAAAATTAAAAGGGCCGGGGTTGTGGCTCAATGTAGAGCACTCCTTGGTTCAATCCTCAATACCAAAAAAAGAAAAAGAATCTGCTAAGTTTACAGTTGCAAAATACTTTTTAAAGTAATCTATTCAAACCTCCTATTTGTCTCCCTGTTTAGCAGTCCTGTGTTGTTTCTCTTTCAGGTTGTGATTATGGAAGGAATTAACACCACTGGCAGAAAACTTATTGCCACCAAACTCTACGAGGTACAGGGTGCGCCCCTCCTCCCTCTCTGTCGGCTCCAGGCACAGGACATGCAGTCCTGAGTCCTAGGAAAGGGTCCTTCTTAACAGCCTGCTTAACAGTCAGTTCTTTCTATAGAGTGGACCCACCTCTAGGCCACAGGTCAGCAAGCCATTCTGTAAAGGACCAGATAGCAAATATTTCAGGCTGGGCGGGCCATAGGCTCCTGTCAGTCACTCAGCTCTGCCATTAAGAAACAACCCCAGACAACCCACAAATGAATGTGGCTGAGTTCTAATAAAACTTTTATTTATAAAAATGGGAAGCCCCCAGATTTGGCTCCAGGCTGCAGTTCACCTGTCACTGCTCCAGGTGACAGCCCTCCAGAGACTCTCATAGGATGCAGGGAAAGCACAGGACCCCTCTCTCCCATCCTTGCCCGGAAGTAGACTGATGTTCCAGGCACCTGCTTTGCTGCCACTGGCTGCCAGGCTTTTTGTGAGAGTTTTATCAGTGACCTCCCATTGCCTGGGCTGCTGTGCACTCAGAGCCATTTAGAAAAATGACAGGTCCTCTTGCCCCTGGGCTCTTAGCTCCGAGGAGCAACAGAGAGAGGTTCGCCCTCCCCTCACACCGCCCTCTGTTCTCCCACGACACACTCACAGACAGCCCACTCACCTTCCTTACCAAAGTGAGGGTGGAGCGAGACCTCAGCTGAACTTTTCTCCTGTTTTAAGGGTGTGCCGCTTCCATTTTATCAGCCCACTGAAGAGGACGGAGGTAAGTTTGGGTTCAAAACCCGGTTTTCCAACAGTGAGGGTGGCAGACAGGCTTTGGGAGGGCATTGCACGGGCCCAGGAAGCTCCGAGGGCTTTTAGGGGTGATGTAGCTGCGCAGCGAGGACATAGCCCATCTGTGGACGCTGGGCCCTTTGCCCAAGAGCCCCAGGTCCAAGCCTCATGACCTGGTAGTGTTATCACTTCTTACTACAGGAAGCACATCCTTTAAAGACCACACTGACAGGCATTTGGAAGTTACTTTGAAAAGGAAAAAGATGTGCATTTTTTTAAAATAACTTATTGGCATCCTGGATCGGATCCTAGAAGAGAAAAGAGCACTGGTGAGAAAACTAGGGAGCTCAGGATAAAGCCAAGAGTTAACTGTAATTAACACACCAAGGTTCCTTATGCCATAGTTACCTAAGGCGGAAATGTTAGGGTGCGCTGGGTGAGAGGCAGGCAGGAGTCCTGCGCCATCTCTATCTTCTAAAGGTATTCCAAAATTAAAATATTATGTTAAAAAAAAAAATCTAGGGGCTGGGGATGTGGCTCAAGCGGTAGCGCGCTCTCCTGGCATGCATGCGGCCCGGGTTCGATCCTCAGCACCACATACAAACAAAGATGTTGTGTCTGCCGAAAACTAAATAATAAATATTTTTTTTAAAAAATCTAAGAAAGCCTCTTGTTAATTTGGAACTAATCTAGATAAGGAAATGCAAAAGAAACTTAGGCAAACTTTGCCTCAAAATATTTTTAGGCAAACTTGAGAACATTATATTAAGCAAAATAAGCCAAATCCAGGAAGTCAAGGGTTATGTGTTGCTCATGTGGAAACTAAGAGGAAAGAGGAAGAGAAAGGGAGGACCTCATGAAAATCAGAGAGAGATCAGTGGAGTAGAGGAAAGGGAACGGGGAGGGAGGAGGGGACGGAAAGGGGAACTCGGGGAGTGATATTGACCAGATTATACTTATATTGTGTGCATGTACAAATAGATACCAACAAATCCCACCATTGCACACAAATATAATTTACCAGTAAAAAATAGACAAAACATCTCTAGGCATTTTTCTAAGCAAAGTGGAACACCATTAGAGATGAAAAGCAGCACCAGGCTCTCCCGTGGGATGACTTCATCTTACCGCCTGACTTATGTCCCACCAGGAGCTGGAATAAGAAGTTATTCTTGTGGGCTGGGGATGTGGCTCAAGCAGTAGCGCGCTCGCCTGGCATGCGAGCGGCCCGGGTTCGATCCTCAGCACCACATACAAACAAAGATGTTGTGTCCGCCGAGAACTTAAAAAATAATAAATATTAAAATTCTCTCTCTCTAAAAAAAAAAAAAAAAGAAGTTATTCTTGTGACGGTGGGAGCCAAGATGTGTTGGCCCTGTGCTGTCCACAGGTGTCAGCTGAGCACCTGAGATATAGCTAAAGCTACTACTGAGGAACTGGATTCTTAATTTTAAAAGATACTTAGTTCAGATATTGGAAAATGTTTAATTAGCTTGGGGATAACTTGGACACACGAATTTATTTATTTGTTTGTTTATTGAACTCAGGGGGCACTCAAACACTGAGCCACATTCCCAGCCCAATTTTGTATTTTTATTAGAGATAGGGTCTCCCTCAGTTGCTTAGCACGCACTGTTGCTGAGGCTGGCTTTTAACTCATGATCCTCCTGTCTCAGCCTCCCCAGCCGCTGGAATTACAGGCGTGCGCCACCATGCCCAGCTCAATTTATTTTTTTCAACTGTAAATCTCATAAAATCTAAATAGCTGTCAGGTATTTCCAATAAATGTGTAATATCAGAATTGAGACGAACTAAAAAAAAACAACTTAGTATGAAAATAATACAAAATATTCCACTAGATTTAAAAAAAAAAGGAGTAGACTCAGGCCCAGCTATTCAGGAGGAACACAAGTTCAAGGCCAGCCTGGGCAACTCAGCAAGACCCTGGCTTAGATTTTAAAAAATTTAAAAACGGGAATGTGGCAAAAGGGCTCAGTGGTAGAGCACTACTGGATTCAGTCCCCAGTACACACCCACCCCCCCAAAAAAGATTAGCAGTGGATCGCAGACTAGCGTATTGTCACTACCCTGTGCCAGTCAGCAGCGTGTGAAGTCATTCTTGGAGATGACCTAGAATCAGGAACAAAATTTAGTAATTTATGACATTGTACGGTTTATCAGAAAGTATGTGTTTGTGAGGAAAATATGTGTGTAAAGGGTGGCATGGTGGTATCAGATCAACTTCAAGGGATGAATCAACATGGCTTAGGTACCAGGAGCCCGAGCCATGGGCCAGGAGCTTTTGGATGAGGAATTAACCAGACAGTTGTAGAGATACAAATGAGACGTGGACCTCGCCCTCTTAGCACTCACTGTGTCCTCTGGTACCTTTACGTCTCTGGTGGGCACACAGAACCAACCCGACTTTGTCCCCTGCCCACCACCACACAAACTGCTTTCCCACTGAATAGAATGCTTTGTCTTTGTTTGTGGGGCTGCTGTGGTGGTGGTGGACTGAATGATGCCCCTCCTGTCCCTGGAACCTGTGAAGATGTTGCCTTTTATGGCAAAAGGAACTGTTATTAAGTTAAAGACCCTGAGATGGGGAGATTGTGCTGGATACCCAGGGGGCTGCCTGTCATCACACTGGTCCTTATGAAGGAGGATGGCAGGATGATCAGAGTCAGAAATGTGAGGCTGCCGGCTTCCAAGACGGAAGGCAGAGCCATTCACCAGGGAACCCAGGTGGCCTCTGAAAGCTAGAAAAGACAAGGAAAATGGGTTCTCCCCTAACCCACCTGCCCTGCCAGCACCTTGATTTTAGAACTTTTAAATCTCCAGAAATGTAAGATGAAAGATTTGTTTTAAGCCACTAAGTTTGAGGTAAATTGTTGCAGCAGTGCTCGGAAGTAACAACTGCATGTTAGGAAGCCAGAGTCTGGGCTCTGGGTGGTCAGTGGTGGAGCACTTGCCTAGACTGTGCTAGGTCCCAGGTTCAATCCCTAGGACTACCAAAAATTTTTTTAAAAAGTCAAAGTTCTTAGGATTTTGTTGTCATTGTAAGCTACAAAAACTGACCCAGATCAATATCAGAATTTGTTCAGGGAAATCCAGGCAGCTTACAGACTGGACAGGGGCTGGAGACCCAGGCTTGGGACCAGGACACAGGCCCAGCAGCTCTTGTGTCCAGGTAAAAGGAACCCCCCGGCTCTGTCATCCAAACACCTAGACTGGAGTAGGGCTCCCACCTTCCTCCTGTCCTGGGACAGGCCCTCTCCAGACTCCAGACCCCAGCAGGAAGGTGTGAATGGCCTGAGCTGGGTCATGTGCCTGCCCCTAGGCTAGCTGAGGACAGAGTACCTGACTTCCAGCCCCACTTGCCTGCCCTGTGGTGAGAGGGCCAACTCTCCAAAAGCAAAGAGCATCTGCTGTTAGAAAGTCTGACAGGAAACAGCACCTGCAGCTCCCCTTCCAGGCCTTCAGCCCACCTGCCTCTGGACTCTCCAGCCCCACTGGACCCGCATGGTCCCAATGCTGAGCACGATTGAGTCTCAGTGAGGGTGAGGGCTTTCCTGATGGCCGTGTCTTCATGTCCCTTGGGTGCACTGCTGGGAAGCACTGCTGTGGCTGTGGTTGTTTGCAGACCTGCCTGTGTCCTCCACCTGGTGGGGTGCCCTTGGAGGAAGGACGAGGTCTTCCTCCTCTTGGGTCCCCAGGCCACACACATATGGAAACGCAGTGTGGGGACTCCCAGGGCATTTTCCTCCAGAGGCCCTTCCTGCTCCCACCACCCCAGTGCCCGTCCTCTACTCAAGACCTGACAGTCCTTTCTGTCTTAGATTTTGAGCAGACCATGGTCATGGTTGCCTGTGGGCCCTACACCACGTCTGACAGCATCACCTACGAGCCACTGCTGGACCTGATCACCGTCATCAACCGCGACCGGCCAGATGTCTGCGTCCTGGTAGGAGCCCCCAGGATGGCTCTGTGCAGGGAGGCGGCTGGGGGAGAACAGCAGAGTGAGTCTCAGAAAGGGGTCTTGCTGCTGTTCCAAGTCTTTCAGAAACATGTCAGTTCTTGTTGTTTTTAAACCCTTTTTAGTTCTCCATCTGCATCTCTGGAGAGGTGAATGTGATCTAGAGGCCTTCGCTAAATCTAAATGCCCAGCATTTTTTTTTCTCCCTTCATTAATTTTACAATATTCTTGCCTCTGTTTCCTTTTTCCAGCTTTTGAACCAAATCTTTTTATGTCTAAAGTCCTGCTGTTAGCATGGTGGTCAGTTGTCCTTGCTAGATATAGAAAGAAAATAGCCCAGTGCCCTGGGGAGGGGCAGCAGTACAGGTTGTGGGCCCTGGGAGCCTCTCTCCACAGGCCTCAGGTGTCTCTGCCTGTGGAGTTGGCAGGGCGCCCCCTGCCCCCCCTGCCGAATGTCCCCAGGTTCTCCAGGCAGCCTTGGCAGGACAGGGGGCCCTGGGCAAAGAATGGCAAGAAGTCACCTGTAGGTGTTTGCAGACTTGTGCAGTCCTGACTTGTTCTTTTCGTGTCTTTGTTTCTCCCTTTCGGGGCAGTTTGGTCCTTTCCTGGATGCTAAGCACGAACAGGTGGAGGTAAGTGCCTCTGGATGGTGAGGAGCGGAACCGGGCACTTCCCTTCGATCCAGGCCTTGCTTTTATTTCCACTTTCCACATCTTTAACAAACCTAAATTAAACCTGTGGCTAATCAAAAAATATTGTAGCCAGGCATTAATAAATATCTTGAATTTGAGGTACTCATTTCACTAGGATATAAGGCCATCTGGAAACTGGCCGGGTGGGGGGTGAAGTGCAAAGGGTCACCTAGCAAGTATGACACGTGAATGACACCAGAGACCACCTCTAAATCCCCATCCTTTCCCTTGCAGAACTGTCTGCTGACAAGCCCATTTGAAGATGTCTTTAGGCAGTGTCTGCGAACCATCATCGAAGGGACGAGAAGGTCAGCACTCCAGATGCTGGACAGAACCCAAAGCTTCCTCTTCTAGGGCTTCCCACTAAGAAACCGGAACTATTTAAACCTTAATGGTAGTTCCCATCGTCTTCGTCCTTTTGAACTATAAGATGAGATAGAACCCTTGAACTTCAAGTGTACAGGCGCCAAGTGATGCGGCAGCTTTGTGAAGCGCCGAGATAAACCAACTTGAAAGGAAAAGCTGCGCCAGCCCTCACTCTTCCCTTGCTCTTTCTCCTCTCTATCTATTTCTCATTCTGTATGCAAACCTGGTGTCCATGGGGATGTTCTGGGATGGCTTTGAGAGGTCCTTATGACTGGCAGCAGAGCCCATGAGGCCCAGGCTTCTCCTTGGGCAACCGTTTTGGGGTGAGCCAGTTCCTTCCCTGAGTTGGTGCTTCCCATGTTCAGTGAGACCTGCCGAGGATGGGGATCTTGACCCCTTGCCGTAGCTCAAAAAGGGACTGCAGAAGTCACAGCAGTGATGGAAGAGCTGTGCGGTTCTAATTTGAAAGGAGAGTCGGTCCCAGGAAGAGTCTAATGCTAGAAGCAGGAAGTGATGCAGGAAGCTGATTCTCCACTCCTGTCCCTTTTCCCAGGTGCCAGGGGCTGAAGAAGTTGGTGTAGTAACAGAGCTTCTCCTGGGATCTGCCTGCCCGTAACTGAGCTCATAAAAAAACAAATATTGCTGTGCTGAGCTTTTAAAAACGAGCCTATAACAAAGGCAGTTTTCAAAACAAGGTGCATAATCTTTCACCTTTGGGCATGAAAACAGATCCCCAAAGTGATTAGTCGTAACACTACCTTCTCCTACCAGCGGTGTGGGCCAGTGCAGGGGGCAGCAGACCTGAGAGTGAGCACCCCAGTAATTCACCCTGGAGCTAGAAGACAGGCTGGGCCTGTCATCTGAAAGTCCTCCCCACTCCCTCCCTCAGTGACAGTGACACAGGTGCCTTCCCACTTCCTCAGATCTGTCGTGATGCCAGCCAGGTTCACCAGATCTGGAGAGTGCTTAGAGCTTAGGAGACACCCTCCCCCACCCCATACCAAAAATAAAAAGCAGCAGCAGGATGGGGGCCACATGTCCCTGTTGTCAGCCATGGGAATCCATAGGGGCTGCAGCAGGGCCCAGCGTGGCTGGTACTTGCAGTTTGAGGCTGGGTTCTGATTTGGGTTCCTCACCCCATGTGGTATTGACAGCAATGATACAAACAAGGAACAGGCCAGGCATTGTCACCCTGAGGCGGGCGCCCAGCACTACCAGGCACTTTCATCTACAGCCAGTGTGGGCCACGGGGCGGGAGCTGCCCCACCCTTCCAGAAACAGTATATAAGTGGTCCTTGGCTGAGGACTTCTTTCTTTCCTAGAGGTCAGGAATGCCAAGCACTGCGCTCATTTGTCAGTAGAGGACAGAGCCAGCGAGGAAGGACCAGCTCCTGTGCTGTACATGTGAGGGAGCGGCTGTGAGACCCCCCTCCATGTGATGTGTGAGGTTGTGCGATACTGAGACAGTTGGAATTTTCTTCCTGATCCCTCCCCCAAAGCCAGGAAGCTGTTTCCTCCTCAACTAGCTCACTTCCAAATTCAACCCTGAGACAGCAACTCCAGCCTCTGACAGCAGCCAGCTGTGCCTCATTCTTTGCATGCATCACAGATTATGAGTCCTTGGAATCTAGAGCCAAGATGTCCCCAGTCCCCTCCCCGCTGGCCTGTTCGCCAGATTCCAGCACCCAGAGGTGGACTTGAATAACATAATGAGCCTTCAGTGCCAAAGGGATTGTAACTAATACGCAGAGTGCCCTTGGTCTCAACATCCTGGTTTCTTTTGCCGCACACAGTCTGGGTTCACTCTTGGGAGCAGGCATGATGGACAAGTGATAGGGTGACAGCAGTCAACACGGAGATCACACGTGAAAATCCCTGTGCCTATGCCTGCAGGGCCACAGCATTGTCAGCAAGAAAAGGAGCTGGAAGCAAGAGCTGTTGGCAGGTTTTAAACATGCCCCAAAGTAATGCTTTACGCCTGTTTGGTTTACAAAAGGCCCCTCTGCCAACCAAGCTGAGGAGCCAAGGAAACCGGCTTTTCCCCCTTTCCTCTCTTGTGCAGCCGGGGAAAATAAACAGTTGGCCCAGAGAGTTAGCAGCTTTCCCTCGTGTTATGGCCCTAGAGATTCTCCTTCTGCCTCTGTTAGAGCAGACATCTGCTGCCGTCTCTGCTTCTGCTGTTGCTGTTAAGTATGTCTTCCACTCCTGCGAGCCCGTCGGCTCCGAGGTCGAAACCTGGGCGCTGGCACAGAGAAGCCAGCACGTGTCCTGCACGTCTTCACCGTCCTGTCAGGGCCCAGCCTGTGGCTACTCAAGGGGTTTCAGCTTGATCTTGAAAGTACTAAGGCAGCCTCCGGTCTGCCCAGCGTGCCTGGTTTCTCCCTGGTCAGGAGTCCCCAGCTTCTGTGGCAGAACCTGGCCAGGCGTCTGGGGGACAGTTCAGTGCCTCTGTTGTGTGTGTCCAGGGATCAGGGGTTGAACTACAGGCCCAGTGCCTGCTCTGAGCCCGGGATTCTTTGGCCAAATCCTCGTCGGTCTAGATTTTCTAGATCTCAATCTCTTTTCCTTCTTCTACCAAATAATAGTTTTCCTCTGCCCCCCCAGTGGGATGCCACACAGAGGAAGGGACGGTGTGTCCTGGGTCACAGAAGCTGGTCAAAATGGATGTGTGTACATGAGGGCAAGTGGCACTTCCCTCGCGTGTCCAGGGCGGCAGCCTCTCTGGGGCAGAGCGCCTTCCACGTCCACCCAGCCGAGGGTCTGCGGTGTCCAGCCCTCACTCCTGGGCCACGTGGCCCACTGCCTGGACCCAGCAGCTCTCACTGTCTCTCTTTTCATGTGTTTTGACAAAGCAGCTCCGGCTCCCACCTGGTCTTCGTCCCGTCCTTGAGAGACGTGCACCACGAGCCTGTGTACCCACAGCCGCCTTTTAGCTACTCCGATCTGTCCCGGGAGGACAAAAAGGTGCCAGCCCCCCCTATGACAGCGAGGCACAGGGGCAGCTCTTGGGGGAGGAGAAGCCTGTTTGGGGTCCCCACGCAACCTGGCTCTTAGACATTCTGTGACAGGCAAAGACGGTTGTGAGTCTGCTGCACGTGGGTGGGCCCCCTCCGGTGTCTCCGTCGTGGGCAGGTGTTTCCTGCTGCCCTGTGCCACGTGTATGTCCCACCTTCTGATTTAGCGAGTGCAGTTTGTGTCGGAGCCCTGCAGCCTCTCTGTAAACGGGGTGATCTTTGGCCTGACGTCCACGGATCTGCTGTTCCACATGGGGGCCGAGGAGATCAGCAGGTAAGAGGTCCACTCCAGGCCGGCAAGTGTGGCAGCTGGCTCCCTGCAGCCTGCCAGCCGCGCGGTGCTGGGCAGTCCTGACCAGCACTTCCTGAGGACCGCACTTCATGCCAAGCCCTTTGGCCATGTGCCATGTCCCTGTAGCCGAGAGCAGTGGACACATTTGTTGCCCTCACTCATCTAACAGCCTGTGAGAGTCCTGGGGGCCCCGTCTACTCCAGCATTTAGCTGGGTCTTCCCCGCTCCTCCCTCCCTCCACCTCCTGGCTTGCGACCTGGGTGGGCGAGGGTATCCGCTTTGTGGAGGGCGGGCCGTGGGTTTGCCCTCCAGGGTCTTCTCCCGGTGGAACAGGGTGAGGGGTAGATGCAGCCAAGTCTGACCTTTTGGTTTGGCGGTTGGCTCTCCCGCCCTCCTCGACAGGGAGGAGACGGCGGAGTGAGGTGGTTTAGGAAGGTGGGTGGGTGCTCCTGGTGGCTGCCAGTGGGTGCAGACCTTGGGTCCTCTTGGCCAGGCCATGTGTTGGCCTTGATCACCAGGGTCCCTGCTCTCCCTCACCCCTGGTGCTGCCTCCCTCCTGTGGGGACAGTGTGCTCTGCTCCTGGCAGGGCTAGGCTTCCCCAGAGGTGTCCTGCTGCTGCGTCTTGGCCACTTAGCTGGGTCGCTCCTCTTCTGTGCTTGCCCCCAGCTCCTCTGGAACCTCAGACCGACTCAGCCGCATTCTCAAGCACATCCTGACCCAGAGGAGGTGAGCGCTCGCTGCCGCCAGCTGGCTGCAAAGAGAGTACTTTGGGGTCATGGAGCAGTGACAGCTCTGACTGTCAGAGCCTCCACCAGGCCACTCACTACCAGGGGACGTCACCCTGTCACCAAAAGCCTGCATTCTGTCTCCCCAAACAAAAGAAAGAGCCGGTCGGTGAAGACAAGTGCGCGGAAGTCGGCGCAGGGGCCTGGGGCAGAGTCCCTGGTCCCCGCTGCTGCTGACCCTCTCTCTCATCTCTGCAGCTACTACCCACTGTACCCTCCCCAGGAGGACATGGCCATCGACTATGAGAACTTCTATGCCTACGCACAGCTTCCAGTCACCCCAGACGTCCTCATAGTCCCCTCGGAGCTGAGGTACTTTGTGAAGGTAGGTCTGCGCTGGCTTTCCCGGACCTCCAGAGCTGTCTCTGCCCTTCCCTCCCGGGCCACCCAGCACTCACCCTCTGTAGGTCTGCTGAAGGGCATGGTGGCCTCTGACCTAGCCCTGGGCCTCGTGGCTTTGGGGGAGACGGTGGGACAAGATGACAAATCCGTGGGTGAAGTGTAGCTGGAATGGAGCAGGAGCCACCGGTGAGTGGGAAGGCCTGGCAGAGTGGCTCCCACCAGGCGTGTCAGGGTGGCCTGGAGCGCGGCACACGGGCCCTGCCTTGCCCTTCCGTGCTCTGATGACTTCCCTCGGGATCCACTGAGGACACTTGGAAGCAGCTCAGGAGCCACTGTGGTCCCTATACCGTGAGCCCTGCCTGCTGGGCTGAGTCTGTCACAGGGAACCCCCAGGCCAGTCCCCGTTTTCCAGACCAGAGCTAGTCCAGCCTCTGGAGGCAAGTTGTTTCTCATCAGGAAAACAAGAAACAGCTGATCGGTTTGTCTCCGAGTATGAGCCCGACTGTCTTCCTCCGGGGCACCAGAGACGCAGGAGCAGTTCAGAGTGACCATGTGATGGCCTCCGTTTCCATTTTACAAAACCTTCTTTGGGGTCTGAGCGTCCGGCTACTCTGCCACATCAGTCCCCAGCTGAGGGCCTCTAAAGCCCGTCCTTCTCCCTTCCTTCCCCAGGACATCCTCGGCTGCGTCTGCGTGAATCCCGGGCGCCTCACCAAAGGGCAGGTGGGCGGCACCTTTGGCCGCCTGTACCTCAGGAGGCTGCTGGTGGCCGGAGAGACGAGGCAGAGCCCTTGTATTGCTGCCCAGGTGGTCAGGATCTGAGTCTTCGGGCCTCTCCACCCTCCTTGTGCAGCACCCAGGGGAGCAGCGGGCTCTGAGGACCCGGGTGTGGTGGGGCCCTGGCTCTGGGTCAGGCTTCCCTGGAAGGAAGCTCTCACCCCGAATGGACACCAGTGTCCGAGGGGAGCCAGCGGGAAACAGTGCTCTGGAAGGGCGGGAAGGCTTTGGGATTTTTCTACGTGAATCAAACCCACAAACAACTTTTGGAGAAATAAAAATAAATTCTGAATGTAACTTCTGTGTTTAATCTTTCTTCCACTTTCTTTTTCCTGGTAGTAGCCAAAGAATGTGGCCTATTTGACCCGTGTCCGGGGAAGGCAGAGTGCCGGTCACACTGGGTTTCTGCCAGCTCCTTGGGACTCTGGCCCCACCCTCATCCTCCCCAGGCCCCCTTGGCTGCAGAGCTGAGAAGGGGCGCTGGGCTTGGCCCTGGAGCTGGGCTGTGGAGCCAGCACTGGCGGCGGGCCCAGCCCTCCCCACATGGCCTCTCGTATGTGCTGAGGTCCCAGCCTGACCTCTCCAGCTGTAGGAGGCGGCTTCCCTGAGCCAAAAGCCCAAGTCCCTTGTGGTAGCCACTCTACCCAGTCCCAAAGGGGCATGGGGCTTGCCTGTAACCCAGAGCCCTCGGGCCAGGGCAGGCCTTCCTGGTCCCCACACGTCCCCTGCCCACACGTCCTTACTCTGGGGAAAGGCTGCCTGCCATGGGTGAAGTCCACCTGAGCAGGAAGCTGTCCTGCTCCGCCTGCCAGGGCCAAGTCGGAAAACCCCTGGCGGGTGTGTGAGGGAGCAGCAGCTGCCCGTCCCCAGACTCAGAGGTAATCGGTGACTTAACAGTGGCCAGCCTTGCCTCCCGCCTCCTCTGAAGGTGATGGGAATCTGGCGGCAGATGGGCTGGGCCTGGGCAGTACGGCTCCCTTTCAGCTGCTTCGTTTCACTAGTGTTTTAGCCACCTTGGTTTTAGAGATAGGCCCCAAATTGGGGAGCTGAGTCTCCCCCCAGCTCCCCGCACAGGAAGCACCCTGAGGCCTTGGAGGAGGCGAGGCGCCTCCCCCCACAGCCTGACTCAGTTACCCCCGTTCAAGAGCCTTTGTGTTTCTACCAAGCCAAATACCAGCGGAACCGCCCCTCCCCGCCCTGGGAAACCAGGCCTGGGAAGATTAACCAGGGGCCTCGGCCACGATAAAGGAGGGTCGGCCCTTATCACCAGAGGCCACAGCACTTGGCAATTGTCCTGTTGATTCTGAAGAAGCCTCTGGGGAATGGTAACATCTCGCACCCCAACTCCTTCCAGACTCAGGGGGAGTCAGAGGCTGGGTAGGATTGGGGCGCGGGCAGAGAGGGAGGCCAGGGCAGGGAGGGGCCAGAGGCCACGGAGAGAGAAAGCTGGAACTCCCTGTCGCAGGCATGAATGAGAGCTGGGAGCGTTGCCTGGAGACAGGTCGTGTGACTGTTGGAAACGATCCTGGAGGGCCGAGCAGGCAAGTAAGGTTCAACAGAAAGAAGGCAGGACGTGGCCCAGAAGCAGGCAGGCCCCGCAGATGCGTCTCTCCCGCCTCTCTGCCACCAGACAGTTCCTTTTTGCTCTCATCAGGAAGTCAGTGCCAGGCGTCTGCCAGCTGACTGTCCCTAGACCCCAGCTGTGCCCAGTTTCTTGCAGCATCTGTCATCCCCAGGGCTCATGCCATCCTGCAGTGGGGCACACGATCTTGGAACAGAGGCTCTGGGAGGGAGGCATCGGTGGTGGAGGGTGGAGGCTGACTGGGTCCCCTGCGCCTCCACCCCTCCTTGGTGGCAGCTCCCCGTGTCTGCTCATGCCCCAGGCCCTTGGCACACGATCCCAGGACAAGGTAGAGAGCTCTGAAGAGCAAAGTCTGGCATTCCACCCGGGGTCTCCTCCCCGCTCCCACAGGGAGCCTGGGTGGCCCTCAGGAGTCAGGCCCCGGCTCTGGCAAGGAACTAAAGCCCCCCCTCAGCTCCTGTGGGTGGGAACTGGGTGCCAGGAACAAGGCTGGAGAATTCACCCAAGGGGCACTCTGGGTGGGCGGGCCGGTGGACGCGGTCCTCGGACCTCTCCATCCTGCCCAGCCTTGTGCGCCACTCAGCCTGCTGTTGTCTTTCCCTTGACCTAAGGGTCACCAGCCCTGCTCAGCTGCCTCTGGCGCTGGGTGGCTACTTGGGCTGATTCCTTACTTCTTTGTTTCCTCTGCCTGACCCTTGGCCTGGTTCACAACGGAGCCACCTGACAGCCAGTCCTGCCTGGGCACATGTGGCTCCTTCCCAACCGGGAGCCTCAAACTTGGCACAAAACTTGACTGACTGGGGGGAGGGAGGTTTGAGGGTTAAAGGTATTTTATTGAGGTACAACAAGAACCGTACACTTCCGTGATTGTTCACTTTATCCACAACGTTGTGCAAATATCTCTACTACATTCTTCAGGAATGTTTGCCACTCCAAGAAGAAACCCATACCCAATAGCAGTCACTCCTCACTCCCCTTGCCCCAGGCCCTGGCAACTACTGATCTACTTTCTTTATCGATTCACCTACACCAGGCATTTAATCTAAATGGAATCACTCAAACAGGGTCCTTTCTGTCTGATTTCTTAGCATTTTTTCAAGGTCCATTCTTGAAGTAGATTTATAGAGGATAGGAAGAGGGACAGGAGTGAATGAAGGAGGGGGAAAAAGAAGAGACAGAAGAGAAGCAAAGGGCCTGAAACATTTTTTTTTTTTTTTAGCTGAACAATAGTGTCTATAATGCATGGCAAAGGAGTTTGGACTGGATTCTGCCATCCCAGGGGTCTCCTGAGGCTTCTGAGGACTGAGGTGGGTAATATACAACCTGCACCAGAAGACTGGCAGTGCTCCCCCGCGACGGAGCTGGGGGAGCCTAGAGACCATTTTATGAACTATCAGCAGCCACTCTCCATTCCTACGGTAACAGCACCCAGATTCCCTGCAGGGTGACCACCTTTCCTCCACGCTCTTCCTTTGCCTGAACCTAACACTGCATTGCATCTCCTGGCTTCAGTGACCGGTCAGGGATG
Organism: Urocitellus parryii; assembly: GCF_045843805.1. Taxonomy (NCBI): domain Eukaryota; kingdom Metazoa; phylum Chordata; class Mammalia; order Rodentia; family Sciuridae; genus Urocitellus; species Urocitellus parryii. Next base: position 7,785,967 of record NC_135534.1, on the reverse strand, counting down.
GGTGGGAACTAAGGTGTTCCAAAGGTAAGCCTTCTTCTAGGGCTGATGGGGAAGACACGGCTGCAAGGGCAGAGTTGCTACAGCCCTTTCACCACCACGAGGAGAAACACAGGACATCCGGGTGCCAGGAGTGAACAGCGGGGGCAGCACCGGCTTCTGGTGTTTGAACTGCACGGAAGCTTGTCTCCATCCCAACCGTGAACCACAGATGCCCCTCACCCTTTCTTTTTGCTTCTTCTCTCTCTCTCTCTCTCTCTCTCTCTTTTTTTTCCCCATTAACCTAGTTTGAATTTTCTGTCACTTGCAACCAATAGGATGAGGGCCTGAACTAGGGGAGGAGGACTGCGGGGACTGTCAAGGAACAGACAGATAAAAAGCAGCTCAGATCAGAAGGAGGGCAGCAACCACGTCCTGACACGTGACATCCCCATAGCCCTCCCACCCAACCTGCCAGAGGCTCGGAGTCACTGCCTCCGGAAGCCACGGGCTGGATTCAAACTCCAAACCCTCTGTCTTCCCACCCTGCCAGGCGGTGAACATGGCCACCCAACAAGGACGGACTTAGAGGGGTCCCAGGTACCGGCCCCAGCACCAGGAGCACATGCAGGAGGGAGGTGAGGCGGACGGGCTGCGGGAGGCGCCCGGTGTGTTGGGAGGATGGATGAAGGGCAGCACCCAAGAGGGCCGCTGGAGCCGCCCTGGAGAGACGCAGGCACGGAGAGGGGACCGCGGGCTCCCAGAGATCCAGAGCTGCAGAAGGAGGAGTTGGGAGCTGGTGCAGGGGCGATGGGCCAGACACTGCTGTGGAGGGGACCTTGGACGACACTTTTCCTTAACAACAGGGCAAAGGGCGGAACTGGCTTGGGAGAGGAGAAGGGTGACAAGATTCTAGTGGGCAGACAAGAGGATGCTCCTGGACATCCATCCATGGTGGGCTCAGCTGACTGCGATTCAGGAATTTGGGCCTCTCTGTCACCCACCCCCACCCCCGTCACTCTGTGTTCTCTGTTCCTGAGTAGCCAGGGCTATGGCTGCTCCCTCTAGGTGTGCCCTGGAAATGCCCAGGGGCCTAGGCTGGGCCACCCTCAGTCCAGGGTGGACCAACAACCAGCTCTAGATCCCCTCGCCCAGACCCCTTCCCCCTCCTTCTCCTCTTCTTCCTCCTCCTCCTCCTCTTCCTCCTCCTCTTCCTCTTCCTCCTGGGCTTCAGGCTACTCCCCACCCCCCCAGAGCCCTCCTGACAGCTGAGGGCCTGCAGCTGCCTAGACCTGGGGCCTCTTAAAGGTCTCAGGGACAGCTGCTGCCCTCTGACCCTGCTGACCCTGCTCCCTGGCAACCCGGGCGCCTGTCCATGGTCTGCAGGTTCTCCTCTGCCTGCTCTTATCATTGCCACATCCTCCTGGGGTCTGAAGCATTTCATGCTGAGAAAGAGAACCAAGCCTCGGAGGCTGAGTCAGCAGCCTCACTGGGAGGAGTAGGGAGGGAGAGGCCAGCGGGCAGGGGCAGCCCCTGCCCCTCCGTCAGCGCTGAGCCCTGCTCACCTGCTCTCCCAGCACAGAGCAGGGAACGTGGGGAGACCGAGGGTTGCTCCCGATTCCTGGAAGGCTCTTCACAAGGCCCTGTCCACTCAAGGACTCCAAGGGCCCTTTGAGTGGTCAGCTCCCTAGGACACTTCTGGCAGCAGAAGAGGCCTCTGGGAAGGGGTGCAGAGGCTCAGGCTTAGGGGTGGGGAGCTCGGGAAGGATTTGTCGCGTTCACCCTTTTTTTTTTTTTTTTTTTTTGATACCAGGGATTGAGCCCAGGGGCACTTAACCACCAAGCCACATTCCCAGCCCTTTTTATATTTTGTCTTGAAACAGGGTCTCACTAAGTTGCTTAGGGCTTTGCTCAATTGCTAAGGCTGGCTTTGAACTTGTGATCCTCCGGCCTCAGCCTCCTGAGCTGCTGGGATTACAGGCCTGCACAGCGGGACAGGGCCTCCCTTACATCTTGCTAGAAGTCTCTCAGGCACATGAGGAACAGCACTGACAGCATGACTTGCTGCCCGCCCCCCGCCCCCCAGACATGCCTCCGTGACTCACAGTCTACTCCTGAGCTGGAAAACCATATAGCTGTAAAAATGTGATCTGGAGAACACACTCATCCTGGTGCAGAGGCACTAGTTCCGTTTCTGTTGCTCTTCATACAATACCGTAGACTGGGAGGCAATAAAGAAAAGAGGGTTTGTTTTTGTACCAGGAATTGATCTTGGAGGTGCTTTACCAGTGAGCCACATCGAGCTGGGATTACAGGTGTCCACCTCCATGTCCTCAGAAGAGAGGTTTAATTTGGCTCACAGGACCGGATGTCCAAGGTGGAAGGGCCACATCTTGGTGATGGCCTTTTGCTGCCAGAGTCTCCATGCTGCATGGGGTATGAAATGACAAGAGACAGAGAGTGTGTGCAGTGGGGGAGGTGGCACTGGGGATTGAACCAGGGGATCTCTACCCTGAGCCACATCCCCAACCCCTCTTTATATTTTTATGTTGAGAAACAGTCTTGCAAAGTTGCCCAGGCTAGCCTCGAACTTGGGAATCCTCATGCCTCAGCCTCCCAAATAGCTGGGAGTAGCACCCCTGAGCCTGGATCACCAGCCACCAGAATCCAATCATGGGGAAGGGCCCACCCCATGACTTTAATCCTAATCACCTCACAAAGACTTATGCTGAGGCTGGTTTTGAACTCTCGATCCTCCTGCTTGGGCCTCCTGAGCTGATGGGATTGTCGTGCACCACCACACTGGCTCACAATGGGGATTAAACTTCAACTGAGTTTGCTGAGGAAACAAAGCATATTCAAACCAAAATATAATATTAACTGAGAAAAAAGAAAAGCAAAGTGAAGATCAGTATGGATAGTGGAGGCCCCCAACAGGGGGTTCAGCCCTCCTCTGGCTCCCATGAGGGCCTACAGGACTTGGGGCTGGACTTGTCTACATATTGGCTATTTGTGACAAAAAGATGGGCGAGGCTTTGGTTGAACTTAAAAAGAACAACTCTAGCAGGGGTACAAGAAACTGGTCACATCCATTGTCTCCGGAAGGGGAAGTGGGTGACAGAGGTAAGATTTTGCCTCTTGAATTTTCTGAATTTTGAACCACACGAAATCATGTCCTTATCCAAAATATAATTCAAATGAAAAAACTGCTAGTCGTATCAGGCCACAGGCCCTCGATATGCTTCCCGAGGCAGTCAGAAACTCTCAGGAGCTATCACCTCCCTTCAGTCATTCTGTAGTAGGATTTTACCTCTCAGTGGCCAGTAACAGAAACCAACCCCAACTATGTTAAGCAGAACTGGAATTTGTTGGTTTATGCAATGGAAACTGTTTCGGGCATGACCGGATCCAGGAGCTTACGAGCCACATCACTGAGATTCAGTCTCTGGCTCTGCTTGGCTCTGTTTGTTCTCCAGCAGGCTCTCCCCTCAGGGTGGTAAAAATGACCAGCAGCCTTTGGGGGCTGGCATCTTGGCATTCGTAATCCTGACTCCCAGCAAGTCCCCAGGCTGATGCCCATTGGTGTTACACGCCCATCCCTGAGCCTAGGAATGGCCCAGCGTGGCCAAGCACAAGCTTCAAACTCACTTTTAGAGCTCGGGGTAGGCACCGTATTGCTGGAGACTCTGCAAGACTGTATTTTGGACGACGCCAGAATAAAGGGACAGATGCCGGGCAGGGAAGACAGTGCTCACCCTCTCCCCCTGGACTGACCCCCAGGACAGGCCTGCTGGACCTCTCGCCTCCTGATCACCCAGTGCCTTTGCCTTCACCAGGACTCCTCCTGCTCCGCCTGCAGTGGACACAGATGGCAGCTCCAGTGTCCTTCCCTTTCTCGGCCCAGCAAACTCCCTTTCACCTGTCGACACCCTGCTCACTTGTCACCTTCTCCTCGAGGCCTTCTGACTGTCCCTTCTGCTTCTGTCCCTTGGCAGGACAAATCCTTCTCATGGCTGTCCTCTTGGGTTCTCCACCTGAGCCAGGGTGATTCAGAGCTGCCTCTACCACAGGCCCTGGCCGCGGCACACCTCCTGCTGTCTTGGAGTTGGTTATTTGTTTCCTGAGGGGTTAGCTGTTCTCTGAGGGCTGGGCCCAGCTGGGCCACCTGTGTCTTCTTCCCCAGCTCAGCCCTAGGCAAGGAGAAGATGGGTTTTGAGATTCATGACATGGTGTCCCTGAAGGCGTGGGAAGCACTGAAGACGGCCTCTGCTGACTCCACAACTGTTCCCTACGCCCAGTGACAGCCGCTGTGGGGCTGATGTTCCCAGAGGCGCTGGGAGGAAGTGCCTGGGCCTGTCCCTGCTAGGACAGGGCTGTCACCATTCTGGAAACCCCCATGTCACTGGGCCAGAAGCCAAACTTCAGGCATAAAGAAAAGTTCCCCCGGCAAGGCCCTGCCACCACGCAACTCCCAAAGAGGGGCCCAAGGCCCAGGGAGCGGGCTGGGCTAAGGCGGAGTGCCCGGTCATCTCCAGTCCCAGCCTCTGCTGGGTCCAGTTCCCTGAAGGGGGTGAAGAGCAGGAGGGAAGAGCTGCGATTGGCAGGCGTCCTGTGGGGGGAGGAAATGAGAAACAATCAAGGCAAACCCCAGTGCAGAGCTGGGGGCTCAGGACTGGGGTCCTGCAGGCTGCACTCAGCTGGGATGTTGGCGACACCCGTAGGTAGGTGGAGCTCCTTCCAGCTCTTGGCTGACCTGGGGGCCTGCTCAAGGGGCTAGGCATCTCCGGAGGCTTCGGTTCTCCTCAGCACCTCCCCTAGATACACGTCCAAGAGGACTCCACCCTTCCCTTGAGACTCTCTGCTGCCAAGTCTCCCTCAGGGTGCTGGGTCCCCAGGTGATGGAGCCCGAGGAGAGAGGACTTCCGCTCTGGTCTCTTCATGCTGGCCACCCTTGGGGGAGGGGACGTCTGATTCTGGCCCAAGGGCCCTTAGCGAGTTCCAGGAAGAAGCAGCCAGGAAGGAAGGGTTGAATCAGTCCCCTCTGTGCGGGGGGGGGGGGGGGGGGGGGGGGGATAGTGGGGGAGGGGCTATGGGGCTGCCGGGACTATCCCAGGGTATGGGAGGCTCCAGGCAAAGGAAAAGGAAGTTGCATTTGCCATTCCAGTGTCTCTCTACCATGGGCTGCCTTGCCCCTCCCAAGTGCCCTCTTGGCCACCAGAGAGTCCAGAAGCTCCTCCGGCAGGACAATCCCGGCCCAACTGAGTCCTCAGACCCAGGCACAGGGTCCAGGTTTGGGTTGGCATTTGCCTCTGTGTCTTCTGGGTCAGAAATGCAGGACACACACACACACACACACACACACACACACACACATCCCTACACATACCTGAGAAGCTGTGTGGAAAAGCCGGTTTTAGTAACTGGAGTCCCATTTTAGAAATGCTTAATTGCAGGTCCCTGCAGCGATGCTGGGTGTATACACAAAGATCTCATCCATTCAGCAGAACCTCCTCAGGGACTCTGGGGTCCCCAGCCAAGGGACAGCCTCATCTGTGAATAGGAAAAGGAAGTGTCCTGCTCTCTTCTTGCAAAGGGCAGAATCCAGGGTCGGGTGTTGGCAGGAGTAGTCCAAGCAGCAAGGGGTACCAGCACCGGAGAAGAAGCTTGTCCCACAGGGGTGTGCAGAGGGCAGCTCCAGTCCTGGCTTGGAGCCCTGGCATGGTAGCCAGGCTGGAGGAGGAGAGCAGGGGCTTGAGCCAGGCTCAGGGGCTCTGTGGCTATGGACTTCTGCCCCAGGACCCCCAAACCCACCCTCCTCAAAACCTTTGCAAAGAGCTCTAGGTTGGTTCCTGATTATTGGTGGCTCTGACCAAGAGCTGGAGCCTTCTCCAATCCTCCTTCCCTGGAATTGTCTGTGTCAACACCTGCTCTGAATGCAGCTCCTGACCATCCCCACCCCCCCAGCCCCGATGGAGGACTTCTGGGGGCACCGTGCAGGGGTGGGGGCTTTGGCTCAGCTGGACCCCTACAGGTTCAGGTGGCTTTATCATTAGAGTTGCCTGGTCAGTCGGCAAGGACAGCTGCCCGCCAAAGCTATTGTAACATTTCACAAAACTTCGCTGCCCATGGGCCTGTGTATTCCCATTAATAAAGCACATGTGATCCCCTGTGTGGGACACATGTGGCCTGATGCTCTTCCCCTGTTTCACAAGCAAGGACACTCAGAAAGCGAAAGTTCTTTACTGGAGACCTCAGAGCAAGTCATCAGCAGAGCTAGCTCAGAACCTGGTTGGTGGCTCAAAGGCCAGAGCTCAGTGTACTGAGCCACCCTCCCCTCCCAGGATCCACTGGGAGGGCAGAGACAAGGATTCTGAGAAGCCCGAGGGAAGGGGTTCAGTAACCTCAGGTTCTGCCCCTTTCTGGCCAAGCAACTCATTGTAGTAATCCCAAAAGAGTTTCTCTTTTTGAAATATTTTTAGTGGTGGGGATTGAACTCACAGGCGCTTAATCACTAAGCCACATCCCCAGACCCTTTTACATTTTATGTAGAGATAGGACCTCACTGAGTTGCTTAGGGCCTCGCTAAGTTGCTGAGGTGGGCTTGAACTTGTGATTCTCCTGTCTCAGTCTCCTGCCAAACCTCAGTTTCTCTTTTACAAGGGGATGATCATTAAGCTCTGATCACTCACCAGGCAGGATTCAGGGACAAAAGGCAATCAGTAAGGGCATTGGTGGGCCTGAGGGGAGAAGTGCCTGGCAACACCCAGGTGGCAAAAACGGGGAAAGGCACGGTCTTTAACACACACAGCCTCTTAGTCCATACTCTGCTGCTGTAACACAATGCCACAGGCCAGGTAGCTTATAAATAAATAGAGATTTATTTGGCTCATGGTTCCGGAGTCTGGAATGTCCAGAAGCACAGTGAGGGCCTTCAAACTATGCCATCCCATGATGGAAAGAAGAAATACAAGAAAGGGAGAGGGAGACAGATTGAACTTGCAGCCCCAAGCCCTTTTATAATGAGCACTGATCCACTCAAAGGGGTGAAATCCACATGACACAAACACCTCCCAACAATGCTTTAAGTTTCCAAAACACGCTTTTGTGGTGGTGGGGGGGGACACGTTCAAACCACAGCACCCACCTATGCCACAACTGGACCTTGGGTCATCCTTCCCTCTTCCTGAACTTTTCAGCCTGTTTCCTCCAAGCCACCAGGCTAGTCCTGGCAGAACGCCCCTCACCCATCCTCCCTGGGGAGCTGAGGGAGGAGCTGAGCAGGAGATTAAAACCTGAAACTTCCTGTATTCGTTTTCCACTTCTGCTGGAACAAATTAACACAAACGTGGAAGCTTAAAACAGCATGAATTCATTATCTTACATTCTGTGGGTCAGAAGTTCAACGCAGGTTGCACTGGGTTAAGATCAGTGTCAGCAGGGCCATGTTCCTTCTGGGGGTTCTCGGAGGGAATCTATTTCCTTACACAAATTCCTTGGCTTCTGGCCTCTTCCTCTATCTTCAAAGACAGCTGCAAGGCATCCTCTGGCCCTTTTTCTAGAACAATGTCTCTTCCTTTGACTCTCCCCTTCTGTCTCCTCTTCTATTTTTAAGGGTCCCCGTTATTACACTGGGCCCACCCAGATAATTCAGGATGACCTATCTTAAAGTCAACTGAGCTGGCCATGGTGACACAGGCCTGTCGTCCTAGCTACCCTGGAGGCTGAAGTAGGGAGATCACTTGAGCCCAGAGGTTCAAGACCAACCTGGATAACAGAGTGAGACCCTATCTCAAATATTAATAGCATAAAGCCAACTGATTTAGCAACTGTAATTTCCTCTTTCGATGTAATAAAACATTCACAAATTCCAAAGATATAGAAAATGGACACCTCAGGGGGAGCATTCTTCTGCCTACCAAGACCCCCTACCACTAACATCCTTCCTCCTCACCCGCCTCACTAAGGGCCCTTCCCACATTCACAGCATGGAGCCAACCCTCCTGGACCCACTGTACCTTCTGGGCTGACACTCCACGGACAATGAAGATCTCCTCACCACATCACTATCCCCCTCTTCATCTGCCTGAATCTTAGCACTGACCCACCTGGAAGGATATCACTTTGTGCTTGGGACCTTGGATTTCTTGACTTTCCTTTTACTGTGCTGTAGGCTCCAACCCAGGGGGTGCTGAATTCCCAGAGCTTACTCCATAGCAGATGCTCAACATATATCTGTTGAATCACTGAATGGAACAAGGACAGAGTTTCCCTCAGTTATCTCCAGACCCTGTGAAGTCCTGCCCGGCAATAACTGTATGAGTCCATGAAGTGAGTCAGAGCCCCACCTCCTCTCTAGAAGTCACCTAGCTGGTCAGCAAATACAGGTGTGCCCAGACCACACACTGCGGTTTCTCTCTGTCTCTCTTTCTGTCTCTCCTCTGGCTCTTCTAGGAGAGCTTATAAGTTCTTCAAAACGCTCATGAGTTTGTAAGATTTTAACGTGGACACTTCCAATGCCCCATTCATTCGCGTAGTAGGGCCTCCCCAGACACAGCTCTTAGTAGGTCCAGTGATGCCCAGTGAATATGAAGAATTGGGTCTTCTAGCAGCCACTTCCCCGGGCCTTCTAGAACCAAGGGTTTGGCTCCAGAGGGCACAGTCTTGAGTCCAGGGAGTCCACCCCCGGTATCGGACAGCGCTGGCCAGCAACAACGGACGCAGGACCGCGCCCTTGGGAGCGCGAGGCCTCTGTACCCCAACCCAGCGCCTCTGCACTAGGGGAGCCCTGGGCGGTGCCCGGGAGGGGCGGGGCTGTGGGCGTGGTCCTACTGGGGCGGCACCGTCATTGGATCTGCAGGACGGGGGCGGGGCTTTAGGGCCACTGTCCGCACAGTAAGTTCACCGCCCGGGTCGGGTCCCACAGCCTGGCGGTCCAGCTCCGAGCTTTCGCCTCCCGCGGGTCGGCTGACAGCGCTCCTGATGGTGAGTTCGGGCCAGGGTTTCTGCAGCTCTCCCGCGGCTCCACGGGCTCCCCTGAGAGGCCCATCCCAGAGGCTCCGGGTCCCCGCTCGCGCCCCGGTCCCGCTTCGTGACCACCGCTCAGGTTCTCGGGCTCGGTGGGCTTTTCCTCCTGCGCCTCGATCCCCGCAGCCCCACCCGTGACCCGCACGGCCCGTGGGGCGCCGCACTTCCACCTGAACATCTCCAGTCCTCCTTCCAATCTGCCCGAACCTCGGTCCTAGCCCCGGGCACCCAGAAGCGTCCTCCTGCCACCCAGTGCACCCGCCGGGGCTCGGGCCGTATTTTTAGCCGATGGTGAGATGTTCTCCTATCTTTAGCCGCGGCTGCAGTGTCCTGAAACGGATCCCGGCTGGGCTGAGCTGCGCTCCGACTGGGGACGGGGAGGGGTCGGCGCCGGAATTCGAGCCCAGGCAGAGGAACCCGGCCCGCGGGAGGGGCGGGGGCTTGTTCGCCGGAGCTCTGGCCCGACGCCGAGCGGACACTCGGACATCGCCCAGGCCGGGAAGCACCAGGGAGGCCCCTCCCAGAGCTTGGAGACGGGGACAGGGTCCCCCATCGCCCCTTTCCCCCATTCATTGTCTGTATGTGCGACCAGTAACTCCCAAGAGAAAACGATCCCACAGACAATCCTCATCTGATACTCGAACGCGCAGCTCCTCGGGGACTCCTGCCTGGAGCCGGAGGCGCGCTGGAGACCCGGTTGCGCCCTGGGACTCCTCCAGGACGCTGGACGATAGCGGGAGCGCGCGCGCCACCTAGTGGCTGCAGAGCCGGGCGCGTTCCTCACCCAGACACTGGGAGAGGGCTAACCAGCGCTTGCCGCTGGCCAACTCCGGGTTGGCCAGGAGCAGTTTGTTCTTGATCTTGTTCAAGGCAGTGTCCCCGAGACCCACAGTGCTTGAGGAAGGCATTGCAGATAGTTTCTGAATATCCATTTGACAGGACTGACAGTGACCCCTGCGCCCTCACTTGCGGGACAGCAGTGAGGCCTCCAGCAGCCGTCAGCTCATTTTCTGAATGAGGAGGGTGAGACCCAGAGAGGAGGGGTATCTTGCCCAAGATCACCCACTCCCGATGGAACTGGATTTAAAGCCAGTCTTCTAGTTTGAAGGCCAGGGGCCTCCTTCTTGAATATCCCTAGTGGGGAGTGGTCTGATATTCCTCGGGACCGGAGAGACCCGATCTCCAGGAAGTCATTTTCTCTGAGGGAGGTCCAAGGCAAGTCCAGAGAGCTGGGATGGCTCTCATCTGCTCCTCCTACTGCGGCCTGGCGCCATTCCACCAGCCTCCCAGGGACAGCCTTGTCCTAAGGAAATCTCATTCTCATCTCTGCACACTTGCAAGTTGGGGGGAGTGGGGAGCTAAAGGGCATGACTAGATGGAAGGGACCTGGTGATTTCCCTCCCACTCCCCAGATACATCCCACTTGTAGCAGCCCACCCCATTTGAGCCACATGGATCAGTGCCAGCTCTTGCTATTTGGTTGGCCTTGGAAAGTTTCTTAACATCGCTGAGATTCAGCTGCCACTTCTGTACAGGGCAATAAGGACACTCACTGTGATGTGACTGGGAACATTAGTATGGGAAGCTTCATGGTTGCCAAATCTAAATACTTGAGGCTTGCTGGTTGTAATTTCCAGCTCTCCCCTGGGTGGTTGATGCGGGCCCCACCCTTCCCCTTAGCCTCTGGTCTCTCCACATCTGGAATTGGGTGGGTACATCTGGCTCTGAGTGAGACAGCTGTCAGGGACGCCCACTTTGCTGTGGAAACATTCAAGCTGGCTTGGTGCTCTAGTGTGATTTAGGGATGGAGGGAGGACCTGGCCCAGGCTCTGGGCAAATCCCATAGGTGAGCCCCACTCTCCAACAGTGGAAAGGAAGGAAAAGCTCTCCCAGGACTCTCTCCTGACAAGGGGGTGGATTGGATATTTGTCAGCATGTCCCTGGGCTTGGTGTGGTAGACAGAGGATAAATGGGTTTCCAAGACCCTGGGAGGCCCACCGCCTCCCCTCCCGGCAGCTCCTTCCAAGTTTAGCTGGAATGCTACCACTGGAGAGTCATTCCTTTGTTTCCTGTGCAGCTGCAGGTGCTCTGGGAGGAGCAAGATGTCCAGAGTCCATGGTTCAGCCTGACTGACCTGGGGTGTCCGGTCTTGGGGTGGGGTTTCCTGATCCAAGGCCCACATTGGGGGGAAGGACTGGGTCCCGTTCTTACATCTTCCTTTCTCCTTCCTGCTTCCTCCTGCCCAGGATGAAGGATGAGGCAGGGGAACTGGCAGATGCCTCCTTTGCTTACCCCTGGCTGACCTATGGGGTGGGGAGCAGTGGGAGAGGGCAGGCTCATCTGGCTTGAATCCTGGCCCTGACCTTATCTGCTGGATGACCTTGAACAAATTTTTTTCTTTGCCTCTTTATGCTGATTGCACATCTGGGCTCCTGCATGTCTGTACTGTGCCAACCAGGCCCTCCATGCATCACCCCCAGGAAGCAGAGGACATACTTGCTCCATTTCCTTTTTTTGTTAAACCAGTATGACACTCTTTCATAGTGTATTTATTTTTTCCCACATTAAAAATAGCTTTAGGGGCTGGGGTTGTGGCTCAGTGGTGGAGTGCTCGCCTAGCATGTACGAGGCCATGGGTTCGATTCTCAGCAGCATATAAAAATAAGTAAACAAAAATAAAGGTATTGTGTCCAACTACAAGATATATATATATATTTTTTTCCTGACTACATAAATAATATATGCTCATTATTTAAAAAAATTTTTTAGTTGTTGACAGACTTTTATTTTATTTATTCTTATGCAGTGCTGAGAATCGAACACAGTACCTCATACAGTGCGCTTCCACTGAGCCCCAGCCCCAGCCCCAATATGCTTATTAGTAAGAACTTGATGACCAGGCCTGATGGCCAGGCCCAGGCTTATCATTCCCATGACTTGGAAGTCTGGGGCAGGAGGATTGCAAGTTCAAAGCCAGCCTGGGAAATTTAAACAGACCCTGTCTCAAAATTTAAAAAATTAAAATTAAAAGGGCTAAGTGGCTAAGTGCTCTTGGGTTCAATCTCCAGTCCCCCCCGCCAAAAAAAAATTTAAAAAGTTGATGGCTGAGGTGTAGCTCAGTCAGTGGTAGCACACTTACTTAGTATGTTCAGCAAGGCCCTCGATTTAATCCCCAGCAACACACACACACACAAACAAGTTGAGTTTAGAAAAGTCTGAATAAGACAGAGAAGTTAACCTGAGATTGTACACCTTGAGGCAACCACCATCAACATTTGGCCAAACACTCTTTGGCATTAACGTGTACCATACAGGTACACCACGTTGTAATAACCGGACCAAGTGTTACAGATCACCTTTACTGAGGACATCTTTCCTTCCTCATCCGTGACTCCACACATCCTCTCTGCCCCTACCTGTCAGTGTAGTCCATGGGACAATCTAAATTCTTCCAGATTCTTATCTGTCTTTATAGAGGACAGAATCCTATACAGACCCATATATGTATGTTCTTATACATGCCTATATGGAGAAGGACTCGTGCTTTTAATAAATGGCACCACCTATACCATGTTTTTACATTTTCTTCTCTCTCTCCAATGCCTTGAAGGAATCCTCCCCAAATAGGTTTTTGTTTGTTCGTTTGTTTTTGTTTTTTTATGGTGCTAGGGATTGAATCCAGAGCTTCACACATACCAGCGAAGGACTCCACCACTGAGCTATATCCTCACCCCAATACCCTAATTTTCAAAGGTGGGGGGTGATAGTAGGGTGGTGGTGTTGATTGAGATGTGTTTGCAGAAAGCCCAAAAGAATGTCAGGTAAGAGTTCCCACTAGAAATATCTAAACTGTCCACCCTACCTGCCCTTCAGGTGTGGGCAGGGAGGGAGGGCCATACACTGTATTAGATTCAGGGGCCCCTGCGCATAAGAACTCCTAACTCCCCTCCAGGTGGGATGTGACTGGACCCGCAGGAGGTGTCCTGCGGGTCCAGTCCGACTGTACATCCTGCCCCAGGTCACGCCTAAGCAGAACAGACAGTTTTCAAGCTCTCTGTCCTCAGTTGAGTTGGGTATTGAGACCATGTGTGAGACCACCACGCAACTTGGTACCTACATGTCATGAGGGATAATGTGTCATGAGGTGCAGTGGATCAGGAAAGGGAGAGAGTATTCAGGTGGGGGTGATAGGCAGAGCCTGGGATCAGAGTAGGACTTTGTACAAGACTTGTGCCTATCACTCAAGTTCCAAGCCTCAGTTTTAGGCATATAAAGGGAGGGGCTTGGTGCTGGTGTTCTGTCCCATTTTTTGGGGGGGGAGGTTTACTGGGGATCAAATCCAGGGGCACTTTACCACTAAGTTATATCCCTAGTTCTTTTTATTTTGAATTTTAGATTTTGAGGCAAGTTCTTACTAAGTTGCTGAGGCTAGCCTCAAAATTGCAATCCTCCTGCCTTAGACTCCCAGGGTCTACTCTTTAAGATGCAGTGGATTTATGAAGACCTGCTTCTTTCAGAGGGCTCCCCCAAGGAGAGGAGCCAAGTTGGACTGAGGCAGGGGGACCAGAAATGAAATGGTTACTTTTGTCCTCTTGTCCCTGACTTATATGCCCCCTTTGTGTTTCAGCTCCTCAGCCCTGGACCCAGTGGAGAATCTCAGGAACAAGACCAAAGTACACTGCTAGCAACAGATTCTCCATCTTTCTGCCTCCAGTTCTCAAAAAAGAATTTCCAACCCTTTGGGAGAAAGTGACTTTTATCTCAACCTCTGCCTTCCCTGGTCTTTAATCTTCATTTTTGCAATTTCCTTCGGTCCGTTTTGGTTACATCCCACACCCTGGTCTTCAGCCCTTTGGCACGTATCCAGCACCTGAACGTTGTGCTCTGAGTTTGGGGTTGAGGGTGTTGAGAGGAGTCAGCATAAGCCGCGGGCTGGGCAACCAGGCCTGGGTGAGGTCACTATGTCCACAAAGGTCCCCATCTATCTGAAGCGTGGCAGTCGCAAGGGCAAGAAGGAGAAGCTGCGGGACCTGCTGTCCTCGGACATGATCAGCCCGCCACTAGGGGACTTCCGTCATACCATTCATATCGGCAGTGGAGGTGGCGGGGACATGTTTGGGGACATCTCCTTCCTGCAGGGCAAGTTCCACCTTCTGCCGGGAACTGCAGTTGAGGGGTCGGAGGAGGATGGCGGCTTCGCCCTTCCCTTCCAGTTCACGCGCACTGCCACCATGTGTGGCCGGGAGCTCCCCGTGGGGCCATTGCTTCCCATCGAGCCATCGCCTCTGCTCAAGAATGCCATCTCCCTACCTGTCATCGGCGGGCCCCAGGCCCTCACCCTGCCCACAGCCCAGGCCCCACCCAAGCCCCCTCGCCTGCACCTGGAGGTGCAGCCTTCCCCACAGGAGGCAGGAAATGTGGACATCTGGAGGACTCCAGAGGCTGGCTCGCCCCACAACGGGCTGTCCCCAGAGTCAGGGACCGAGGAGCCCTTCCTATCCCACGGCAGCTCCCTGCTGTCCCTGCACGTGGACCTAGGGCCCTCCATCCTGGACGATGTTCTCCAGATCATGGATCAGGACCTGGACGGCGTGCAGATCCCCACATAGGACCTCGGCTGACCAGGCATCCAGGCTGGGGTGAGGCCAGGAGGCCGGGTGTGGACATGAGGCCCTGGCCCAAAGTCAAGGATCCCTGGCCTACCTGTGGTCGCTGGGGGGTGATTCTCCTTGTGAGCCTTTGTCCCCCTTCCTCCTGTCCTCTCCCCACAGGCACGGTATGCCTTGTTGGTTTCCCGGAACAACCCACCCAGGACACAAGCAGAAGTCAGCCCAGATGCCCTGAGCTTCTTGGGCACCACTGCCAACTGCTCTCTCTTGGGTGAAAGCTCTGCTGAAAGAGCCCCCTTTCCACTTTCTTTCCCCCCCTGCCCCACTGGATGCCCTGCCTGAGGGCAGGGAAGAGGCAGCTGGAGGACTTGGGCACTTGGTGGGCTGTTCCACACCTTTGGCTTTGTGTCCTGGACTGGTAGCCTGGTATCAGTGACCAGATGTGTCCAGCCTTGTGTCCTGTCCCATCCCTTCCTCACATGACCCCGGGGATTCTGGTTGCAATAAAAAGTGCTGCTTCCTGTGGCTGAGCATCCTGTACCCCTGCCCCGGGTTTCCTGCAGAAGGTGTGCTCACGTGGGGAAGGCCCCATGCCAGATGGCAGGCCTTACTCTCAGGAGGATCACACCTGACTCAGAGCCCAGCCAGAGTGAGAACAAAGCAGGAGCAAGTCAAGTGTCTATTGTGGATATTCAGACCTCGATTCAGGTGCTTGGGTCCAATCCCTGCCTGGGCAGCTGGGGTCAGCCAGGGGAGACCCAAGAGGAAAGGAATAGTCACAAGTGTGTGCAAGGGACCAACAGCTTCTCCAGCTTCAGATGAATGAGGAAAAACGTGGGAAAGAGGGACGGGCCTGGGAGAGATCCGACCATGCTGACCAGAGGACTCCATCGGCAGCTGTTTATGAAACATCCATAGTCTAGCTGGCAGGGCGGCAGGTGCTGGGAATCCAAGGCAGTTGTGATCCCTACTCTCCTGGAGCTTGCATGCTAGTGGGGGGAGGATATAAACGTGTAAACCAATAAGAGACAATCTCTAGCTTGGTAAATGCTAGAAAGCAAACAACACTATCAGGCGCGCCAAAGGGGCAGGAGTGCTCCCCAGCTGGGGCAGGTGGTGTCAGGGCCCAGCAGGACAATCTGGTGTGACTGCGAGCTAAACCTTAGCTAAGGCGTTTGTGCTCAGGCATAAGCAAAAGTCATTAAGGCACCAAAATGAATGATAGAGGAGCTACTGCGAAGCTGGATAACGGGCTGGCATCTGCTGGGAACATTTTCGCTGCTTGCCAGTCTGAAGCTGAGGCATCAGAGCTGCTGAAAGATTTGAAGCAGGAGAGACATGTGGTCAGATCTAGATTTTAAAAAGGTCATCACTCCGACTGGCTGAATAGAGGATGCGGGCAGCCACACGGGGAGGGGATGGGGGTGTGGGGACCAAGCAGAGGGAGATGTGCTAAGGTACGCTGGGTACCTGGTACAGACATGCGGGCAGCTGGAGGCAAGGGCAGGCCACAGTGGCCCCATTCTTTCCTTCTCCATTCTTATTTATTCTTTCCGCCCTTGAGCCCAGACCCTGACTTAGCTCCCACCCTTTCTTGCCTCCAGGAAGCAACAGAATTTGACCAGGAGACCAGAAATTGTTTGCACAACTCTCTCTCTCTCTCTCTCTCTCTCTCTCTCTCTCTCTCTCTCCCCACCCCCTCTCACTTTTCCTGGTTTCTTTCGGCAATGAGAATTGAACCCAAGGAAACTCTACCGCTGAGTCACATCCCCATCCTTTTTATTTTTTTTTTAAATTTTGAAATAGGGTCTTGATAAGTTGCTTAGGCTGGCCTCAAATTTGTGATCCTCCTGCCTCAACATCCCAAATTGCTGGGATTACCGGAGAGTGCCACCATGGCTGGCTGCATTCTTTTTAATTTGCTTTAATTAGTTACACATGACAGTACAATGACCTTGACAAATCATACATTTGAATCAGATGGGATATAAGTTCTCGTTTTTCTGAGAGTACAGGTTGCAAAATTACATTGGTCACGCAGTCACAGTTATACCCACAGCAATAATAATGTCTATTTGCTGGCTGCATTTTTTTAAAATTGTGGTAAAATATGTGTAATGTAAATTTTTTTTGAGGTGCTAAAGATGGACCCTAGGGCCTTGTGCATACTATAGGCAAGTGCTCTCTCACTGAGCTACATCCCCAGCCCCCCAAAATCTACCATTTCAAGTGGTCATTTCAGTGGCACTGAGTACATTTACATTACTCTGCAACCATCACCACCAATCATCTCCAGAACTGTTTCTGTTTTCCCAGACTGAAACTCCATCCCCCCAAACACTAACTCCCCAGGTTCCCTTCCCTGATCCCATAGACACCCCATTCTACTCTTGTTCTCTGTGAATCTGACTATTGTAGATACCTCATATAAGAGAATCATACACTGTCTTTTTGTGACTAGCTTATTTCATTTATCATAAATCCTCGAGATTCATCCATGTAGTAGCTTATTTCCGAACTTCTCTCCTTCTTAAGGCTGATTAATATTCTGTTGTACATACATGCCACAGTTTGTTCATTTGTCCATAGATGGACACTTGGATTACTTCCACTTTTTTTAAAAAAAAAAATCCCAGAAATTTATTTGATGTTTTCTTTAATACATTTTATATAGAAAGATTGGGATTGTTATTGTTTGCTTTGGGGGCTCTGGATTACTTCCACTTTTTAGTTACTGTGAATAATGTGGCCATGAATGTGGGAATTCAGATATCTGTTCAAGACCCTGCTTTTAGCTCTTTCAGGAATACTGCCAGAAGTGGAATCATTAAATCACAGGGTAATTCTATTTTCAATTTTCTGGGGGAACCCCCTGCCGTTTGCCATGGCACCTGCACCATTATACATTCCCCCCCAAGCATTTTATTTTTCATTTGAAAGTTTTGCTCTCATTCAGAGGTTAGGGATTCACTCTCTGGAGTGGGATTTGACCCCTGGTCAGTGGGACTCATAGCCTGTTCTTGACTGCAAACCTCTGCCCCACAGGGCTATAGCTGCAGGCCTTGGTAAAGTCTGTGAAGGCCAAGGGTGGGGGGGAGCCACAGGACCAGCACCTTCTCACCTGCAGCCCTCTTGGTGCTTGAGGGGCCTGTCCTCTTCTGCCTGGGGACATCTTCTTGAGTGCCTCACCCAGCCAGCCTCACCCTGGACCTGAACTGAGACCAGAGGATCCATGGAAGGAGAGGACATTGTTTTCCTGTGTCCCCAGAAGTGCTCATCTTGCATCAGGCACCAGCACAGGAAAACCACTCAGGGCTGCCATGTTGGAGTAATGACCTGAATTATCAGATTTACTTGATACTTCCTTACAGGTAGCTGAGGATAGAGAGAAGAAAGACTTGCCCTCTTCAGCTTGTCTGGGCACCATGTCCCACAAATACCATGCTCAAGAGGACTTCCCCAAGAAGGGAAGAAGTTGTTGGGCAGACAAAAAAAAAAAAAAAGAGAGACCAATGTCCCTACATCCTACTGTTTTAGATGCTCAGCCTTGATGCATGTTCTTATTCTAGTATTTATTTTTAAAACAACTGCAACAATGAAAAATATATTAACTGGACCTCATTGTACAGTTATTTCCAGGACCCCTGAAGAGCAAAATCCTTTGATGCTCAAGTCTCTTAGGTAAAATGGCATAGTATTTGCATATAATCTACACACACACATACCCCTCTTCATACTTTTTTTTTTTTTTTTTTGTGCCAGGGATTGAACCCAGAGGTGCTTCACTACTGAGCCACATCCCCAGCTCTTTTTATGTTTTGTTTTGAGACAGGGTCTTACTAAGTTGCTCAGGATCTCCTTAAGTTGCTGAGGCTAGCTTTGAACTTGAGATCCTCCTGCCTCAGCCTCCCAATTCACTGGGATTACAGGCGTGCACCATCACACCTGACAGTAGCTACAAACTTTTACTACAACAAAACTATAACTGGTTTTAATACTGCTCCTTCATAATCCAGATTTTGTTCCCTTTGCTTTCAGCCTGTGCTTTGGCTGTTAGCAGTTGGCATGACTCAGAACTTCATTAAAAAAAAAAAATGGGGGCTGGAGTTGTGGCTAAGAGGTAGAGCGCTCGCCTAGCCCTCGTGAGGCACTGAGTTCAGCTCTCAGCACCACATAAAAATAAAATAAAGATATTGTATCCACCTATAACTAAAAAATATATGTATTAAAAAAAATCTGAGCCCTTGATGACTCTCCCTGTTTAGAGTTAACTTTATTCCAAAACTTTTTTCAAAAGATTTTGAACTTACAGAAATGGAAAGAACAGCACAGAGACCTTTTATGTGACTTTCATCTAGATTTGCCAATTATTATCATTTTGCCTCTTTGCTTTCTCTATCACCACATAAAAACTTTTTCCTGGCCTTTTGAAAGTATGTTGCAGATGTTGTGTTATTTTATATTAAATGTACTAGCACTTATTTCCATTAAGTCCTGTTTTATTTATTTTTCATGGCACATAAAATTGCACATATTTAAGGGGTACCACTGAGGTTTCAATACATGTATACATTGTGTAGGTTCAAATTAAGGTAAACATATATATTTACTCAAACATTTATTATTTATTTATGGTAAAACATTCAAAATCCTTTCTTCTAGCTTTATTTGAACCCTACAGTACATTATTATCTGTAATGCAATAGAATACCAGAACACATTTCTCCTATCAAACCATAATTAATAACCATTGACTGACCTTCCATTAACTCTTTAGTTTGCTTGTGCTTTATTGGGCTTTTTCTATTTGTGGACTGGTGTCTTTCATCATTTTGGAAAATTAGTAGTCATTTTCTTTAAATATTGCCTCTGTCCTTTCTCTATTTTACCTTCTAGGACTCCAGTTAACATTTATTAGAGCTCTCATTGTTTCCTCTTTGTCTCTAATTCTGTATTTTCTGTTATTTTGTCTTTTCATGCTATATTGAATGTAATTTCTTTCTCTCTTCTATTTCATTCATTCTCTCTTCAGTTGTGTCTAATCTGCCTTTAACCCATTCATTCATTGTGCTCTTTATTTTGGTTACTGTATTTTCTGGTTCTAAAAGTTCTATGTGGTTCTTTCAAAAAATGTCATGGCACTTTTTAATACATACTTGTTCCCTACATATATTTCTGTGTTTGATTTTAATTTCTTTAAGTAGGCAGTGTTATTTTATGGTTGGTGCTAGATAATTCCTATATGTTAATTTTTTGTGGATTAATTTATATTTTCTATTGTTTGTATTGGTCCTTGTACAAGGTTTCTTGTTTGTGTGATTGATCATTACTTGCTTTTTTTTTTTTGTTATAAGTGGACACAATGTCTTTATTTTACTTTATGTGGTGCTAAGGATTAAACCCAGTGCCTCATGCATGCTAGGTAAGTGCTCTACAACTGAGCTACAGCCCCAGCTTGATCATTACTTGCTTTTTAATATGGGTTGGCCATTGTATCTCAAAATATATTTTTAGAAAGGATAATATTTATTTAGGATGTTAACACATTCCTTCAGGAAGGAAGTAATGTCTTCCTGCTTGCTTTTGCCAGGTAAGTGGGAGCATTATAAGAAAAAGTTCACATTAATCCAAGTTCAAGGCTTGACCTTTCCTGAACCACCCAGATAATGGAAGTCCATAGAAGTTGGGGTTCCCTCTTAAAGTGCAGTGGAAGAGCTTCTGACTTCTCATCTTGGGCAAGTTCTGGGTTTTGATTTTTGTTCCTCCCCCTAAAGACAGACAAAAGAAAGCTAAATTTCAAAGTTCTATCTTTCAGATTAGTAAATGCCCCGGGACTAAAATTGTTTTGAATACTGGGCTTACTCCCTAGGTTTTAGCCTCCTCAATGTTGGCCCAGGAATGCTCCACTGTATCTCAGGGGATTCACTTTGTTTCATTTTTATTTCTCCCTGCCTCCTGGATCACAGCAATCCTCTTTCCCCTTGACAATCAGAATCAATCACCCCAGCCAGCCCTGGACTCTCTTTTATGTTCTTCCCCAGTGGCATGTGGAACACAAAATGGGCCATTGACAAACTCAGCTCATGATTTAGAGAAATCGTTATTGTGCTCCCTGGTGGAAACATTCCTCCCTCAAATCCTAAAGACTAAGTCAGCCAGAGTCCACAGTTGCAGGAACAGGAAATAAACATTTTGTAAAAGAGTCATAGTTGAGATTACAAGAGACAGCACTCCTATGTTCACTTCTTGCTGTAAGAGAAATACCGTGGATTCTTGTTCAGAGCATGAAGAGTAACTATTACTGGGCGATGTAGCATTTCTTAAAAGAAGCTGGGTATGGTGGTGCACACTGTAAATCCAGCTACTCCGGAGACTAAGGCAAGAGTATCCTAATTGAAGGCCAGCCTGGGAAAATTAGTGAGAAACAAACAAAAAGTTTTTTTGTTAGCAGGGCATAGTGGTGCACACCTACAATCCTAGAGACTCTGGAGCCTTGAGTCAAGAGGATCCCAAGTTCAAAGCAAGACTCAGGCACTTAGCAAGATCTAAACAACTTAGTGAGGCTCGATAGATAGATAGATAGATAGATAGGACTATGGATGTGAATAAGCACCCCATATTAAATCCCCAGTATCACACACTCACATACACCTACAACATAACCCTAAAAGAACTGAAAGCTATTGATGCTGGGTTCATCAGCTGTTTCAAACTTTTTATTGAAATATGCACACAGAGAAGTACACAAACCTTGTGTAGCTCAATTAATTTTTAAGAAAGAACAAACATGGGCTGGGGATGTGGCTCAAGCGGTAGCGCGCTCGCCTGGCATGCGTGAGGCCCGGGTTAAATCCTCAGCACCACATACAAACAAAGATGTTGTGTCCGCTGAAAACTAAAAAATAAACATTAAAAAATCCTCTCTCTCTCTCTCTCACACACACACACTCTCACTCTCTCTTAAAAAAAATTAAAAAAAAGAAAAAAAAAGAACAAACATGTGTAACCCTGAAACAGATGAAGAAAAAGAACATAACTCAGTAGCCAACTGATGCCCCCTCTCCTGACTTCTACCCCCATATATTAGTGTGTCTGTTTGAGTAACTTTACATAATCATACATTATGTCCTCTTTGAAGGATACTTTGCTTCTTTTGTTCAATATTGTTCTTGAGATTTATTCATGTAGTTATAAAGTAATATACACTATACATACATTGCTGTTTTTGTCTTTGGTGTTTTGGATGGAACCCAAGACCTTGTCCATGCTAAGCACACACTCTACCACTGAGCCAAATGCTATTTAATCTATTCTACCATTGATTGGCAGCAGAGTTTCCAGTTTGGAGTTATTACAAATAATGTCGCTGTGAACATTCTCTCACATAGTTTTCTGGTGTATGCATCAAGAATAGACTTGCCAAGTATGTTTATGTTGAGCTTTAGGGCTAGTATACTTTTTTTTTAAAGGTTGTACCACTTTGATCTTTATTTATTTATATATGGTTCTGAGAAATAAACCCTGTGCTTCACATAGGCTAGGCAAGCACTCTACCACCTAGCTACAACCCAAGCCCATGGGCTAGTATACTTTTGATTCCTGCTTTGGAGTCACCTCTGATATCCCTCATCTGCATAATCATTTGGTTCCCTGGGGTAAAAAGTGCACCAATGTCATCTCTGGATTATTCTTCCCAACTCCTGACACCCATTCTGAAAGTTTTGATGCTGGTACAGAGTCAGCATTGACAAATACCTCAGAATTCACTGAGCACGGTGGCACATGCGTGTAATCCCAGCAGTTCAGGAGGCTGAGGCAGGAGGATCAGCAAAATGAGCAAAAATGAGGTGCTAAGCAACTCAGTAAGACCCTCTCTCTAAACAAAATACAAAATAGGGGTGGCTCAGTGGCCAAATGTCCCTTGAGTTCAATCCCGGTACCTACCCCCGGGGAAAAAAAAAAAAAAACTCAGAACTCTGACCTTCCAAAAATGATTTTAAAGTACAATGATAGTAAGATGCATCCTGATTCGGAAATACAACAATGTGGATGGGGTATGTGTGCATCTTGGGATTGGTAGAATATGGAACATTTGGGAAATGGAAAGGACCAAGGACCAAGTCCTGGGGATCCTGGCAGGTTGAACAGGGGAGAGAGGCTGAAGGAACTGCCAGCGCAGTAGGACAGGTAATAATGCTCATCCATGTCATGTGGATTGACAGACCCATGAGGACAGTGAATTGATCTCCAAACCTGTTGAAACGGAGATTGTGATAACTTTGTAAGCGCTTTTTTAGAGAGACAGGTGAGAACAAAATCCCTATTAAATTGGGTGAAAGAGAGATTGAAAACAAGGCAACAGAGAGGGGAATATAAGCAGAAAATCTGCTTTGAAAGGGTGAAGAGAAATGAGGTGACAATCAAAAGCTGAATTGGACATAAAAAAGGGTTTTTGATTTTCTTAAAGGGGATATTAGTCATGTTTGCACTCAGATTTTCATGAATCAATAGTGAAGGAAAAATGAAAGGTACAGAAGAGACAGACATAGTTAGTTGCATCAGGCAAATTCTTCAAAACCTCAGGGAATGGAATGAGCTTAGATAGGAGTAGGAGGCAAGGGAGAGGAGGTAGGTATCAGTGAAGTTGGGTGAAGCAGCTTAGTGGCGGGAAAGTAAGGCATCTTTTGTCAGCTCGCAAAGGTCAGACCAAAAATGCCTAGATCTGGGTGTTCACGTTCCTCTGTCTAAAATGGGCACATGTGCTTGCCTAGCAGGTGCGGGGCCCCCGGGTTTGATCCCCAACCCAAGAAGTTTATCTTTGCCAGGCGGTGGCACACACCCCAAATCCAGCTTCTCAGGAGGCTGAGGCAGGAGAATCCTAAATTCAAGGACAGCCTGGGCAACTTAGTGAGACCCTGTCACCAAGTAAAAAGGACTGGGACTGTGGCTCAGCGGTAGAGCACTTGCCTAGCATGTGCGAGGTCCTGGCTTCAATCTCCAGTACCACTAAATAAATAAATAAAATAAAATAGGTACACGCTTGGGAGCACAGGTGGACTTTAGCTACTCACCAGTCCCTCCCCTGGGAGTGAGATCAACAACCTGGCTAAAGGTCAGCGAGGAAGACGCTTGCGTTCCAAACAGCCCATCTCCGGGCCTCCCAACTTTCACTAACCCTTGCTTTCTCATTTTTGCCCTAGGTCAGACCCTCCCTCCTTTCTCCGGCTTCCCCAACTAGGAGAGGCGAGGCACTAGCTGTAGTTGCCTGGTGCGCGGCGGCCTCCAGTTGCGCCTGCGCACCGCGCACCCCATTCTCTACCCGACTTTTCCCTCCCAGCGCCGGCGGATAGAAACGAAGCTGGTCCTCCAGTGCTCGCTCTCGTGCGCGCTCACCCACGGCTTGCGCCTGCGCAGAAGGACGGGGAAACCGTGCCTCTTGCGGTCCTGGCGCTTGCGCGCAGCGGGCTCCGGGGCCTCCCGGCCTGAGGGAGAGGAACAGGGAAGATGGCGGCTGTGGTGGAGAATGTAGTCAAGCTGTGAGTGGCCGTTTCTTTCTCTTCTGGGCCGGGAGGTCTTGTAAGGGTCCCCGGGAGGGCGGTACGGGAGACAAGATGGAGAGGGGGACATGCCCGGGAACGCCACGCTGCGACTCCCAGTGGGGCTTGCCACAGGAGACTCCGGAGAAGACGTTGCGCTTCTTTGGAAACTTGTGGAGGCCCTGAGGGGGGCACTCGGGGCCCGGACCGACGGCCTCCTGCGGGGCTGGGTGGCGGGCGCTGCCCAGGAGTCGCGGCTTCCGAGGTGGCGCCTGGCTGCTGGTGACTCCCGGCCCCGGCCCGTCTCCCCTACGCCCGGGTCGGAGGAGCCCGGCGGCCCCCTCCCCACCGCGGCCCGCGGCGCCCGGAGCCGTCCGCCCGGCCTCCCCTGCGGGGTTGGAGACCGCTGCTTGCGTGACGCTTGGGGGTCGGGGAGCGGGCACCCAGGATTAGAAATCATTCTTGGGAGGAATTGGCCGAGGAGCACGTACCGAAGGGAAGGGACTGGGGGGAGTGGGCCTTTGCGCCGTCCAGAGCCGGCAACGGGACCGAAGCCGTCCGGGGCGACTTAATAATAGCCCACGGGGCCTGGGGTGGGCATTCCCCGCACCCTAGACAGCGTCGTGCTGGTCAGTTTCGAGCAGAGTTAGTTACTGGTTGTTGGGAACACGGAGACTGGTTTTTTAGCTGCTTCCTGTAAATTAAAGGTGTTTGGGGACTTTGAGGTATTCCCAGCTGCTCTCTTCCTGGAGAAGAACCCAAATGCATTTTCAGATGGATTGGTTCATTAATGCCCGCTGGGCAAATGATGCAAGGGTAGGAAAATCCTAGAGTTGTCTAGATGTCCAGTCAGGGCTTTTGGTTTGAATGGATGATAAGGCGAGGTTTGGAATCCAAACTCAGGGACTCACAGCTTCTTATCTGTCTTTGTCGTAAACTAAACCCCACTCTCCCAAGAGCCTTTTTTTTTTTAAGGTTAAGTTGCTTCTTCCCCACTGCCTGGAGCCTTTTTCTTCTAGAATGCTTTCCCACTTCCATTAAGCTAAGTGCCTTTTCCTCTTGTGGGTTTTTTTTTTTTTTAAACTTGCTTTTTGCTCTATCCTGCTCTTTCAACCACCCCTCCTCCCAGCACTATTATCTTTTTGATCTGCTCACTTCAGTTTCCCCAGCTCTCTTCAGGCTGACGTTTTCCTCAATTTAGAAATGATGCTGTGGATCTACCATTTTTTATAGTTATCCATCCTTATTCAGATGTTCTTTGTTTCCCTGCCTTTCTCTTTGTTAACTTTCCCCATCCCATGGTAGGGGAGGATTTCACACAGATTTCATGATTGCCAGAAAAGGATCAAAGCTTCTAGGTTTTGAGAGTTACATGTAATGAAGCTCCTCATGTTGAAAGACTTTCTTCAATAAAATGGGTTGCCAACCTTTTCATGGAGTGTTAAAGTTACTGGTTGCCCATTTAAATAGAGTGTGGCTTTTCATTTCTCTTAAAGAGCTGTAGAGATTGTGGGGGTCACCAGCCACTGACTCCTGAGTATGAATAATGAGAAAGCAGCTTTCTCTTCAGTTGTAGCTGCAGAGGACTGTGGGCCACAACTAATACCTTCTCCCACAGAACTTCTGCTTTAAGAAGGGGGCTTTTATTTCTCTTGTACCATTCTTGCCATGGAGAGAGATGCTTTTCTGAAACTTCTCTTGATTATAATGTGACTAGTTTTCTGAAAGTTGAGGGTTATGTGTTGAGGTCAGGGCTTGCTAGCTCATCTTTTCTGACTTTCATCTTGTCCTGAGAGAAAAATTTTTGTATTTGCGAATTTTCTGTCCTTCCCAAATGAGATGTCAGAATTGAAAGTCTTTAAGGAGTCTTACTAGAGTGAGATACTAATGTAAAATAACCGATGGCTGACTAGTTTGGGAACTTTTCAAGTTAGGTAAGAAGATCTAGAAAATAGTGTTAGCCTGAAATTTCTTCTTATAGCAGCTCTGAGTTCATAAGAGCTCTCTCATTCTCTTATCAGACCCTCCCCCAACACATTTAAGTATTTCATTCCCAGCCCTCTAACCTAAATGATTGCTTATCCCCCCTTACTTAATAAGAGCTCTGACAGAAGAGCTCTCATCCATTCCCCCAAACCACTTCCAGCCTCCTTGCTTCGATTTTGCAGTCTTCATCCCGCCTGGCCTTTCCTTCCATTTGACTTCCAGTGTCAGTATCAATTCCCATCAGCAGAAACAAAGAAGCTGCTGCACTCAGCCTTGTTTATCCAATTTCCCTGTGTGATGAGGACGTGGCTGCCTCCTAAAGGCGAGCAAATGTGAGCCTGTTTCCTTCTCCACTTTGCTCTCCAACACAAGATTCATGTCTACCTCAAATTACAGTCATTACAGCACTTCGAATCAAGCCAGGCTGTGCTTGGTGTTACTGACTGTGTGGGGTGTTTTTTTCACTTGCTGGGAACGGGCTAAACTGTGCAATGCTCTATTGCAGCCACACAATGACAACCCCCTCAGATATCAGAGCAGGATTTGTAGATGTAGCTTAAGTTACAGACAAAAGCCACGGAGCCTTACTCTTTCCAGCTTCTTAAGCCTGGTTCTCTCCCTCAGAATCCTTATAATGTTAGAGCTCATCTAGTCCAATCTCCCCAATCCACAGAAGAGCAACAGAGATCCACATAAGTTGATGAAGTGTGCACATTCATGACTTGTAGCCAAGCCAGGTCTTTTTACTCCCAAGTTCAGCCTGATGTGTCCCAGACATCTTCATGGGTAATGAAGACACAATGGGAAAGAAATCAACTCTGCCTTCAACAAAGATTGATTGAATATTGGACCGGGGGGTGTAGCTCAGTGGTAGAGCATGTGCCTACTGTGTGGGAGGCCCTAGAAGATTGATTAAATATAAAAATGAATTGTTGCAGTTAATTTACTCTCTCAATACCAAAGTAGTTGTTAAGCCCTGAAGGACAAGAACAAGATTGATTCATTGTACGTACTTCTTAGAACCACATAATTCCTGGCAGTGTACAATTTTCCAGCTTTTTAAGGCACTTATGGATTTCCCCTTGCTTCAGCTCTCATGTTATGTCTTAGTGTACTTGTCAGTAGTGTGCTCAGTAAAAGCTTCCAGGAACTTCAGGTGTTGAGGGCCTGGAGGCCTGCAAGTTCTTATCTACTTGGTTACACTAAAGGTAGCATCTTGTGACACCTCAACACTGTAACTTGCTTTTTCTTCCTAGTTATCTTCAAAATTGTTTAATATCAGTACATGAAGAGCTTCTTTTATATGGCTAAATAGTATTTCATGGGGAGCATTTTGATAAGTCCACTGGGCCTTGGTAAATTCACTTCCCCATTTGTAAGATGGGCTAGCATCTATTGCTAAAGTCATGAGGGTTAAGAGAACTAGCATCTTAGCTAGCACAGGGCTGGATGTATTGAGAAGCATAAGAACATTTTATTTCTCCTCCTTTCTTTTTTCTTCAGTGCTGGGGCTTGAACCCAAGGCTTTGCACATGCTGGGCTAGTATTCCACCACTGAGCAACATCCACTAACCCCATTTCCACTTCTTGTTGGTTAAGATTTAAGTCTGATTATTTTGTAAAGTACCTTTCCTCATGATGACTTAGTGAAGGGGCTTGGTTCCCAAGAAGCAGAGATGGAGACAAATAGAACTGAAGAGGTAGTCTCCCATTCTCCTGAGCCTTTTAGAAAGGCATTTGCAGGAGAGAGGATGGCTTAGCACCCCATGCCCTTGCTTTTTGTCTTTCCTGCAGCCTTGGAGAGCAGTACTACAAAGATGCCATGGAGCAGTGCCACAATTACAACGCCCGCCTCTGTGCTGAGCGCAGCGTGCGCCTACCATTCTTGGACTCACAGACTGGAGTAGCCCAGAGCAACTGTTACATCTGGATGGAAAAGCGACACCGGGGTCCAGGTGAGAGTACAGACTCGGGAAGGGAACTCAGGAATGCAAGGAGGAAGAATTTCCCTTCTCTTAAGTGATGGGGTAGTTGAGAGTTCCCACACTGCTCCCTACCTGTGTATGAACATGGTCTTCCCATCATTAGAAACCAGGCAGGATGAAGCAGATGGGTTTATACCAGCGCCTTTGTTTTCTGCCCTGCCAAGGTCATTATTTGGGTTTTGGAGAATGATATATTAGCCAAGGCCTCTAAACTCATTTTTTTTTTTTTTTTTTAAATACTGGGGATTGAACCCAAGGGTACTTAACCCCTGAGCCACATCCCTAGCCCTTTTTTTTTTTTTTTTTTTTTGAGACAGTGTCTTGCCGAATTGCTTAGGGCCTTGCTAAGCTGAGGCTGGCCTCTAACTTATGATCTTTCTGCTTCAGGCTGCTAGGATTACAGGCATGGACCACCACACCTGGCTTACATCTATTTTTTTCCCCCTTAATATTCTGCCAACCTTGCACTCCTGCTATCAGTATTTCTTCCTTGCTGTAAAAGTCAAGGGAGCCTACTCAACTGGAAAGTATTTAGTGTTTTCTAGGACTGGGTTAGGGCATAATTTTTGTCTTCCTTCTATAGGATTGGCCTCTGGACAGCTGTACTCCTACCCTGCCCGGCGCTGGCGGAAAAAGCGGCGAGCCCACCCACCTGAGGATCCCCGGCTTTCCTTCCCATCTATTAAACCAGGTAAGGGACACCTTGCCTAAACAGGGGCATGGCTTGCTGTATGGCAAGAGGCCTGCTAATCAGCTGTCACTACCAGGCCCTGTGCTAGGATTTGCAGAGGTTAAAATGAACTTGAGTATGATTTCTTCCTTCAGAGAATTCAGTTTAGTAATAGAGACAGGTAAACATCTAAGTTGCAAGCCAAATGAACTAGGGTATCTTGATTCCTGGGCAGCCAGAGAATAGAAGACCATAGGTGTCCTTTTGTTGATCCTGGCACTATGTACCCTTCTGAACTTTATGTCATCCTGACCATGTTTCAGACACAGACCAGACCTTGAAGAAGGAGGGACTCATCTCTCAGGATGGCAGCAGTTTAGAGGCACTATTGCGCACTGACCCTCTGGAGAAGCGAGGCGCTCCAGATCCCCGAGTTGATGATGACAGCCTGGGCGAGTTCCCTGTGACCAACAGTCGAGCACGGAAGGTATGAGATTAACCCTATTTCTAGGAGAGCTTTTATGAAGTCCAGCCTCCTCTTCATGGGAGGAAGGAGGCATCTAGTTAGCAGAACTAAAGTAGATCAGTGGTAGAGTGCTTGTCCAGCAAACATGAGGCCCTGGATTCAATCCCCAGCACTATAAAAACAAAGCAGAAGCTGAGGCAGCCCCTTCAGTTCTATTCTTATACCGAATGGATTCTCTGTTGCCATCTTGTCGTTCCTATTCCTTTCCGTTTAAGTATGGATTTGCACTCATTCATCCTCTTTTGCACAAAAGTTTCTGTCACAAAGTTTTTTGGCATCTGGGGTTAGATAGGTGAAGCAGACCTGGTCTCTGCCAACTGGGAAGTTAACCCTAAGTTTAGAAATAAGAAGACCTAAAGACAATGTCAGGTACCATGCTGAGTGCTTCTCCACGTCCTTTCCCTTTAACCCTGTACAGCTTTATGAGGTAGGTCTTGTAATCCCCATTTTGTGGATAGGGATGCTGAGGCAAATGTGTTTTAAATTTTCCCACAAAGTCACACAAGTAAGCAACAAAGTTCTCATTTAAACTAGGTTGTGAGTGCCAGAAAGGAACTACCAACAGTGTTCTCCCATGGTAGCCAATCAGAGACAGGCATGGCAGGGAAGCTTTGTGGAGCATGACATTTAATTTGGCCAGAGATGGTGGGGAAAGACATTCTGGGTAAGAGAACCACATGAAGTGGCACAGAGGAAGGAAAGCATTAAAGGGACCAGGAGTGTAATTGTAGGGAGAGGAACAAGGCTGGTATGAGTGGGGCCAGGTCACAGGGGAGGTCTTGGGTAAGGCCATGAGTGGCCAGTCCTTTGGTGAGGGAGCTTTAAAATGTGTGCTGTTTCTGCTCATTCTAATTTTCCTGTGCTCTCAGCGGATCCTAGAACCAGATGACTTCCTGGATGACCTTGATGATGAGGACTATGAAGAAGATACTCCCAAGCGTCGGGGCAAGGGGAAGTCCAAGGTGAAAGGCCAGTGTAGGGCCTGCAGCTTGGGACAGTGTGGCCCCAGGAGGTCCAGGTTTTATTTAGTAAGGCCATCATTTTTCTTTTCTTGGCAGGGTAAGGGTGTGGGCAGTGCCCGGAAGAAGCTAGATGCTTCCATCCTGGAGGACCGGGACAAGCCCTATGCCTGTGACAGTGAGTGCCTCATGAGTGGGTGGGTAGTCCCTGGACCCAGCTCCTGCTCTGGATGTCAGAGGGGGAGGGTTATGTTCTTGCCTTGAGTGGTAAAACAAGCCTGGGCTTTCATCCTGCCTGCTGACTGGTTCCCCCCAAAACCCCAGGGAGGCCTGGGCCTCTGATGATGGGTGGGACCTGCATGCTCTGGGAGAGATTTCTGCTGTCCCCTGGGATGGGGGAGTGGGGAGGACTCCAGCAGACAGGATTAGCCTCTCAGTGGGAGGCATCCAGATCTGCTGGCCCATCAGGCCAGGGTGCAGGGGGCTGGCCCTGAGGTCTTCAGTGTCTGTTCTCTTTCCTTTTGCTTTGGCTTGCCCCACTTCATGCCTCCACCCTGGAGCACCATCGCTGCTGGGGTTCTCTCTCGCTTGCTCCGCTTTCCTGCTGCCGCTGCCGCCCCGTCTCAAGTGTGTCAAGGCCTCCTCCTCATGACTTTTCTTTCTGTCTTTCAGATAGTTTCAAACAAAAGCATACCTCGAAAGCGCCCCAGAGAGGTAGCTCTCTCAACTTTTCAGACTTTTGGTTTTCCTATCCCTTTTTCCCTCCTCCCTTGTTTCTCCTGCCTTTCTCATCTCCTGTGATGCTAGTTTTGAAATGTCTGGAGTGGCATGGGGGCAGAAACCGTGGAACTGCAGTTGTGCTCCACTTCTCAGAATCCTGGAAACTGCCTTTACCACTGCTTGTGACCCACAGACTTATTCCTGGGGCCCATGGGCCTAATGCATGGAGTAGCTTCAAAAGCATTTAAAGAACCCATTACAGAGAGATCCGTCTGTTCCCCCTTTCCCAACAGGTGCTTGGTGGTCAGCTAATGTTCCCACCATTCCTGCACCTCCTACTCCCATCCTCTTCATTCCTTCCGGCTGGCCCCTAAACCTTCTGGTGTCACTACTCAAGATTATAAGTTGCCTTGTGGGGATCTGCTTTCCTTGTTGGAAGGGATGGACAGACAGGGCACTGATTGGGAGTTTGTTTCAGTGTGTTTGGGGACCAGCTACCTCAGCCGGTTTAGTTGGTAGGTTGTCCCCAAAATACCCACTCCTAGTCCTTTGTCCATTCAACAGATGTGGACTCGATGGTACATGTGGGGTAGCGTGAACCTCCCACATTTACTGAGGAGTGAGAGTTTGAAGTCTCTTCCTTGCCTTTTCCCTTCTTGTTATAAAGCAAGACCATAGATACTTTTCTTCCCTTTCCTAACTTGAAGCTTCCCAGACTGTTACTATTCCCAGGACAAGTAGTGATGCAACAAGGGCTGAGCCCCTGCAAAAAAGCCAACATGGAAGAGTAATAGTGACCATGCGGTTGGTTTTTAGTGAGGGAGAAGAGTGCCAGAAGTTGCAGAGCTTCAGGGACTGCTATTCCTGACTAAAGGTGGGGGTGGGGGTTACTGTCAAGGTTTGTCCCAGAACAGAGCTGCTGGCTCAGGGGTGGTTGCCATATGTTTCACGGGTAGGGATGTGGCACTCTTGTATCCTAATACCTTTCCCTACAATCTTCTTCTCACTTAGTTTGTGGAAAACGTTACAAGAATCGACCTGGCCTCAGTTACCACTATGCCCACTCTCACCTGGCTGAGGAGGAGGGTGAAGACAAGGAAGACTCCCAACCACCCACCCCTGTTTCCCAGCGATCTGAGGAGCAGAAATGTAAGCTGAGGTGTCAGAGGAGGTGGGCAAGCGGGAAGGGGAAGACTGCTTATGATTGCTCTTCCTTGCGGGGATGCTGAGCAGCTCAGGAACCCTCATAAGCATCATCAGAATTCTCTCAGCCCCACGTGGTGGTGCACGCCTGTAATCCCAGCAGCTCAGGAGGCTGAGGTGGGAGGATTGTGAGTTCAAAGCCAGGCTCAGCAAAAGCAAGGCACTAAGCGACTCAGTGAGACCCTGCCTCTAAATAAAATACAAAATAGGGCTGGGGATGTGGCTTGGTTGTCGAGTGCCCCTGAGTTCAATCCCCAATACGCAGAAAAAAAATAATTCTGTCTATCTCTTTCTCTCTCTATCTAGCCAAGAAAGGTCCCGATGGATTGGCCTTGCCCAACAACTACTGTGACTTCTGCCTAGGGGACTCAAAGATCAATAAGAAGACAGGACAACCTGAGGAGCTGGTGTCCTGTTCTGACTGTGGCCGCTCAGGTACCTCTACCACCAAGGAGAGGGCTGCCACAGCACCCATTCCCTGTGGGGCTCCTGGCCTGCTGACTTCTAGCACTATCTTAGTCAAGCAGCTCATCTCGCTTCTCCCCACATTTCCGGCCACCTGTTTCACTCACCTCCCCCTACAGGGCATCCATCTTGCCTCCAGTTCACTCCTGTGATGATGGCTGCTGTGAAGACCTACCGCTGGCAGTGCATCGAGTGCAAGTGCTGCAACCTCTGCGGCACCTCCGAGAATGACGTGCGTGTCCCACCTGCCCCAGGGTGGCTCTTCCCAGGCCTCTGCTGCTCTCCCCACAGTTCCCTACAAAGCGAGCTTTCGTTTCAAAGGAGCAAGATCCCTC
Organism: Urocitellus parryii; assembly: GCF_045843805.1. Lineage (NCBI taxonomy): Eukaryota > Metazoa > Chordata > Mammalia > Rodentia > Sciuridae > Urocitellus > Urocitellus parryii. The sequence goes on along the minus strand of NC_135534.1, from coordinate 7,752,973 downwards.
CCACAGCCCCTCCCCAGCAACCCCATGGAACTTGGATTTGTCAGCAAATTCAAGTTTCTTGAGCTCCAGCTTTAGGTCAGACACTGTTCTAGGCTCCAAGGATACTAAACAAGACAGACAAGATCCCTGCTTTCATGGAATTTGTGTTCTTGTGGGAACAGCAATAAGCAAGGAAATGAGAGCTTTTTAAGATGTGCCTTGAAGAAAACGAAACCAGTGATGTGGTGGCGAGTAACTGGATACTGATTTAGATTTATAGTCAGAGATGACTTTTCTGAGGGGGTGAGGTTGGTGTTGAAATTTGGATGATACCAAGGAGCCAGTCCAAGAAGGTTTGGAGGTAGATCATTTTCTTTCTTTTTCTTTTTCTTTTTTTTTTTTTTTGTTTTTTTTTGTGTGTGTTTTTGGTACTAAGGGTTGAACCCAGGGGCACCTTACCATTGTGCTACATTCCCAGCCCTTTTTGACTTTGAGACAAGGTCTTACTAAGTTGCTGAGGCTGGTCTCGAACTTGTGATAATCCTGAATTGCTAGGATTACCCGTGTGTATCAGTGTACCCGGCAGGAGTTAGAGCATTTTCAAGGAAGCAGCAGCCAATATGATGCCTTCAGTCTGACAGATTGGGTATATTCAGAATCCTGATGTGGCTGACTGGAACCTTCCTGTGCAAGGGAGAGCGTGGGAGAAGATAGATCAGAGAAGTAGGCACTACCAGACCTTGGGACCTCAGAACCTTGGGCTCTTTTGAGGGTGGTGGGGATGTCCTGGAGGTTGAACCCAGAGCCCCTCATACGTGCTGAGCATGTGCTCCACTACTGAGTACCCAGGGTCCTGGTCCTCATGTTCTAATCCAAATACAGTATAATGATGTTAAAGGCTTTTAATTGGAAATGACGTGTTCTGTTTTATGTTTTAAAAAGATAACATCAGGTACTTTGTGGAGAATAGATTTTATGGGAAGGGTGGAGGCTATTTGATCCGTTAGAAACTCTGATAGGATCCAGGTGAGGGATGACTGAGTTGACCTGGGTGGTGATAGACAATGTTGTTTTCTACCCAGAGATTCCCACATCTATTCTTTCTTATCTGCCACTTCTCCCTGTCAGAAGTAGCAGCAGTGTTCTCAGAAGCCCTCTTCCTGTCCCTGCCTCTGTTCTCCCTCGACTCACCCCTCCCCACCTTACTAAGGCACATAAATCATTGAATCCCCTTCCTCTTCCTTCTTGTCTTCTGTAGGACCAGCTGCTCTTCTGTGATGACTGTGACCGTGGCTACCACATGTACTGTCTCACCCCATCTATGTCTGAGCCTCCTGAAGGTAGGCAGTAAGATCTTTTATTCAGAAAAATCATTTTATTAGTAACTTAAAAAAATCACCTGTACAGTAAATACTGAGTTCTGTTTCTTTATATTATTAGTTATTTATTCTTCCAAGTTAAGAAGTAAGGTACTTTGCTGTAACTGAGTTCAGGATGTTTTCCTAGCATTTCAGCCTGAATGGTTTAATGTTTGAACATTATCATCAGTTACATTTACAAACAGCAACCCATGAGAAAACAGCTGAGCAGAAAATAGTCACCCAGAAGGGGAGCTTGGTCTTCCAGCTAGTCCAGAAACTGAGTTGGTAGCTTGTCTAATGTGAAGCTTTTCTTTCATCTCTCTGAACTTCACAGATTTGAGTGTTTGCTTCCCCCCCCCCAGTAGTTTATTTTAATAATGCTCCAAGTTTAATGTTTAATAATGTTGAGAGTTTATGTAAGCTCCTCACTGAAACTAGTGGCCCTAAGAAGCAGCTACTTTTCCACTAGTCCCCCTCCAGCAGGATTTCTGTGCCTAAACCACCACCTATGTAGAAATTCAGGAGCTTACTGAGAAAAACACTACTGCCCAGTAGCTGCACTGTGCATAGAGGATGGGAGCCAGCATATAGGCAGTAGAAGTGGTTCACTGTGTGCTGAAAGCAAACTTATAGGTCAAACTGCTGTCACTTTATAGAAAATGAGGCTACTAAGAGTCCTTTAGTAGTGCAGGGGAGCATTCAGCTGCAGCCATGCCTAGTTTATAAATTGACTTGGGAAGAAGTAGTGTTTTTTGTTTTGTTTTGTTTTGTTTTGTTTTAGGAATAGATGGACACAACACAATGCCTTTATTTTTATATGGTTCTGAGGATCGAACCCAGGTCCCACCTGTGTTAGGCGAGCGCTGTACTGCTGAGCCACAATCCCAGCCCCTGTTTTGTTTTTTAACCCATCAAATAACATATTTCAGATGAAATTTGCATTAACCCCAAAAGGACTTTCCCATTGACATCAGGTAGTGGAGAGTTGCAGCTGAGTGTCCTCTGGAGTGTCCAGGCCACTGAGTGACAACTCTGAAGGACACATACCCCCAGCCCCTAGTTTTTACTTTTTTTTTTTTTTTTTTTTTTTTTTTAGTTGGACACAGTATCTTTATTTATTTTTATGTGGTGCTGAGTATCGAACCAGTGCCTCACACATGCTAGGGGAGCGCTTCACCACTGATCTATAGCCCCAGCCCAGTTTTTACACTTTTTAAAAAATATTTTTTTAGTTGTAGATGGACACACAATATCTTTATTTATTTTTATGTGGTGCTGATGAATCCAGTGCCTCACACATGTGAGGCAAACACTTTTCTACACAGCTCCAGCCCCTAGTTTTTAGATTTTTAAAGGGAATTTCAAAAAGAAATGGAAGATGGGAGTGAAACTGTGTGGCTCAAACAGCTTAAAATTACTAACATTTTTGCTCTTTATAGAGAAGTTTGCCAACCTCTGCTCATTGACCTTGGGGTTAGAAAGGACCTTCCTCTTTTAAATTTTTTTTTAAAGAGAAATTTTTTTTTTAATATTTATTTTTTTTAGTTTTCGGTGGACACAACATCTTTATGTGGTGCTGAGGATCAAACCCAGCACCCCGCGCAGGCTAGGCGAGCGCTACCGCTTAAGCCACATTCCCCTCTTTAACTTTTAAGTCACATATCTTTGAAGAGTTAATAAAATCTGTGAATCCTCTCCCCCAGAATAATGTCCAAATTCACACATGTACAGTTACGCTTATAATTTTAAAACATTAAGGGCTAATTTTTTGTCCCCCTCTTTAAAAGAAAGAATAATCCAGCCGTAGCAAATATATATTTTTAAATTTTTTTAGTTGTAGATAGACACAATATCTTTATCATTTATTTTTATGTGGTGCTGAGGATTGAACTCATGCCTCACACGTGCAAGGCAAGTGCTCTACCACTGAGCTACGGCCCCAGCCCCATAGCAAATATTAATAACAAGATCTGAGACAGTTTTTTTCTTTTTTTTTTTTCTTGCAAGAGACAATAATCTCCTGTTTTTATATGAACTTAGTCTTGGGCTTAATGTTTGAATCATCAGAGTTTACCCCCTTTTCGCAGAAAGCTGGGGGTTTTTTTTGTTTGGGGTTTATTTGCGTGTGTGTGTGTGTGTGTGTGTGTGTGTGTGTGTGTGTGTGTGTGTGTGTAGTATTGGGGATTGAACCCATTTTGAGACAGGGTCTTGCTAAGTTGTGCGGGCTCTTTGAAATTGTGATTCTCCTGCTTCAGCCTCCCAAGTAGCTGGGATTACAGGTGTGTGTCACCACACCTGGCAGAAAACTATCCTTTTTTTTTTTTAATATTTATCTTTTAGTTGTAGTTGGACACAATACCTTTATTTTATTCATATATTTTTAAGTGGTGCTGAGGACCGAACCCAGGGTCTCGCAGGTGCGAGGCAAGCGCTCTAGCGCTGAGCTATAACCCCAGCCCTGAAAGCTATCCTAATGTGGAAATAGAACTGGTTTATCTGAAGCCTTTTTATTTATTTATTTATTTACTTATTTTTTGGTACTGGGAATTGAAACCAGGGCCTTGTGCATGCAAGGGAAGCACTCTACCAACTGAGCTACATCCCTAGCCCTATTTATTTATTTATTTATTTTTGAGACGTTGAGACGGGGTCTTGCTAAGTTGCTGAGGGCCTCAGCCTCCTGAGTTGCTGGGATTACAGACATGTACAGTTGTGCCCAACTCTGAAGTCTCTTTTCATGACTTTTGTTCTACTTTTGGGGCCTTGAAAACCATGTCTGATTATTCTGATAATAATACAACTAAAGCTGGGGCACTCTGTCTGTCTATTTATTTATTTATTTTGGTGCCAGGGATTGAACTCAGGGGCACTTGACCACTAAGCCACATCCCCAGCCCCATTGTATTTTATTTAGAGACAGGGTCTCACTGAGTTGCTTAGTGCCTTGCTTTTTTTTTTTTTTTTTTGCTTTGAAGTTGCGATCCTCCTGCCTCCGTCTCCCTAGCTGCTTGGATTACAGGACTGCGCCACCTTGCTTGGCAAGCTGGGGCACTTTGAAAACTTGTCTTTGCCAAGGCTCTCCTGCTATTCCCAGGGCATCTGATTTATCAGGGCCAAGAGGACCTGGGCATCTGTATTTGATCGTATAGCTGATTGTTACTTTCATCTTCATGAAGAATGTTTTTCATGGTATTGAAGACCAAGAGGGTCATCATAAAACTGCTGCTGCAGAATTACTCTTATCCCACCTAGAGATGAGGTGTAAAGAGTGGAAGGACAGGGCTGGGATTTTGGCTCAGTGGTAGAGCGCTTGTGTAGCTTGTGTAAGACACTGGGTTTGATCCTCAGCACCACATAAAAATAAATAAAGATATTGTGTCCCATCTACAACTAAAAAAAAGAATTAAAAAAAAAAAGGTGGAAAGACAGTAGATACGGGTTTTATGGGGCCCACCTTGACTTCATTATGCTTCTCTGCAGGAAGTTGGAGCTGCCATCTGTGTCTGGACCTATTGAAGGAGAAAGCTTCCATCTACCAGAACCAGAATTCCTCCTGATGTGCCACCCCCAGCTCCCCCACATATCTAAGGCTGTTTCTCTCCTCCACCTTGTTTTTTCATACCTTTCCTTTCCTCCTCTCTTTCACAAGTCCAGAACCTTGGGGTGGTCATGCCAACCTGTGTTTGGCAACAACAAGCAGAGGTGGCAGCTCTGACCACCTCTGGCCCCAGGCCCTCAGGGAGAAAGGAGCAGCACGCTGCCCCAAGGTGTACCCGTGGGCCCAGCTTCTCTCTGCTCTCCATGAAGTGCATTCACTCTGCTTGCCTTGGGCCCAGGCCTTGGTGATCACAGGGTTCAAACCGTATCCTCCGAGAAAGAGTGGGAGAGCAGCTCACTTCTCTTGGCCCAGCTTCTGCTCTGGTCTCCAGAGTTTCCTCCCCAGAGATGAGCCAGGCCGGGCCTGCTTGATGGGAGCAGCTGGGAGTCAGCAAGCTGAAGCTACGCACCAGGAATCTTCCATGCCCTTTGTGCTGCTTAGCTTTGCCTCCTCTCTCCAGGGTGGCCCTGCTACAAGGGGTCTTTTGCCTGAGCCAGGATGCTCTTGGTCACCTTCCTGGCTTTGCCCTATCCTGCCCCACCCCATCCAGGGGAGTAGCAGCTTCACCTGTCCTTCCTGTGCTTGCCTGGCTCACTTACCAGTGGTCTCTGGAGACCCAAGCATTCCCCACCCTCAGAACCTCCTGTCTTCTGCCTCCCTCTTTGTTCCCTTTGCTTTTGTGGGGAGAAGGGACACATCAGGGGGCCAGGCCAGCAGTTTGGGGGCCACAAGGAGACGTTGGATAATGTGCCTGTTTTTTAACTCGACAAAAAAGCCTACCTCCAAAATCCCCTTTTTGTTCTTCCTGGACCTGGGCATTCAGCTTCCTGCCCTTTACTGAATTGGGAGCTTCTGCCTCCTGCTTGTGTATCCTGACTCCTGGGTCACAGGAATGCATAGATGTCCCCTTCTTCCCTTGCACGCTCGCTAGCAGCTGGTAAGGTCTTCATGCCCTGATTCCTTGGTTTTCTGCTTAGTGGCGCTGACGCTGACATTAAGTAGAAGGGGGATGGTCCATGCCAGGACACCCTGGAATGACCTTCCTTTGCTTGTGGGCAGGCCCTAACTAACTCACTGTCGCTTTGGAGTTGTGTCTCTTCTCCCCTCCCCCTTTCTTTAGTTCCTGTATTCTAAACATTAGTAAAAATAAACATTTTTACACAGAGCCCTCTGCTGGATGGTTTATCTCCTAACTCTCCTGGTTAAGAAGGCCATGTAATCTAAAACTTTATTCCTTCAGACAGTGTTTTTTTTTTTTATCGTTTTATAGCTTTTTTTGCCCAAAATCCAAATTTTTGAACATGTAAGCCGATAAAAAATTAGTTGTTTTGTTATGTAAATTCAAGTTTATAACAACTTCTTATAAAAAACAATGAAGCTGTTTTCGTCAATACAAAATTTGGGTTGAAATAACTAGCATCCTGTTTATTTCTGTGCTTTGGTTGGTTGAGAATATTCTGCTAGACTTGGATAGAAGTGGTGACAAGTTTATAATAGTTTACCTTGAAATCTCAAAGATACTTAAAATGGATCCAGAAGTTTGATTATTATATAAATTTAAGTGACAGTAACATAGGACACGAGTAACATCACCATGGGGCACATGAAAGCATTTGCATAAATAATGAGGGCAACCTCCTTCAGAGGGGCCTTAGTCTTGGTCTCAGCCCTGTCATAAAGTTGCTTCCCTACAGTATTCCTGGGGCAAGAACTGTCCACAATGCAACTCTGCAGTCTTTCCCAGGATACATTTATATGCACAAAATTAATCCCTTGCAACAAAGTAAACATTTTGATGCTGTGTAGAGGATCTTGTTACGTCTCACTTGAGTGTGTGTTGAAGTTTTAAATTTTGTTTTTGTGGTGCTGGGGATCAAATGCAGACCCGTGCAAATGGTAGGTAGGCAAACACTAACCACCGAGCTACACCTTAGCCCTTAAATACTTACTTTAGAGAAAGATTCATTTATTTTTTTTTTTTTTTTTTTAAAGAGAGAGTGAGAGAGGGGAGAGAGACAGAGAGAATTTTTATTTTTTAGTTCTCGGCGGACACAACATCTTGGTTGGTATGTGGTGCTGAGGATCGAACCCGGGTTGCACGCATGCCAGGCGAGCGCGCTACCGCTTGAGCCACACCCCCAGCCCCAAAGATTCATTTATTTATAGGTCCTCTGAAGTCTTCTTTGGTTTGGTTTTGCTTCTGGGTCATCCTGAAAGTCGCCTTTTGGAAGACTGAACTCTGGACTGTTCTGTTACAGTATTAGGGTGTTCTGAACTGGGATGTGAGGAGCTGAGCACGTACATCCTTGAGTACTTAGACTAAAGAGGCCAGGAGTAGAGGGAGGGAGTGGGGCCACTGTCCTTGGTGGTTGAGTAGCCAGGGCTGGAAAAGAAAGGTGATAATGAGAACACTGAAGCTGGCATGAGGGAATGTGAGAAGGGTTTGCAGGACTGAGCGGTGGATAGCAACTGGTAGAATGCAGTGGTACGGAAGCCTATAAGCTAGGCAGGCTGGGAAGAGGGAAGCTGGGGCTGCAAGTTAAAATACCCAATTTTGTTCGGTTCTGAAAGTTAGCAAGGAAAGGAATATTAGATCTTAAGTGTAGGAACTTGGATTTTGTCAAGAGGTACTAAAACATAAAAACGAGTTCTTACGCCTTGAATCAGAACTGGTTCCAGGCAAATAATGTTCGGTAGCCGGATTGTTAGACGTGAGTCCCGCGCTGTCCATGGTAACTAGCTTTTGTGTGGCTTAAAGCCAGCATCCATTTTCTCCTTTCATCATTCTCTCAAAACAACTCCGTGAGGGCCATTCGCTCCGTCTAGTAGAGGAAGGAACCCAGGCTGTTTCAGGTCACGGCCAGGAAGGTCTAGGGACGCGCGACTGCCGGAGGGCTCACCTGGCTCCTGGGCTGGTCCCGCCCCTGGTAGCTCCAGGGGAATCCCTCCGGGTGCTGGCTCCGCCCCCCCCCCCCCCGCGCCTTCACTCTGGGAGCCCCGCCTTCAGAGGGCCCGATGAACCGCCACTTCTGCGGCCTCCAATGAGACGTGGTTAGGGGCGGGAAGGGGCCCCGCTGGGGGCCAATCTGATCGGTCAGGGGCGGGGCTACGGCGGGTGGGAGCCGAGGAGCCGCACCGCGGTCTTCCCAGCCGGGAGAGAGCCCTGCGCGGGCGGCGCGCGCGGAACCTTGATGTGCGCGCGCCCGCCGCCCGCGCAGCCCCTCAGCCCGCTCCGCCCTCGGGGTCGTGGTGCCAGTCCTTCACCTGCTGTGCACTAGCTCCCCGGACAGGGGCTGGGGAGCCGGGTAGGGGCAGAGGCGCGAGCCACGGGACTAGCGCCTGAGGTGGGTGCGGAGTGGGAGGCCCGGTGGGCGGGCGGGAGGGTCGCGCCTGGATCTGCGCCTGGGTCGATCTGGCCGACGGACTGCGGGTCGAGGTGGGGAGAGGCCGGCCAGGGCGCAGAGCCGGCTTCCGGCCTGCCTGAATCTCGGGAGCAGGTTCTCGCTCCCTGGTACCCCTCCCAGACCACCACCCTCTCCGCGGTGGACCCCCGCCCCTCTCGCTGCCTGCAACCTCTTCACCCCTATCGCCCTTTGTCGCCTGTGCACCTGCACGCTCCTTTGCCCTCCCACTTCCCTTCTAGGCTGGACCCTCTCCCAGCCTTACCCCTCTCCTTGCCCTCCCACACAGCCCCAAATTAGACTTGCCCCAATTTGTTCCCTAGATCCATCTTTTTCCCCCTTTGTCGTCTGTACACCTGTCTCAGCTCTGCCCATTCATCCCACCACCGTGTCCCCTAACATCATCTGAGTCCAGCCCAGGCCATTGTCCTCATCTCCCTCCCATGGTACACACACACACACACACACACACACACACACACAGCCCTGATTGTCCCCTACACCTGCCCCAGCCTCAGGCCCTCTCCAATCCTCACTCCTTTGTTGTCTCAGCAGCTGTCCCTGGACTCTATTCATCCTTCTCCCCCAATGATGCCAAACTCCAGCCCAGACTCTCCTCTCCCTCTGACCAGAGATGCCCCCTCCCAGCTCTGTTCTGGCATTCCCTGGGGTGGTGTCCAGCCCACTCCTCAATCAGCCAGTTCATTTCCTTTCCTCTTTCAGCTGGTCCAGTCTCCCCTGGCCTCCCATACTCCAGCCCATTCCCTTATCCTCATGTATCCTCTCTTCCTTTCTGCACTCCTCTCCCATTCTTCCAGTCGCAGCCACCATATCTTATCTTCTGTCTCCACAGGTGACCTGGAGGAACCATGGAATTGAGTAGCAAGAAGAAACTCCATGCCCTGTCCCTGGCTGAGAAGATCCAGGTGCTGGAACTCCTGGATGAGTCTAAGATGTCCCAGTCTGAGGTAGCTCGGCGCTTCCAGGTGTCCCAGCCACAGATCTCACGCATCTGCAAGAATAAAGAGAAGCTGCTGGCAGACTGGTGCAGCGGTACAGCTAACAGGGAGCGCAAGCGCAAACGGGAGTCCAAGTACAGTGGGATTGACGAGGCCCTGCTCTGCTGGTACCACATTGCCCAGGCCAAGGCCTGGGACGTGACAGGACCCATGCTGCTCCACAAAGCCAAGGAACTGGCAGATATCATGGGGCAGGATTTCGTGCCCAGCATTGGCTGGCTGGTCCGCTGGAAACGCCGAAACAATGTAGGCTTTGGGGCTCGCCATGTCCTTGCCCCTCCATTCCCCCCTGAACCACCTCCCCCAGGGCTCACATCTCAGGCCCAGCCGCCTCTTTCCCTTAAAGACTTCTCCCCAGAGGATGTTTTTGGTTGTGCCAAAGTGCCCTTGCTGTATCGGGCAGTGCCCGGCAGAGCAGTTGCTTGTGATCAGGTACAGGTACTGCTATGTGCCAACAGCAGAGGCACAGAGAAACGACGGGTATTGGTTGGCGGGCTGCGGTCAGCTCCAAGATGTTTCTTTGGGGTCAGCAGTGAAGCGCTGCCTGCCTCCTATTACCCTGACCCAGGCATCCCCTGGTCAGAATGGTTAGCACAGTTTGACCAGGACATGGGGCAACAGGGCCGACAGGTAGCCTTGCTGCTGGCTGCCCAAGTGATGGAGGAGCTGGAGGGCCTGCCTGGGTTCCACCACGTGAGGCTCTTGCCTCTGTCTGCCTCCAGCACCACACCTTCCCTGCCTGGCTCTGTAGTCTGGGCCTTTAAGGCCCACTACCGACACCGACTGCTGGGCAAGCTGACTGCTGTCCAGAGCGAGAGGGATGGCACCTCACTGGCTGAGGCTGGGGCCGGCATCACAGTGCTGGATGCTCTGCACATGGTGGCTGCTGCCTGGGCCAAGGTGCCTCCTCAACTCATTTTAAGCAGCTTCATTCAGGAAGGGCTGGCCCCAGGCAAAACACCCCCATCCTCAGACAAAGATTCTGAGATGCCACCAGTCCCCAGTGGGCTGAGCCAGGAGGAGTTTTCCCGCTTTGTGGACCTGGAAGGTGAGGAGCCAGGGCCTGGAGTTTGCAAAGAGGAGATGGGCACTGACAATGAGGAGGGGAGCAAGATGGACAGCTTTGAGCCCTTGCCCACCAAAGCTGACGCCCTGCGGGCCCTGGGTACCTTAAGGAGGTGGTTTGAGTGCAATGGCACCTCCCCAGAGCTTTTTGAAAAATTCTATGACTGCGAGGCAGAGGTGGAACGGCTCTGCTGCCTGTGAGGGTGCTCGGCTGCCACCAGAGCCCTCCTGCTCTGTTTCCCATGGAAACGCCTCTCCAGAAGGCAGATCGGCCCTTTCCTGTGGAAATACAGTGTGTGGAAAGGAGGACTTGCGACTTCAGGTCTAAGTTCAGAGCCAAAGTGCCCAGGCCCTGAGAAGAGGCTCTAAAGGTGGGACCTGGAGGTTGGGAGTCTGGGCTATATAGTTTCCAAACTCTGTGAGAAGGTTCTAGAGCCTGGGGAAGGAATTTGGAGGAGCTGGGGCTTGGCAAGGTAGGACTTGGGCTTTAGAGACAGTGGCTGTATTCCTTGAACACTATGTTAAAAACAGTTCTGCTTCTGGAATAAAGTTTTTAACTAGAAAAAAGGCCAGGGTGTGATTTTATCAGAGGAGGGTAAAATCTTTCAATTCAAATTTTATTTTAATTTTTTAAAATTTTTTTAATTGTAGATGGACACAATACCTTCATTTTATTTATTTTTTAAATTTGTATGTGGTGCCAGGGACTGAACCCAGTGCCTCATGCACGCTAGGCAAGCACCCTACTACCGAGCCACAACACCAGCCCTCAATTCAAATTTTAAAAACCAACTGCTGACAGTTGCCCCAGTGAAGCTGTGGGTGGGGGGCTAGTTGGATTCCTCCTTCTGGAGGTCCAGCAGCCAGGATTCCCAAGTGTGGACAGTCCTTATGGCCCACCCTGCTAAGAAGTGAGGCTTGAGGACAGACAGATCTGGGGGATTGTCCCAGACATTCTATAGCTCTGATCATTTTGATCTGATTGCATATGTCTGGAGTGGAGGTGGGAGGTAGGCCAGGGGTGCAAAAAGGAGACAGAACTTAAAATAATAAATATTGATTGATTTTTTTATCCATTTATTCATTATACAACATTCTTCAGCAAGGCCTCCTGTGTGACAAGATTGCAGAGTTGTGTCAGAAAAGCTTGTGCAAAGTGCTGTGGAGACTCCTTCCTGGTGGAGGTGAGCCTTGAGCTGCAGCTGGAGGGGCGGACAGAGGAGTGGGAAGGATGTGCCAGATCAAGGGACAGCAGGCACAGAGGCTGATTGTGAGTGAGGGAGCTCGTCAGAATGTGGAATGCATGGGAAGGCAGGGGGTTCTGGGAGCCCCCAGGTAAACTGGGGTTCTAGTAGCAGAGCAGCTAGCAACTCTGTCCTAAAGGGAAATGTAGGGGCTGGATGTGGGTGTTTGCTGTGTGGCTTCATGGGACACTTCACCTGGCAGACTGCCTAATGCCTAGTTTCCAACCCATGACCAGGTGTCACTTACATGGGAAATTGTTTATACTGGCAGAAGCTCTATGGCTTCTTGTCTGACCAGTGTTCATTCATGCCTGCCTGATTATAGCTCTGGTGCTGCAAGCTAGATCTTGTGGTCTCCACAGTGTCCTGGGGAAAAATCTGCCTGGAGCCACCCTGGTTCATGAGATGAAAGGTACAAATTCAATATACCACCACAAGAGGAAATAAGTTCAAAAATTTATTATTTTCAGATGCTGGGCAGGGAGGACACAGTGAGTAGGGAGGGCAGTTCTCTGTCTCTACATCACTTGAGGCGGGAATTAAGAGATAGACTCACAGGGGGAGGGGAGAAACTAGCATTATATATAGTGAATTAGGTGTGGGTCACTTTACTTTTTATTTTTGTTAAGAGTTGGGGTCTCTCTGAACGTGTTAGTGCACACCTGTGATTTCGGTGGCTCAGGAGGCTGAGGTAGGAGGATGGCAAGTTCATAGCCAGCCTCAACAATTTAGCGAGGCCCTAAGCAACTCAGTGAAACCCTATTTCAAAATAAAAAGGGCTAGGGATGTTGCTCAATGGTTAAGTGCCCCTGGGCTCAATTCCTGGTACCAAAAAAAAGAGATATGAGGCCTCAGCTTCTCAGGTCACAGGGACTGCAGTGTGGAATTGTACTTCTAATGGCAGGCAGTGACCTGAGCTGTGCTGTTCCTGTAACATGGCAGTAGTATAGAGGAGACCCCAAGAGTAGGAAGGACCTTTATAGCCCACCAAGTTTACTGTTGGAGCACCATCGAAGAGTCTTAGGGAAGAAATGAGTCATTCTTGGGACTCTAGGATGAAAATGGAGACAGTGCAGTGTGGGTCAAAGATGTGGGATCGAGAGGCAGAGAGACTCTCATGGAAGCAGGTAGGAGATAGTGGAGGCAAGGCAGATCCCCAGCAGCAGGATGAGAGGATGTGGTTGGCCCTGGAAAGGACAGGGGCTTTGGATACAGGCAGGCTAGCTGGGGAGGATTCTGGCTCCAGCCCAATCCTCCCAGTGACCTTTTGGCCTGGACCTTAAGAATTTGCCAGGCAGGCCTGGTGGGGGAAGCTGCCCCCCAACTCTGGCTAAGTACTAGGTAGGCCCATGTGGTGCATTTTTCTGAAGGGAGTTACAGTCAAGGCCTCCATCCTAGCCCATGTCAGCCCTGCATCCCACCTAGGGACCTCCTCCTGAGGCCTCCTGTGGGAACCTAGCAGAGCACTTTCCCAGCCTCTACCAGGACTTCCTTACTGAAGGACATTGATGTGACCTGGCTCATACCTTTCTCTCCAGCCCTTCTCCCTGTCTCCCAGCCCACAGGTTCTTAAAGAGGCAGGAGCACTAACTGGTGCTCCTTGATGGTGAGATAGTCCCTTTGCTCCTCATCTGTCCCTCGTCCAGTGCTGTTTCACGAAGGAACAAGAGAGCCAGAGGCTGTTTCTGCCTCTTGCTTGCAGGCTTCAACAAATGAAGAAAGGCTTTGTAGTTCTGTCTTTCGGCTCAGCTTCTTATCCTAGTAGGCCTGGCACCTGTCTACTCTGACGATAGGACTCACTTTTTTAGTTGTTGATACTGAGTTTTGAACCCAAAGGCATTTAACCCCTGAGCCACATTCCCAGCCCTTTTTTATATTTTTATTTAGAGATAGGGTCTTGCTGAGTTGTTTAGGGCCTCACTAAGTTGCTGAGGCTGGTTTTGAACTCGTGATCCTCCTGCCTCAGCCTCTAGAGATGCTAGAATTACAGGCAAGAATTCACTTTTAAACCATTTTGAAACTGCCTGTGAACCTTCCATTTTCTGGCCTAAGATCCCAAATCATGTAGCCTTTCCTTGTATTCTGTTTTCCCTACCCTGTGTTCATTTAGATTGTTCTTTTCTGAAATCATCCCAGTTCTGACATAATTCTTAAAATGTTGAAATCCAGGGGCTGGGGATGTGGCTCAAGCGGTAGCGCGCTCGCCTGGCATGCGTGTGGCCCGGGTTCGATCCTCAGCATCACATACAAAACAAAGATGTTGTGTCCGCCGATAACTAAAAAATAAATATTAAAATTCTCTCTCTCCCTCTCTCACTCTCTCTTTAAAAAAAAAAAAATGTTGAAACCCAGACCTCTAAATATCTGTCCAAAGCAACAAAGCGGACAGATTAGCCCTCTCTTCTCAGATGTCATATTCCAGCTGTACCGCTAACTTCTTCCCAGAGATTTTGCTTATTTTTATTTTTATTATTTGTTTTAATCTGTTTATTTTGCTGTGCTAGAGATTGAAACCAGGGCCCCATGCATGCTAGACAGACACTGAGCTGCATCCTGAACCCTTTAAATAAAAAATCCACAGTTCCTCTCTTCCTCCCTCTGAGCCTTGTTATAATATATCATAACTTTCCTGTCTGTGACTTTGTTTGCTAGTGTAAGCGGAATTTACAGGACTCTTGGCTGGTGGGTTGGGCCCTGCTCTAGGACTCCAAAGCTAGTGCTAGAGGATCCCTCCTCTGTAGGCCCTCACATCTTGAAAAAGGAGATAAAGAATAGGTATGAACACAGTCATTTTGGATGGCGTTAAGTAACAAAAATCAAATAGTGATGTCAGAGAGTGGCAGGGAGGCTAGTGGGGGAGTGCAATTCCTGATGTGTTGGGACCTCCCCTGCTCCTGCTCTTTATTTCTCTGAGTTTACCTTTTTAGGTCTCACATCATAGGTGAGATCATACTGTATCATCACCCAGCCTTTCAAAGCAAGAGTATTCTCTGCAAAGGGAAGAGCAGTTCAAACATCAGAGGTTAGCCAGGCAAGGTAGAGCACACCTGGAAACCCAGTTACCCAGGAGGCTAAGGCAGGAGGATCACAAGTTAGAGGCTAGTCTGGGCAACTGAGCTAGATCCTGTCTCAAAAACTAAAAAGGACTCTGGTAAAGTACTTGCCTGGCCTGTGCCAGACTCTGGATTTAATCCCCAGTACCAAACAAATATCCATCAGAGTTTGGGCTGGGTTCAGCAGTGCACACCTGTAATTTCAGCAACTCTGGAGGCCAAGGCAGGGGAATCATATGATCAAGAGCAGCCTGGGCAACTTACTGAGACCCTGTCTTGAAAAATTAATAAATGAGGATATAGCTCAGTAGTAGAGTCCCCATGGGTTCAATCTCCAGTACCACCCCCTCAAAATCATAGATTAGGAGTAGCTTGGCAGACTGAAGACATGGAAATCAGTTCCTGAAAGCAAGAGAGGCTAAGGAAGGGAAAGCGTGGAAAGGTGGGCAGGGGCTTGGGGCTGAGCAGCATTCAAATTTAAGTGAGATAGGAAGTCTTTTTCTTTGGTGGGGGGTAGTTTAGACAAAGGGACAACACATGTTGTATTTTTTTTTTTTTAAGAGAGAGTGAGAGAGGAGAGAGAGAGAGAGAGAGAGAATTTTTAATATTTATTTTTTTTTTTTTAGTTCTCGGCAGACACAACATCTTTGTTGGTATGTGGTGCTGAGGATCGAACCCGGGTCGCACGCATGCCAGGCGAGCGCGCTACCGCTTGAGCCACATCCCCAGCCCCACACATGTTGTATATTTTTTTTAAAATCTAATTCTTTCCAGGCACGGTGGTCCACACTTGTAATCCCAGTGACTCAGTAGGCCAATGCAGGAGGATCACAAAGTTCAAAGCCAGCCTAAGCAACGTAGTGAGACCGTGTCTCAAAAAAAAGAAAAGGGACTGAGGATATGGCTCAGTGGTTAAGTGCTCTGGGGTTCAATCCCTGGTACCAAAAAGAAAAAAAATCTAATTCTCAGGCTGAGGGTGTGGCTCAGTTGTAGAGCACTCACCTAGTATGCGTGAGGCCCTGGGTTCAATCCTAGCCCTGCAAAAAAGAAAAAATCGAATTCCAGTTGCTTTATGAAGAGCAGTTGGGGAGGTCAACACAGGAAGACCAATTAAGTTAGGAAGCTACTAAAAGGGAGCGCCCAAGTAAAGGTGATATTCGCTCTTCCCAACTGATCTTAGACCTTTCTTTTTTCTCTCCTGGTACTGGGGACAGACCCCAGGGCCAACTGCAGATAAGCACAGGCCCTACCACTGAGCTATACCTCAGATCTAATTTTTTATTTATTTATTTTTTAGCTTTAAGTGGACACAAGTCTTTATTTTTATGTGGTGCTGAGGATTGAACCCAGTGCCTCACACATGCCAGGCGAGCGCACTGCTACTTGAGCCATATCCCCAGCCCCCAGATCTAATATTTAACAAGCTCAGGCAGCCCTGCCCCCTTTAGAAGGGGTTGCTATGTGCAAAGTCAGGGGAGGGGACAAAGAAATGAAGTGCTTGACTTCAGGTCATTTACAAACCCAGAATGAATGTGCTCTGTGACCAGAAGGCTCCAGGACAGCAAAGGCAAATAAGAGGCAGTCCCTGTTCCAAAGATGATCTCAACACTGCTAGTCACCTGTAATGCAGGTCAGAGAGCAAGACGGCCAGCACCCTGCCTCAAGGCCCGTCCAACAAATTGATATTTATAAAGGGTTTACTACTTGCCAGGCATTATATATATATATATATATATATATATATATATATAATTAGATATTATGTATTAGATATTCTTGGTAAATTATATGAGTAAACATGTAGTATATATTCATTCCATTAGACACAATTATTATCATCATCATTAGTCTTGACAAGATGATGATCTGGATGCAGAGAGCTCAAAATAAAAAAGATTAGTTTCCAACTTCATATAATCTCTTCATTGCACTCTGAGTAGTTTCTTCCCATTGATGGGGGGGATTGTTCTTTGGTTGGTTGAATGCTACCACTGAGCTATCCTCCTCCCAACCTCCATTTTTTTTTTAGTTATAAACATTTTTTTTTCTTTTTCTGTACTGGGAGTTGGGGTGCTTTCCCACTGAGTTTTATCCTCAGCCGTTTTCATTTTTTATTTTGAGACAGTCTCACTAAGTTGCTGAGGCAGGCCTCAAACTTGCCATCCTCCTGCCTCAGCCTCCTGAGTTGCTGGGATTATAGACATTAAGCTCACCTGGCTTCTTTCTTTTTTTTTTTTTTAATTCTGTTGTATATGTCAATATTTCATGAGTAGTTACTTTTTACATTCTATATCTGTTATATCTAATATCCAAAATCCTTGAGGAACTACATCTTTTGCTTTGGTTTCTACCGATACTTTCATGTTGTTTCCCCCCTGCCCACTGGGGATATAGCTCAGTTTATTATTGTGGAAATTTAAAAATATATTTAACTGACAAAAAGTAATTGAATATATTCAAGGTGTACACTATGATAATCACATATATGGGTACATTGTATCACCTCCACAATCAAATTAGTTAACGTCCATCCCTGTCCATGCCAAGCATTCGATCCCCAGAACTTATCCGTCTTGTAACTGTAAGTTTATACACTTTGACCAGCATCCCTCGTTTTCCCCGCCCCCAGCCCTTGGTAACCACCATTCTACTCTCTAATTCTGTGAGTTCTACTCTTTATTTATTTAATTTTTTTAATATTTATTTTTTTAGTTGTAGTTGGACACAATGTCTTTATTTTATTTATTTTTATGTGGTGCTGAGGATTGAACCCAGGGCCTTGCACATGCTAGGCAAGTGCTCTACCTCTGAGCCACAATCCCAGCCTGAGTTCTACTCTTTAGAGACCTCATGTGAGTGAGATCATACTGTGTGTCTGGCCTCATTCACTTAGCATAAGGTCCTCTGGGTTCATCCATATTGTTGCAAATGGCCAGATTTCTCTTTTGCTAGTTGAATAATATTGCAATTTTTGATCCTGCTTGGGTCGATGGCATTGAAGGTATTTCCATATCTTGGTTATTGTGAATAATACTGCAGTAAATGTGGGGTACATCAACAAATTCCACTAATATGCATAATTATAATTATCTCTTCAAGATACTGCTTTCATTCCTTTGGACATATACCCAGAAGTGGGATTGCTGGGTCATGTGGTAACTCTATTTAAAGTTTTTGAAGGAACTTTATACTATTTTTCATAATGGCTGAACTAAGTCCCTTCCCCACCAACAGGATATAAGCTTTCCCTTTTGATCTCCATACTCTAGCCAAACTTTAAAACTTTTTCTTTTTTCTTTTTGCAGTTCTGGGGATTTGAAGCAAGGGCCTTGTTCAGTCTAGGCAAGTGCACTACCACAGAGCCATAGTCCAGTCTTCTTTTGTCTTTTTGATAATAGATATGCTAAGGTGATAGCTCATTATGGTTTGTTTATTTTTATTTTTAAAAAAATATTTTTATTATTCTGCTGCCTTTCCTATCCTCTACTATCCCCCCTCCCATCTACAGCAGAATACAACAGACACTAGTATGGCAATATGTAAATCAATGGAAGTGTAACTGATGTGATTCTGCAATCTGTATATGGGGTAAAAATGGGAGTTCATAACCCACTTGAATCAAAGTGTGAAATATGATATGTCAAGAACTATGTAATGTTTTGAACAACCAACAATTAAAAAATATTTTTATTAGTTGTTGATGGACCTTTATTTTATTTACTTATTTATATGTGGTGTTGAGAATCCAGCCCAGTGCCTCACACATGCTAGTCAAGCACTTTACCACTTAGCCCCAGCCCCTTATTTTTATTTTTGAGGTGCTGGGGATTGAGCATAGGTTCTTGTGCATGCTCTGCACCCCCAGGCCTCATCAGGTTTCCATTTTAATTTTTCTGATGATAATGATGCAGAACACCTTTCTGTATACCTGTTGGCCACTCCTTTGTCCTCTTTGGCAAAATGTCTAGTCAGGTTCAGGTTCTTTACCATTTTTTTTTTTTTTTTGAAACAAGGTCTCATTAAGTTACTTAGGGTCTCACTAAATTGTAAGGCTGACCCTCCTGTCTCAGCCTCCAGAGTGGCTGGGATTACAAGCATATGCCACTGCACCGAGCTTCTTTGCCCATATTAAACAAAAAATTTTAAGTTGTTGATGGACCTTTATTTTTATTCATTTTTCTGCGGTGCTGAGGATTGCAGCCAGTGCCTCACACATGCTAGGCAAGCGCTCTACCACTGAGCTACAGCCCCAGCCAATCATTTGCTCATATTTTAACCAGGATTTTTGGGGTTTGTTTTCCTTTTGCTGTCAAGCGGTGATTTTTTTAAAAAGGGGTTGAATTTAATCTCCGGAACACCTGACTTTGCTGATTTGAAATGTGAGTGAGTGAGAGAGAGAGAGAGAAAGAAAGAAAAAAAGTCCTCAGAAAATGTGCTGTTACTCCTTCTAGGCACGAGGAGGCGCTACTAACATGATAAATTAATTTCTCAGCGACAGACTGCCTGGAGCTGAAGGGAGCAGAGATATGGTTCTTAGCTCTCTGGGGAGCCAGATCTTATTAAAAAATTTTCCACCACAAAGGAGAGCTTCCCTTTGCTGACAAGTGTAGGTTTTTTTGTCTACCATTCACTGAAGTTGCGGCCCCTTTCAGGATCTTGGCCTAATTTATGAGAGTTGGACTCGCCTCCCACTGGACAATGAACTCAATGTCTGCTCAGTGTCTTCTGTTCCTTGTAGTTCTCTACTGTCCAAGGTCGTGGAGTCAGTGTTTTCCCCATGGTCAGCCCCAGCTCCTACACCTTGGCTTCCACACACTATTTTTGGTTTTCAAGGGACCTATGAGAAGTTCTCTTACCTCTTGCTAATTTAGCAAAAGATTTATTAGTTGTTTATTGATTGAACCCAGAGGCATTTTACCATTGAGCTACATCCCAGCCTTTTTTATATTATTTATTTATTTTGAGACAGGGTCTCACTGAGTTGCCCAGGTTGTCCTCAAACTTGCAATCCTCTGAGGGCTGGGGATACAGCTCAGTTGGTCGAGTGCTTTCCTTGCATGCACAAGGCCCTGGGGTCAATCCCCAGCACAAAAAAAAAAAAAAAAAAAAAAATTTGCAATCCTCTTGCCTCAGCCTCCCACACAGCTGGAATTAAAGGCATGAGCCACCAATACTCAGTTTTTGTCAGTCCCTGGGAGGTCTCTGGTCATTGTACCTCTCTATATCTGGTCCTCCTGGCATGGCCATGCTGGCTAAAGACCTTTCCTGCCCTTTAACACTGTTCAGCTCTTCATCTGGCATGGTGAGATGGGTGGCCGAGCCTGGTCTATTGGGACCTCCAGGACCTTTGCTCAAGCCTGCTGGTAATAGTATGAGGCTCTACATAAAATCTAGAGCACTAGCCTGCCAGAAAAGAAGTCTGGAAAACCAGCTTCTGTCATTCATTCATTCAACAATTTTATTTGTTTATCAATCTATTTATTTATTTATTTTTGGTACTGGGGAGTGAACTCAGTGGTGCTTAACCACTGAGCAACATCCCTAGCCCTTTTTATTTTTTATTTAGAGACAGGTCTTGCTCAGTTGCTTTGGGTCTCTCTAAGTTGCCAGGCTGGCCTCCAATTTGGGATCCTCCTGCCTCAGCCTCCAGAGTTGCTGGGATTACAGACATGCACTACCTCCCCATGGCAAATTATTGAATAACCCTGCATGGCAGCTAGTTTTGATGATAGAGCAAAAAGAAGCAAGGTCTCTGCTCCCTGGAGCTCACAGTTTAAAGGAGAGACAGATATAATCAAAGAGCCACACAGAGGAGAATGTGTAATTACAGACTGGGGGGTGGTCATGAAAGCACGTGCTTTCATGGCTCACCTGCAGCATCAGCAGCATCTGGGAATTTCATGAAATACAAATTTTGGGGCCCACCACAAATCTACTGAATCAGAAACTCAGGAGAAGGACTCACCAATCTGTACTTTAACAAAACTTCTAGGTAATTCTGAACCTCTGACATAAGCCAAAGGAATCTGACTTAGATAGAGGAAGCTATATGGAACTTAGAGCTGAAAGATGAGTGGAAGGTCCGTAAGTAGTGAGAAGAACATGTGCAAATGTCCTGTGGTGGGAAGAAGCCCAGTATTAAGGACCCAAGACAAGAGCAAGTGAATGTATGTAGGTTCTGCAGGCTGGGGAAAGGAGTAGACATGATTCCTTAGAGCAAAGGGAAGCTACTGAAGAGCAGGGTGACTTGATCAGAATTCCATTTCAATAGTTATTTGTTCAGATTCAGGACAGGACTGGAGCTGTGATATTAGGATTGGAAATGAGGGAGTAGACCCCAGAAAACTTCAAAGTACAATCAGCAGGAGTTAGGGATTCTGATGTGAGAGGAGAGGAGAGAGCTGCTGTGCCCTGCCCTGAGTTACTCCACAACTTATGGAACAGCAGTTTTCAGGCTGTGCCTAAACCTCAGCGACTCCACTTTGTAAAGCAGTTGTTTGTCGTGAGCTTAAGTGCCAAGGGTGAAGGACTCCACACCTTGTTTGTGTAAGTAGACAACCACCATCTGCCTGGCACAACCAGAGGCATAAAGCAATAAATAAGTTAATTGCGCTAATAGAATGACCTAGTGAGTTATCAGAAGCACAGGGATGCATGGGCGTGTCAAACTCATATTGGAATAAAACAGGCTCCCGAGCTTATTGAACACACCAGACCACCAAAGGAAGGAACCCCTTCACCTGAGGCCCATAAAAAAGGAGAAGCACCCCGAGACTGGACACCCCATCTTCTGGTCATCAGGAAAATCACAGTGATGAACCTCTGAATCTCTGCCCTTGGTCTCTTTAGCAGAGTGTGGTTCCTTCTGCCTGTGACCATGTGTGGCCCACTCCAAACTGACTTGGAAACTGCCACCTGGTCTGTCCAGACCTTGGCCTAGAATAACTTCCTAAGCTTCGACTGCTCTGAACCAGCTTTTGGCTGCTCCTAATCTTATCTGACTACCTAAGGACTCTTTGCCTTGTACCTGCTCTCTGCCTTCTGAACCCTGTGGCTCCCTTGACCCTCTCTTAGCCTTTCTGTATCCCACCCACATCACTGTGTGAGGTGTGGGTGACTTGAGTGTTACAGATGTTAGAAATTAAGATGGGAATAAGAGAACTTGTGATTGCCGGGCTTATGAACCAGGTGACCCACAAGGATTCAATGAACTGCCCCTTGTGGAAATGGTGTAGCTTGTCAATGTGCTGTCATTCAATGAATAGTGACATTGTGGAAAAACACAAATGGGTCTGGTCTGTGTTGATGACAGCTGCTTTGGGACACCTGTGACCTTGAGCTCTGCAGAAGGGCCAGGCTAGGGGTGTAATGCGAAGCACCTCTGGGATACAAGAGGCACCAGGATGGGCCTGGTGCAGGTTGGGGACAGGCTGGGGACATCAATGGAGTCACATCCAGAGACTGAATCTTCTGGGCCTAGCTGTTGAGTGAGTGTGGTAAACTTAAGCCAGTCACCCCTGGCTGTGCCCTCTCCCCTTTATTTTATTTTATTTTTTTAAATATTTTTTTAGTTGTAAATGGACACATTATCTTGATTTATTTTTATGCGGTGCTGAGGATCGAACCCAGTGCCTCATACGTGCAAAGCAAGCGCTCTACCACTGAGCTACAGCCCCAGCTCCATCCCTCTCCCCTTTATATGTAGTCACTGTGGCACTCCATGCCTGAGTCTCCCCTGGAGCTCCTCGGCCACTGCTATAAAACTAAGTATGACATCTGACCACACAAGTCCTACGGGACTCTACTTAACATATTGGTCTGAGTTGCCAGCTCTGTACGCCAAGCCTCCCCGCCCCTCGGTAACCTGAAAGCCACTTTGCCGACAGAGTCCTATTTCCTAGAGATTGCTCTCTCAAGAGTTCCTGAACATAACGGCCACCCTGGCCTGGGGGGCAGCTCAGTAGTCGCTGGCTCGCCCGGCACAGAGAAGGCCCTGGGTTCCATCCCCAGCATGAGAAAAAGAGAATGAAAAAACTTGAGTCATTTCCTGCCTGATCTTTGTTGGTTTTTCAGTTTTCTATCGGGGCCTGACTCCCCCTGCGCTCCCCCATGCAAGAGGAGCAGATTTACCACAGATGGCTCCGTGCTTCACCCTGAGGACCTCACAGCCCCGACAGCAGCCCTGCTGTGCGTGAGTGGAAAGGACCGGCACCTGGAACTCGGTGGCCCCTCCTGCACCCTGCCATGTCCCCCTCTCGTTCTAAATTATGAGTCCAGGCCCTGCCAGAGAGGCCTCTGGGTAGAACCAGAAAAGAAAAATGGAAGGCCAGATGTACAGGCACAATTACTACTCCAAAAGGATTTTTTAAAAATAAGGATTCCTTGATTTTACTCTTGATAGCTGTCATTTGGTGAGAAATTGCAAACTACAAAGGGTCACTCAGGTTCTTCTGTCCCCTCCTTGCCGTTTATAAAAGCCATCTCCTCTTCCACGTGTGCACAGTTTACTTCCCTAGAGCAGCCGGCTGTGCCCCCACTGCCCTGTCCAGCCTGAAACTCCTGGTACTGCAGTGGCACTGTACCAGCCCCAAACTGCCTTACCCGAAGGGAATCTCAGAGAGAAAACTGAGGCAGAAAGCAGAAAGGGCTGTGCTAGTCTCAAGTCATCTGAGAACTGGTCTCAAGGTGACTATGTTTTCCAAAAGAGGAACAGAGATTTCTAAAAACTAGTTCAAAGGCTCCTACCATACAACTTTCTCAGCTTGACAGGGCAGCACATTTCTGTTCAGGAACACCTGGAACACTGATTCTTAAACTTTCATGTGAGTAAAAATCACCAGGAAAGCTTTCTATAATACAGATTCCTGGGCCCTGTCCCCAGAGATCTGGATTGGCGGGTGTGAAGTGGGCAGGACCTTCTTCCTGGCTCAGCTGCCCCCCACACAACACACTTGGATTAGCTTAGACTATATACTCATGGCCCCTTACCCTGGCTTAGCTGGGGTGAAGTGGAGAGGTAGGCTGTGGGCCTCACCCAGGTTCTAGGCCAGCAGGGTACCTCCTGCATCTTTGGCAACAACCTTCTAGGGTCAGTCTAGTCACTTCTACCAAAATCCAAAGGATTTTCCTTTGGAGCCAGTGAGGGGAAATTTGCACACATCGCTTTGTTTCTCTAACAAAATACTAACCCTGCCAGGCATGATCCCAGCAGCTCGGGAGGCTGAGATAGGAGGATTGCCAGCC
The DNA here is from genome assembly GCF_045843805.1 of Urocitellus parryii. Lineage (NCBI taxonomy): Eukaryota > Metazoa > Chordata > Mammalia > Rodentia > Sciuridae > Urocitellus > Urocitellus parryii. Next base: position 7,729,010 of record NC_135534.1, on the reverse strand, counting down.
CCAGCAAAAAGTGAGGCACTAAGCAACTCACTGAGACTCTGTCTCTAAATAAAACACAGAAAATAGGACGGGGGATGTGGCTCAGGGGTTAAGTGCCCCTGAGTTCAATCTCTGGTACCCCCTGCCAAAAAAAGAAAGGAAGGAAGGAAGGAAGGAAGGAAGGAAGGAAGGAAGGAAGGAAGGAAGGAAGGAAGGAAGGAAGGAAGGAAGGAAGGAAGGAAAGAAAGAAAGAAAGAAAGAAAGAAAGAAAGAAAGAAAAGAAACCCTAACTGCAAGGGAGGCTAGAAAATGCAGCCCTGCTCAGGGCCACCTGCCCAGCCACGCCCTGAGCATGGGAGAACCTTCAAGATGGCCGCCAGCATACAGGCATGGAGGAGGGTTCTGATGAGCACATAGAGGGTCAGTCCTGGCAGGTGTGGCCTACGTCAGTTGGAACTTGGGTGACTCATGGAGATAGCCAAAGTGCTAGGTGGAGCAAGGTACAAAGGAAATGGGCTCTGGGATTGGAGGCTCAGATGCATCCAGGCAAGTTGTGACTTCGAGCTGTGTGACTGGGACAAGTTGCAAAATATCTCTGAGCCAAGGCCACCTCCTCTGTAAACTGTGACAGTTACATGGGATAGGGTCTACAGGGGGCACCCAACCAATGGCAGGAATTCAGTCACCACAAGGTGCCTCAGGTTGATTGCAGACCAGATTAGGACATTAGTGTGGGTACAGGCTCTGTTGAGCTTTATTGTCAACGAAAGGGATCCTCTTAGCCAATTCTTAATTCCCACCTGGCAAGTGAGATGGGAAGAGAAGATGTGGGATGGGTGTGGATGAGGTGGAACCCCAACCTCTGCACCCCTTCCCTGGAGATGACTTGGAGAGGTCAGGGCATGCAAATAGAGGTTGGGAGGCACAGGAGACAGCTGTGTGTGGCAGGACCAAGGGAGCAGGTGTGGTGGCTGGAGTCGGGAGACAGGTCAGGGGTGCAATCAGCATTTCATTTAATGAGCACTTAGTGAATACATCTGTTCAAGCATCGGGGTTGTGCTGAGAGACACAAGGCGCTCACATACCAATGGAGAAGCCAAGTAGCAAATCAAACACAGAGCAGTGCAGGTGGGCTGGGGGCCCTGGAAGCTCAGAGTCAGTGTGGGCAGGGCAGGAAGTACCCTGGAGACAGTGCTCTGCTGTGTCTTGGAGGACAGTGGGGTCAGCTGAGGAATCACTGCCCCCGATGGCCAGCGGGGATGAGCCTCCCAGGCTTGGGCCACAGTGAACACAGCTTGTTCATGTCCACGAAGTGACCAAGGGAGAGGAAAGCCTAGTGGGGAGGGACGGCCAGGTAGTGGTGGGGTTTGGAATTTTCCCCAAGGTAATGGGGATGGACAAAAGGTCACACCACGCTACAGTCATGGGAGGAGAGCTTTGAAAGGAGTGGATGGGAAGAAGAACCCAGTGTGCTGTTACTGGACCCCAGTGGGAGGGTGGGGTGGAAGCCACCTCCAGTTTCTGGGAGCTCCTGAAGAGGGGACATGGCAGCCAGACACGGTGGTGCCCACCTGAAATCCCAGCAACTCAGGAGGCCAAGGTAGGAGGATCACAGGTTCAAAGCCAGCCTCCACAGCTGTAAGCAACCTACTGAGACCCTGTCTCAAAATTAAAAATAAAAAGGGCTGGGATGTGGCTGAGGTATTAAATGCCCTTGGGTTTAATACCTCATACCAAAAAAAAAAAAGACGGGACCTGGCAGAACTGGGGCTGGGCTATCACCAGCACCATTGTGCTTCCTGGTTCAGGGAAGAAAAGGAGTCCAGGTGAGTGGTGCTGGGTAGAAGCCAAGATCATGGCTTTCTGCTCAGGTGTCCTGCAGCCTGGTCTGGGTAGTTGGAGGTGCCGGGCCTCAGAGAGGCCAAGCCCCTTGCATTTGAGTTCAAGCTAGGTGCTCTCAGCTTGGCTTCCCGTCTTGCCCTCAGGGTCCTGTGGGGGAGCTGCTGGCAGTGCCCGCCAGGCTCATCCCCGTGAGTGCAGGAAATACTCATAGCTGAGGAAGGTGACAGCGTTGACCGGAAAGGCACGAGCACTGTTGATGGTAAGCCCCCGGAAGAAGACCCCTAGTCCCTCCTGCCGGAAGCTGCTCACCATGCAGTCCAGAAACCCCTGGTAGGCTCTGCGTCCCAGGCCATCCATCTGCATCCGGGACTTGATCACGTCGAAGGGCGTGGCTGCCACCCAGGAGGCAATGCCTGCAAAGCCCCCGGCCACCAGCACTGTGGCTGAGCCTGGGGTAGAGGAAGCCCAGGGTGGGGTCAGATGGGAAAAAGAGCACCCCCTCCCTCCCCAGCCCCCCACCCTCTCTCCACTTCACTTACTAGGGGTCTGGCCATCTGGAGTGTACTGGCGACAGAGCCCTTCATAGGTAACAAAGTAGATTCCCAACGAAGGGGTGTCCCTCAGCATTAGGGCCCAGGCTCCTCGGAACAGTCCCCGTGGACCCTCTTCCCGAAAGATGGTGGCTGTGCAGTGCACAGGCCCCTGGTACCGGGGTCGAGGGCTCCCTGGCTGCACCCTTGACTCCGTCTGGTTTTGTAGTCGGACTTTGATGAGGTCAAATGGGGCCAGGCAGTAGGACTGTTGGGAAGGAAACAAGCAGGGCTTGGGCTGGTAACTGTCCCTTAAGACAACAGGAGGAAGGATGGGCAGAGGGGCTGCATCAGCCTGTGGGGACCACACTGGGCCCTCTCCCACACACGGCTGGGCATGGGCCAGGGCATTCTGATGCAGCAGGACAGGCTACCTCCCTGGGTATCAGGCTTGGTCCCCTCCTCATGCAGAGCATCAAGCTTGCCTGGCAGGCACCAGGCCCGAGAGGACAAGCCCGGATTGTTTTTCCAGGAGTGGGAGTGAGTGTCTGGCCTCCCAAGACCCAGGGATGTGCTGGCATTTGCAGTAACTGGGCTGAATAAAGGGTTCAGTCTGTGACCATGAAACACCAAAGAACAGGCCCTCCCCAGGGTGAAGGAGGTCACCTCAGTGTCATTGTTCTAGTTACAGGGCCCAGCTTCACAGCTACTCCTCCTTCCTCTGTGTCACCTCTCAGAGGCCTGAGGCCACCACTGGGCAGCCCTTCCTGCCTCTCACCAAGCCCTGTGATGGGTGGGATTCAGCAGGTCATAGAATTCTTGTCATTGTCTTAGGTAGACAAGAAAGATTTGGGGTAGAAATGGGACAGGGCCCCTGGTGAGGGTGGGCACTGAGGGGATACAGAAAGGAGGGGGAGGGGTGGGGTTGGGTCAGGGACACACCGCATTGTTCAGATAAGCTGCTGAAGTTCAGGTGAGAGCTGGGTCCAGGCTGAGGGTGGCATGTTGCTGGGGACATGTGTGGGGTTTTTTTTGTTTTGTTTTGTTTTGTTTTGGTGACCGGGGATTGAACGCAAGGGCACTCGACCACTGAGCCACATCCCCAGCCCTATTTTGTATTTTATTTAGAGACAGGGTCTCACTGAGTTGCAGTTAGTGCCTCGCTTTTGCTGAGGTTGGCTTTGAACTTGCGATCCTCCTGCCTCAGCTCCTGAGCCTATGGGATTGGAGGCGTGCACCGTGGTTCCAGGCTCAGGCTCATATGTGTCTTGGGAGGAGCCACCTGAGCCCAACTCCTCAGCTTTAGACCTGGCTGGTGGTGGAGGGGGCTGGAGATCAGCCCTGGAGGTAGGTTTTGATAAACAGCAAGCCATACTTTTACTTTTGTCTCAGCAGGCAGGGTTGTGGGCTGGGGACCCCCTTTGTGAGACAGGCCCTAATGCTGCCCTCCAGAGCCTGTTGGCTGAGCTGAGCCCTTGGCCAGGGTGGTTTCCTGAGCCTGGTCTCCTGAGGGCTGAGGAAAGTGCTGTGTGGTGGGGGCCACGGAGCACCAGGTATTCCTTCCCCAGTGAGCCGTCAGCCTCTGCCAGGTCGAGAACAACGTCCGTGCGCGTCAGAGGCTGTTGGTGTCTCCCTCTTCCTCCCACCTGCTCACTAAGACACAATTCTGCTTCAAGACCTGTTATGCCAAAGCCATAGGCTTGACATGAATCCCAGGCTCCAGTCAGCCCTTGGACCCAGTCTCTATCCATGGCCCTGACTGTCCTCTATTTTGCTTTCTAGACACCTGAGGAGCAGGGCCTGACTGGACCTAAGTCAGGCCACTTTCTGAGCGCCTCGGTTCTCTGTATTGTTTTTGCAGAGTATAGAGCTTGGGGCTTAGAGATAGGTAGTCATGGCTGCCACACAAGAAGGGACAGAATCCTCAAGACTTCTGGGGGTCTCGTTAATCATTAATTAACTTAATATGCAGCTTGACTTTGTCCTCAGGTCTTGCTCTCTGCTCCATGAAATGTGTCAAGGGCATCAAGGCAGGTGACCAGCTGGGGTGTGGGACAGAACCAGTCCCTCTGCCTCTTTCTGTTCAGATTCCCTCTTGCCTCCACCCCACCCCTCAAAAGCCCATGAACTACAGTGCTGAGAACAAAACCAAATGACTGCAGCGACTTAATGATTAATATCCTGGGCCTCTCCCAGTGAGATCTGTGGCCTGGAGCCTCAGGTGAGGCTCCCAGATAGTGGCCACCAGTTGCTGAGGGCAAGGGCCTCAGCCAGGCAGGGCTGGGCTTTGAGCTCTGTGGGGACTAATTGTTGTTCAGGGTCAAAGGTCACCATGGGGAGTAGTCTTCCCACAGAGCTGGGGTTGGCAGACCCCTCTGGAGGTGGACAAGTCCTGTCAGCTCGAGAGCAGGCTCCAGCTTGTCCTCTATGGCCTCCTCTTGGCACTGCCAACCAACTCTTTCTGCCTTTTGCCCGATCTGTTCTCCACCCTCAGGTGGGCAGCCTGGTTAGGCTACCAGGAGCAGCAGCACCACATGGCCTTCAGCAAGGCCTGCCCATCTGTAGCTCTGAGTCACCAGAGGATTAGGGAGGAGACAGACCCCTCTGGTCAGCACAGTACCACCTGTGTGTATGCCCACGTGCCACCCACTCACCTGCAGGACACCACCGGCGCAGCCTGCTATGAAGACATGTGTGTAGCTGGGGGGCTGGGCCCGCCGATCCTGGTGGGAGGTGGCTGTGAGTGCCAGCAGGGTGTTGCTGTAGACCCCGAACAGGACAGAGTTGACCACAGGTATGCTGACGATGGGGAAGCTCATTCCCTTGAAGAAGCCCAGGAGCTGCGGGGCAACAGGGTGGCACTGAAGTAGGCACGGCGGGCCTACCCTCTCCCCTTACCAGACCAGCAAGGTCTCCTCCCTCCCCCACTCCCCACTACTAAGCCCTATCCCAGGGAGGTGGGGTGGTGAGGTTGGGAAGGCCTGGCTCTATCCTGAAGGGGCTAAGCTACTACCCAGTGCTCCCAACGAGCCCAAACGTGGTCTTTTGTTTCGGAGGGCAGAGCCCTGCTGGGAGGAAAAGGAAACCTGTGCCACCTTCCCCAGAGCCTCCCACCCCAAAGAGCTGATTCACCCACCGACTCATGGCGGTAAATCTTGACCGTACAGTCCATGATGCCCCGGTAGCTGGTCTGGGTCTGAAGTCGCACCTGCATAGGGAGGACAGGGCAGGTGGGGCAGGTGAACCAGTCAGGGCTGCATCCATGCCAGGCAGCCAGCTCTGCCCTCTGCCCCTTGGAGTAGGAAGCCAGTGGGTAGGCGAGGCAGGGTGAGCCCCTCTCAGCCAGGCCTGATCTGGGCCACATGATGTTCTGTTCAAGTGAGACAGTCCAGTCCTCTGGTGCCTCTCCTGACTCACCTTCACAGTGTCAAAGGGATGTCCCAGGACCAGGCCCAGAGCTCCTGTGGTGACAAGAAGGTGCTATGAGTGAGGGCTCATGCCAGGCCCAGGAAGCAAGTCTGTGTGAGAGGAAAGAGGGATTCAGGCAGGAGGAAGGAGGCTAGGCCTTCTCAGACTGTCCACCTGCCCTCCAGACTTCAAGGAGACTCCAGCTGGCACTGCCCGACCCTGCCATGCTATGTGCTGGGCCAGGAAGGTACTAGGTTGAAGGACTGAGGCCCCACCTGAGGAGACACATGCAGAAGGGAAGGGCCCACTGCAGACGCTGTTCACACTGACTATAGAACACAGGGTCTGGAAGGAATCTCCACCCGGCACCTTCCTCCATCTCACAGTGTTGAGGCCTTGCTCCAGAGATCCTGCCTCCCTGGCACTCACTACTCGGGCTGCAGTGCAGAGCTGGAGGGTCCCTCCAGGAATCTGGCTGGCACCTGGGGAGGAGACCCCACCTCCCACTTCCCAGCCTCATCCTCCACAGCTCAGGCTTGCTCTGGAGCTTGAGGCTGCCTCCCCAGGAGGTGGATTCAGAATGTCCTTCCCTTTCTCTCAAGAGGAATGTCATCTAGAATCTGAGTCTGGGTACACAAACCGCCATGTCAGGCCTCAGAGCCCAGGGGTGCAACCCATTGCCAGGTAGGGCAGAGGCCCAAAGGGGAACTCAGGACAGTAGGGTAAGGTCAAAGGTGAACTTCCTTTTGGGCCCTGCAAGATGGACCTGGCCCCATTGGGGGGACCTGTGGTACAGGGTGTTCCTCGGCTCTCTGCTGTAGTGGGTGTCAGGCGGAGAAGCCTTGGGATGCAGGGCTTGTACCTCTGGCCTGTACCTTCTTCTCCTCTCCTCCTTCCCCGGGACTCCCAGGAGGCTCTGGGGACAGCTGGCTTTCGGGCCTCCAGGGGGATCAGAACTTTAGCCTCGGTTCTTCATATGTCACCCACATCCCTGGGAAGTGACCCATCCACCATCCCTAGGAAGTGACCTACCCTTAGATGTGATAGAAGGAAGAAAAATGTCTCACCAGAGATCCAGCCAGCCATGAACTCCTCCACAGGCATTGTCTGGGCTCGGGCCGGAACTGGTGCTCCACACAGGAGACTGGTGAGTGTGATTCCCCTGCCCTCCCCAGAGACGGGGAGACAGCCTCCCACTAATGTTTAACTCTGGCTGAAGGGTGAGAAGTGGCCCAGTGCCCAGACCTCAGGCAACTAGGAGTGGGGCGTGAGCCAACTTCAGTGACCCTGAGACTGGAGGAGGTGTGTGCAGAGCAGGGAATCTTCTGGGGCAGGAAGATGGGCCCACAGGCCTGCGGAACGTCCTTTCTGGTCAATGACGCCTTATTGAGTGGCCTGAGATGGCAACTGGGTTCTAGCCCAGCCAGGCCCCTCCAGGGCTGCCTCAGTTAGCAAGAGACAAGGCCCGTCCCGCCTGTCCATGCCAAACTCCTACTCATGCCCACCGAAGCACAGGCCTTGCCCACCCCAGACCGGCAGCGAGGCCTGGTGGAGGCAGAGTATAGCCACTAGGTGGCAGGCCCAGCTCACAGTGGCCTGCAGCAGCCACCCAAACCCGACATGCTGGGAAGAACCCAGGAAAAGAGAAGAACCAGCCCCTAGAAGAGGCTCACCAGGCCCTTAAGCCTGTCTACTCTCAGTCAGGGATGTGGCCTCCCTCAGCCTCCTGTGCCTCAGGGAAAGCTGACGGTTCTGACTAGGTAAAGGTCTGTGTGTCTGTGCAATGGTACCGTGCTGCTCTGGGTCAAAACTAGAACCTTGCTGTGTCTCTCGCCCTCCCTCACCCTCTTGCCTCCTCCACAAGAAGATGGAACATGAAGGTCGTAGCCAGATGCCCAAGCCTAGATATGGGACTTGCCAGTCTCCAAACTGGGAGAAATAAATTTCTTTATAAGTTGAGAGAGAGAGAGAGAGAGAGAGAGAGAGAGAGAGAGAGAGAGATCGAGATCGAATCCTTTCTGGGTTCTCTGAGCCCTCAGGGCCCACCCATTCTCCTCTGACCTCACCTGGCCACCCTGGCCTCCCTACTCTTTTTTCAAACAAGCCCCCGCCTCCAGGTCTTTGCACGGGCCGTTCCCTCTTCCTGGACACCCTCTCCCTGACTTCCTTCAGGCTGGGGCTCCCAAAGGAGGCCTCCCCGAATCATCTCCAGTAACGTGGATCTGCCCGCCCACCCAGGGGCTAGTGCCCGGCCCTCCCACTCTTCCTCTTCTTTCTCGAATTGCGCCTGTCACCGACTTGGAATGTCTGGGCAGACTAGCTCTCCGGCTGTTTTGTCTATTATATCTCAAAGGCTTAGAACAGCGCCTGGCACAGAGTAGGAACTCAATAAATCCTAGCTCAGTAAATGAATGAACCAATGAAAAAGTCCGGAAAAAGCATCAGTGACCAGACCTGGGGCTCCAGATCTCTCTCCCACTGCCAAAGGACCCCCAAAATACTCCAATCTCCACTCCAGGTCCCCTTGGTTTCCTACTGGATGCCCAAGGACCCTCCAACCGGCCTTTCTCTCTCCTTTCTCTGAGGGTGGGCAAGTCCCAGGAGGCGGGGCCTCATCTCCAACTTCCTCTCCTGGAGCGGTCTGGGCTCCAGGACTGGCCTCTCAGGATGGGTGGGTGGGGCTGCCCTTCTTCTGCCACCTGTTCTCCCAAGTGACCTCGGCACCCATTCTGTGGGCTTTGGGGTCCTTTAACACTTGCCAGAGTAGGGCATCAGCCCAGCTGATTGCTATGTCCAAGCCTCTGAGCCCTCAAGGGCCACGGACTCTTTCCCCGTCTTCAGAATGGGCCCATTCTTTCATTTCCACCATCCCACCCCAATTCATGAGAGCCATTTCTTCTCTCCATTTCTGGGAGCCTCACAGAGGGAAATCCACCCTGGCTGTTGCTTTCTCAGTCTTCTGCAAATTCCACCAGGTTCATCCTCCTCACAGCAGAGCAGGACTCTCATCTTGTCACTTTCTAACTCACAACCTCCACAATATCCTTGATGCCTCACACCTTCCTCACTGGTCATGCCCCTCCCCCTGGGGTTTAAGAACCACCACTATCTGACGTACCCAGGGCTTTCCTATAACCTAATGGTCTCACGTAGCTGCTTGCCTTCCTCACCCTGTCAGCCAGCCTATCACTCAGCCTCTGGATTCTTCAGCGGCCCTGCTTGGTTATAGCCAGGTTCCAATCTCCCCACTGCTGCCACCACAGGCACTGCCAGAAGTCAGTCTCCTTGTTTAATCTTTTCAGTCCTGTTTCCTCATTCATAAAATGGAGATATAATACTCACCTCTCAGTATGCGACAAGGTTTTTTTTTTAAAGAGAGAATTTTTTTAATATTTATTTTTTAGTTTTCAGTGGACACAACATCTTTATTTTATTTTTTATGTGGTGCTGAGGATCTAACCCAGCACCCATGCATGCCAGGCAAGCACGCTACCGCTTGAGCCACATCCCCAGCCCCGTGACAAGGTTTTAAACACTTAGAAAAGTGGCACATAAATAGTAGCTGCTAATGCTCATATTTCCACTCCTAGGATCCATGAGGACATGAAGAAATACAGTGTGCAGCACACAGTATTTGAGCAGGAACTGAAGACCTTCCTCTTCCTACTTATGGTATTTTGTAGCTCTTATGGCAACACTGTCATCATCTATAGTTTTATTTATTTTTCAATTTTTTTCCAGCATTGATGATTGAACTCAGGGGTGCTCTACCACTGAGCCACATTCCTAGCCCTTTTTACTTTTATTTTGAGACAGGGTCTTGCTAAATTGCTGACAGCCTCGCTAAGTTGCCCAGCCTGTCCTTGATCTTGTGATCCTCCTGCCTCAGACTTCCAAGTAGCTGGGATTACAGGCATGTGTCACTATACCTGACTATAATTATTCTTTATATTACTAGTATAATACTAGTTATTAAGATAGGAATAAAAGAACTGGTGATTGCCCAGATTATGACTATCAGGTGACTGCAAATACTCTGTGAATTGTAACCAATGAAAGTGGTGTAGCTTATGAATGTATTACTATTTAATAAATTTTGACATAATGGAAAGACATAAATGTGTTTGGTCTATGTATTGACGTAGCTCACTCAGAACACCCACAGTCCCTTTTGGCTGATCCCCAAGCCCATTGTTGTCTCAGAACAAGTTCCTCTGACTTGGGCAAATGCCCATGGACTTGTTTTTCTCCCTGTGTTCTGCATCTCATACACACATACCCATGTTGCCAGGAAATGTTGGAGATGTGAGTTGGCAGATAGGTGGTTTCACACCTGCCTCTTCAGAGCTCCAGTGTCTGGGAATATCTAAAGGTCTCAGAGGCTGTGTGTCTCAGATAGCCAAGGCTCATGTGACTGTGCTCTGGAAAAACTGTGCCTGACCTCAGTTTTTGACATACACAAATAAATTGAGAATGAGAATGGAGTCCGAAGTCATTTTACAGATGAGCAAACAGAGGCCCAGAAGGGAAGGGACTTGACTGTCTCATGACCACCACCCTTTACGGCCAGAGGGCTCTGCGGTATAGGCCGCTGCCTGCGACACCTCTGCCCAGCGCTCAGCTGGCTGACCAGTCCACCCAACATCTTCATCTCTGAGAAGGGAATGCGACCCCAAAGTCACAGGCGAATGGAGTGAATGCCTACACTCGCGCCCCCTCCCTTTCTTGAATCTTTACCACACCTTACAGCAGATCAATGGTCTGAGACTGCCGGTAGAGAAACTGGACCTGTGTCACTCGGGTTGGTGACCCTGCCGGTTCAAGTCGCGGCCAGGCCAGGGGCGTGACCCACCCAGGGGCGTGGCGGGACCCCTGGGGAATCTGGGCATGCGCGGCCCGTGGGGCGTGGTCCCTCTGGCGCCGGCAGAGAGCGTGCGCGGCGGCCTCAGGCTTCGATTGGCTCCCGCGGCCGGGGAGGCGGAGTCTGACTGCGGCGCTTCCTCCTACCGCCGCTTCCGAGTCGCAGCCCCAAGAGCGGGAACGCCTGCAGCAGCCCGGATACCGAACGGTGGTAGGCTTAGGGGGCCCTGGAGCCGGACCTGGGAGCCGGACCTGGGAGCCAGAGTCAGTGCTGAATCCTGGCCTGAGGCTGCGGGCTCTGCGACCCTGCGAGGTGAGAGCGCAGCCACTCCCTGGCTGGGCCCCCGCCCCGGCTTGGGGCTCGCGGTGCTCTGCCTGGACATTCTGGCTAGCGAATTTCGACCCTCCGCCCCTGTCACTGCCTTGACCCCTTTCACCAGTCCCGATCTCCAGTCAGCCGAAGGGCACGGTCCACCTCCAGCCTGCACAGTTGGTCTCTGCCAGGCAGGTTGTTCAGCCTTGTAGACCCAGGCTAAGACCCCTTCTCTTACTCGTGAAGAGCTAAAGGAGACCCTCATTCCCCACCTCTGGCCCCCCAGTAACTGCTGCTTCTCTTTCCCTTTGCAGATGGACGGGCCAGAAGGCAATGCTGGTCAGCCTGGCCCAGCTGAGAGGTCCCACCGGAGCAGCCTGTCTTCAGTGGGAGCCCGAGGTGGGTCCTTGCTCTGCTCCTCTCTCTGCACCCTCCAGGAGACGTGGCTCTGCCTTGTTTTTTTACTAATCTTATGTTTTAAGATATCAGGTGTTTATGAGATGTGGCAAACTTAAACAAGCCAGAGGCAGAGCACCTGGGCTTTGTGACTAGCTTAGTGATCCAGTTGGTACTGTCCTTGAATTCCTGCTCTCCTCATTTATAGAACAGGCAAGTCTTACCTGGTTGTGAAATTCGAGTGGGAACACATGAATGAAAAGTGACACCTTCACTTTCTTTGTTCCTTTTCTTTCTCACAAACAGCCTTCCAAAGGCAGGGGTCATTATCTTCCTTTTATAGGGAGAAAATTAGGCCCTAGAGAGGTTAAAGCACAGGCTTTTGGAAACCTCCAGGTGATCATGATCTTGAGCTTCTCTTCATTGCCTCTGTTTTCCTTCCCTGTGAGTTGGAGCTGAATTTTTTCCCTCCCTGTAAGTTGGAGGTGCCAGGAGATGATTTTTTTTGATCTCTCAAAGTAGCTGTAGAGACAGAAGAGACTGGGGATCCAAAAAGTACCTTCACAGTTGACTCTGAAGTATGCCCTTCCCTTTCACTGGCTTTCTTCATTTGGTTCACAGCTAGTCTTTGAGGGAGGGATATTATCTCTGCTTTTGCAGATAGGTCAGCCAACACTCAAACTGACTAGCCAAAGTCAGCCAGTTAGCCCTAGAGAGCTGACAAGCACTGGAACCCTGGGGTGTGGGCCTCCAAGCTCAGTGTTCTTTGCTGCCTGTGGTTCTAGGGATGGGAATTTGAATCTTGCTACCCTGCCAAGGGTCTCTCTTTGGCTTTATGCTCCCGATGGAAATTCCATAGCTTGTAACAAGGGAATGCTCAGCTCTTTGGGTTGTCCTTTCCTAGACTGCTTTTTTTTTTTTTTTCCTCCCCTTTTGCAGCACCGAAGGCTGAACCCAGAGGCACTCTACCGCTGAGCCACATCCTCAGCCCTTTTTAGTTTTTGAGACAGGGTCTCACTAAGTGGGTAAGGCTAGCTTTAGACTTGAGATCCTCTTGCCTTAATCTCCTGAGTCCCTGGGATTACAGGTGTGCACCACCACCGCACCTGGCTCCCTAGCCTGCTTAAGGCTTTCTTGAAAGGCCCTGAGGCTTGAAGAGTCCTGAGGAAGCAGAGACATAGAACTTTCTTTGTCTTGGGGTGGCCTTAGGAATCCTCATTCCCTTCCTAGGCAAGACTCATTCTCTCTTTAGTCCAGGCTAAGGGAAACTGTGGGTCACCATCCCTCCTCATTCCCAGCCTCATAGGCTAACTGCTGTGACCTCAGGATGGGTTCAGCTTATGTGCATAGTTCCTCACCTGTGGAATGTTCTTCAGGGCAGAAATGCAGCAGTGCTTGGGGTTGCCAGAGAGCTGGAGGCAGGGGTTTATCATGGCCAGCTCTAAGTTAAGGTGAGGTAAGGCTGGTATCAAGGCCTCAGTGCTGGGTTTCTGGGTGGTTTGAGGGTCTCATGGAAGTCCTGATAGGCAGCACTCCTAACAGGGTCTTTTGGAAAGATTGTTGAGGCTCTGTTTCAGGAGTGTAGCCGGGGTCACCCCCAAGGGGTGTAGGATTGTGAAGGGTGCCTGGTCAGCCAGGCTGTGGGCCTTAGCTGATCCTGCCTGGCTTCTATCACAGCTGCTGATGTACTGGTGTACCTGGCCGATGACACAGTGGTGCCCCTGGCTGTGGAGAACCTGCCCTCACTCAGTGCCCACGAGCTGCACCGGGCAGTCCGCGAAGTCCTGCAGCTCCCAGACATTGCCCTAGATGCCTTTGCACTCTGGCTTGTCTCCCCGCTGCTGGGTAAGGCTTGATGGTGAGCAGCCCTGGGCAGGAGGGTTGGAAGGGCACTGACTAGTGCTGCTTTGGGAACCTGTGGCTACTTACTACACATCAGGAGTGTGTCCTGGAGCTAGCTACTCCTTTGAGGATCCAGAGCCCTCGGGAGACTCCTGACTCCTTTATCCCCACTTTTATTTGGCTGGTGGCAGAGGAAAGGCCTGAACCAGGACTCTGGGGGAGGGAGGGAAGGGCTTCCTGTTCACTGAGCACACCTTTTGTGCCACAGCTAGGCCTCACTCTGAGAGCACAGTTTCACATCCTGTGGCCTAGACCTGTTCTGCAGTGAGGAATTTGAGGTCTCCCAAAACAGAAGGGAGGTGCTGGTCCCTGGACTGTTCCTTGGGGTTAGGGAGGAAAGTGAGGTGTAACCCAGGAAGCAGCTGCAGTGATGGTGTGGCCTTTGTCGAGGGTGGAAAGGACAGGAAGAGGAAGTACATGATTTCTCTGGACAGGGGTCTCAGCCCTGCCTGGTTTCTGACCCAATGGCTATGCACATCCTGCCCTTTCATATTCGGACCCCAGGGTGGGGTGGAAGTGGGGGCATTGGCCCTCCAGACCCTTACCCAGGAGTCCCTGGGTGAATAGGGTCCCTGGACCTGCTACCTTGGACAGGAAGAAGGCCACAGGACAGAATGCCCCATGTCATCATCTGGGAAAGTAAATTGGTGCCAGGACCAGGCATGTTTCCTGAGCTTGAACATTCCCTTTGTTGTAGAGGAACAGGGTAGGGAGGTGACTAGTCCCACTGAGAGGGTGAGCAGGATAGCCTGAGTCCAGCCCCAGGCTACCGCCTCTCCTGAGGCCACTGGGGTTTGTGCCTGTCCCCCAGAGGGAGCATCCCAGTGAGTTAAGTAGAAGAAAGGGAGCTCCCAGCACTCCCACCCCCACCCCCCGCCCCCGCCAGCTTCCTGCGCAGCTGCTGCTCTAGGGCTGCCGCCTACCCTCTTCCTGCTGACCCGTGTCTGGCCATTCCACACCCAGCCCAGCTACCCCCCTTCACCCTCAGAGCTTCTGGTCAGGACCGGGGCCCCTTGGCTGTATCTTTGGAAAGCTGGGGGTGGTGAGCCTGAGTGGGTATCCCGGGCCTGCCTTGGGGGGCTCCCAGTGCTGCTGCCAGGCAGATTGCTCCCCTCTCCACTTCCTTCACCCCTCCCTCATCACATTCCTTTCCCCAGTGGCAAGAACTGAATGGGCTGCCTGTGTGGCCTGGCCCATCCAGGGGGAGGATGGCTGAGGCCACTGCGGAGTCAACACCCACCTTGTTCCCAGGCTGGTTTTGGAGGGTGAATGCAACACTTCAGCTTTGCCTCAGGCCCCAGAACCTCTGAGCTCCCCCACAGCACACTGGTGAAACAGTAGCAGAGACCCCAGGGCTAGAGTTCCTGCAAGGCAGGGATGGGGTACCGTCTGCAGGAGCCCCCTTGCTCATTTTGGTAGAATTTGGCCTCCTAGATGCCACTGTTGTTGCATGAGGGCAGGGCTCCAGGGACTGTCAGTCTTATTTAGGTGACAGCCTCCAGGCAAGAAGCCCATCTGGAAGTCTGAAACCATGGGGTTAGCATAGTCCTTTTCTGATAATGGGATCCTTTGAGCTTCCAGGACCTGTAGTGAAGACAGGAGGATGTCCCTGTCCCCAGGTCTCCCCTTCCCCGCAGTGTGACCAGTGGACCCCAGCTAGTGGGTTACTTTGTTTATTCCATAAGAGGGCACAAAGCACTCTGGCCTGGGGAGTGTTCTGCATGCTGGGGGTACAGCAGGGAACCAGACTGATGGAGTCCCTACCCACAGTGAACTCGAAGTTGGCACTTTCAAGTTGAAAGTGTAGAGAAGAGAAGTTTGAAGAACAGAACTCTACTCCTGACTAACTCCTTTTGGCTTTGGCAGTCCCCATCCCTCTGAAAATGATCTTGATGCCCTCGTAGCCCTGACATCCTGTGAGTCTCCAGATAGAGCAGGAGGAGGGACTGATCAGGCAGGAAGGTGACAAGGGAGCACTTCCAGGAGGGGAGAAAAACGCAGCTGTTGAGGCAAATGGCGCATTCTCTTGCTTGGAGTGTGTGGGGGGGGTGACATATGGGAACTAAGGATCTAAGCAGGAAATGAGGACTGTGGAGCCTCTGGGAATCTGGATCCGAAATGATGGGGTAAGAAAGGACTAGAGAAGCTGGATGGAGGGTTAGATGGAAGAACCTGGAGACGGAGGCCAATTTAGAGGCTGTGGCACCTGTTTGAGATCAGGATCAGGGTTGGAGCTGGGTGTGGTGGCATGACCTGTAATCCCAGCTACTGGGGAGTCTAAGGCAAGAGGATTGCCAGTTTGAGGCCAGCCTGGGCGACTTAGCAAGACTCAAAATTTTAGGAAAGTTGGGCTAGGGTTGTGGGTCAGTGGTAGAGCGCTTGCCTAGCATGCGCTAGGCAATGTGTGAGGCATGTGTGAGCCACTGGGTTCTATCCTCAGCACTGCATAAAGACAAATAAATTGTGTCCATCTACAACTAAGAAATATTTTTTAAAAATTTTAAGAAAGCAAAAACCTGGGGATGTAGCTCAGTGGTAGAGTACCCTTGGGTTTAATCCCTAGTACCTGAAAAAAAGAAAAAAGGAGAGATCTGGGTCCAGGTGGAAGTTTCAAAAGGTCCAAAGAATGGAAATGAGGACTCTTGGCACTAGGCTGCGGGGAGGGGGAGGGGGAGAAGAAGGCCATGTGGGGCAGATGATAGAGGGCAGGTGAGTGACAGGTGTTTTGCTACTCCCCCTCCTGCATCCTCAGCAGACACTTCAGTTCACCTCTGAGTGCACTTGGAACCCCTCACACCTCTCAAAGGGCAGCACCCCAGGTGGCACTCTGGTCTGTGAGCTGAAGATGCTTGTTCCCTGGTCAGAGGGGCTGAATCTTGGGCTGATAGCACAGAGGTTGAGGCGCTGTGAGTGAGTGTTCAGTCATTGTGCCAGTCCATGTTGGGCCCTGTGTGCACAGGATCTACTCCTATCCACGTGTCACTCAGTCTAAAGCAGGCTGAGGCAGTGAGAGCTTGTCAGGTGGTGGAAAGTGCTGGAAAGGCAGGCAGATGAGGGCACAGATAGAAGGTTTTGAGGAGATGCTGTCTGAGTTAGGAGTCCAGGGCAGATGACCTTGAACTAAGATCTGAGTTGTCCAGTCATGTACAGATCTGGGAGACAGGAATCCAAGGCAAGAAGAGCAGCAAGTACAGATTGTCCCCAAGACAATCAGGCTAGGAGTGTTCAAGTGATTTAAGGCCTGTGTAGCAGGAGCAGAGTGGAGGGGGCGAGGGAAGTAGCGAGGTGAGAGCCAGGCGGGAGCTGGGCGGCATCGCCTTGTGTGCCATGGAGGCAAAGGTGGAGCCTGGCAGTGGGGAGGCCCAGGCCCTGCCAAGGGCAGGGGAAGGCAGCTTCTCCGAACTTTGGGCCCTCATCTCCAGCCTCAGAGTCTGCTTCCTGGTAGTTCTGGGTCTCTCTGCAGCCCCTTCCATCCACCTCAGCCTGCCTGGGGCTGGAGTGAGCAGGGGTCGGCTGTCTCTGAAGCCCAGTACTCTTTGTGACTCTGGACAAGTTGCTTAACCTCTCTGAGCCCTGTTTTCTCTGAGGATGAAATGGACAATAGAGTTATTAGGGTAAATGCATAAGAACCACTTGAATTGGTTCTGGACACTCTGTACCTACTCAATTACTGATAGATGTGACTGTTCTTGTTGTTGCCGTGAGTGGGCAGTTATGACGGGGTGGGTGGGCACCATCAGCCTGCTCCTGAGACTGCATGGATGCCTCTCCTCTCATCTTGCAGAGGTGCAGCTGAAGCCCAAGCACCAGCCCTACAAGGTGGGCCGCCAGTGGCCCGAGCTGCTACTGCGCTTCACTGACGCCCCAGACGACGATGTGGCCATGGGTCAGTGCTGCTTTGGGCAGGTGGAGTTGCCCTAGCTGAGGGCAGGCCCTGCATCTCCCCCAGGTTTGGGCAGCCACTCCTGATGGGAGATCAGGTGCCTAGGGGAGGCTGAATAAGGGCAGCTGGGACGCTTATCGGGCGAGGCGGTGAACTGTGTAGCTCTCTCAGGGCCCTTGGCATGAGGGTTTCGTAGTCAAGGTGGGTGAGTTTGGGAGCTGGGCCTGAGCCAGCCACAGGGAAGGGCAGTGCTGGGCGGAGCAGGGTGGCTGGCCAGTGACACTGCTTCCCTCCCCAGATGAGCCTTCCCTGCAATTCCGAAGGAACGTGTTCTTCCCAAAGCGGCGGGAGCTCCAGGTGAGGCGTGAGCCCTGGCAGAGTACCCAGACCAGGCCGTGCCAGCTCCCCTTCTCCCTTCATGCCTTGCCCCAGCTGGCTGAGCAGTCCTCTGCCACACTGGCCCACAGATCCACGATGCGGAGGTCCTGCGGCTGCTGTATGAGGAGGCCAAGGGCAACGTGCTAACCGCTCGATATCCGTGTGATGTGGAGGACTGCGAGGTGCTTGGCGCCCTGGTGTGCCGTGTGCAGCTTGGGCCCTACCAGCCTGGCCAGCCTGCTGCCTGCACCCTGAGGTGAGGGCAGGTGACCCAAGGCAGGGGCACCTGGTAGGGGAATTTGCCCCCACTTATGAGTGGTCATCGGTCCTGCAAGGTGGGGCACAGTCCTGGAGTTTGGAGGCCTCAGTCCTATCACACATGCTCACTGTGTGGCCTTGGGTGAGTCGCTCCACCTCTCTGAACCCCCTTTCCCTCATCTGGGCAGAGGAAACCAGGGTGAAGTGCTATCTAAGAAGACTCCATAGCCCAAGAGGCCCTAGGAAAGTGTGAGGGCGGAGGCTGGCCTCTGGCTGAAGTCAGGAGGGAACTGGCCTTGTTCATTGAAGTCACAGCCAGGAACTAACCAATACTGATTCTTCAGTGGCCAGTAACAGTCCAGCTTAATTCCAAACCCAGGGAATGGAACCCCCTTCCCCTGACACTCATCCAGCCAGCTGTGTGCTTCCCAACCTTCTCGGGGCTGCCTCTGCCATGTGATATGCAGGCCTTGGGGTGGGGGCGGGGGCAAGGACTGAGTCTGCCCTGGCAGCACACCAGGCCACGCTCTCCCCTCCACGGAGGGTGCCGCTGAGGTTTAGAGATACTACCCTGTTACAGTGGATGAGGCAGGAGAGGTGTGCAGGACAGGGACCCTGTGCTGGGCTGATGACTGGGGCCCAGCAAGGACCACCCCAGTCTGAGTTGAACTGGAGGGCTGTCAGCTGAGCTGGTCCAAGGCTGGTGGCTGTGGGGCCCAGGCCCTTGCAGTAGGCACATCTGTTCCTCTTGTGACAACAAACCCAGCTCAAACTGTTGGCACACCTGAGCCCTTGCTCAGGTCCCATTCAAGTATGGTCAAGGAGCCTCGGCCCCGTTCTCACTCTCCTTGCCTAGCTTTCGTCCTCCTGCCCCTGCCAGCTCAGGCACACTCATGCCGTGGGCCCAGTGGTAACTTGCTCTTCCCTTGTGTGACCAGAGCCCTTGGACTCATTCTGGTGACTAGTGAATTGGTCCCAGGTCCACCCAAAGGAAGCATCGTGACGTGAGCAGCCCAGGTCCTTCCGTGGGTCCCACCACAAACCCAACAAACCACGTGAGCTGAGAGCAAGAAAGGCTTTCTCATGGCAAGTGGGAGCCCTTCCTGAATGAAGGGTGTAAGGGGACAGGTGACAAAATGTCCATAGCAGCCCTCTGGGGTCCCCTCCTCATGCCTGCTGGGCCTGGGCCTCCTGAGCCAACATAGGTTCCTTCCCTCTGCCCTTCTGCTGGAGCATCTGCCCCTGCCCTCATGGCCTGGGGTATTTGGGGCTCCAGAAACCTCAACAAGACCCCTCTGCTCTGGTGAAGATGGCAGCACAGTGAGATCTTTTAGCACTGACCTCAGCCTGGGCCCATGCCAGCGCCCCAGCCTTCTGTGTTCGTTGGGATTTGTGTCCGTTTTTGTATATAGGGAAGATGGAGCCCTGGAGCCTCGTAGACCAAGAGTTCTGACCTTATTTTATTTTATTTGAAAGAGAGAGAATTTTTTTTAATATTTATTTTTTAGTTTTCGGCGGACACAACATCTTTGTATGTGGTGCTGAGGATTGAACCCGGGCCACATGCATGACAGGCGAGCGCGCTACCACTTGAGCCACATCCCCAGCCCCTGACCTTAGTTTATTGGAACAGCCAATCCATGGCCCCCAGAATCCTTGGGTGGCCTAAGACGCGGAAGTAACTGCATTTATGTCAAGATCCTTTCCTGCTTTGTGTGCGTGTGTGATGGGGCGCCCTATTGTTCATGAACCTGATTCTAGGCTGGTGTTTTGGCATCTTTATCTGGCAGAAGAAAGCATCAGGCCTCTTGCACAAGTTTTTGGTTAGAAAAGCTCCCAGTTCAGAAATGCCAGTCGTCCTTCCTTGTGACACAGACATTGCTCTGAAACCCTAGGGCCTGCTCTGGCTCTCTTCTTGGGTCCCAGCCTTCCTTTGTCCCTTCCTGCACACCTCGGTGCCTCCCAATTTCCTGTACTCACCTGACCCTGCGTGTCAGCGAGCCCCTCGCAGGACCCACTGGGACACCCTCCACAGAGCCTAGCACACCACGGTGCTCTCACTAGTGTATCTCCTCTCCTGGGGTGAGAATGGGCCTGGTGGACCCTGAATCTGTCCCCTCTGCCAGCTTGGTGGTGTTTCCTTGGGTCTCCTGGGTGGGGAGCTGGTACTGAGGGGGAGGCAGGCAGGGCCTGCCGTGTGGAGGCTCTTCACAGCGTGGATGATGCCACAGACTGGGACAGGACTCAAGGGACAGGCATGTGTCCAGGGCTTCTGCTCGTGGCTATGTGGGCTGGCTCCTAGAGCAGTAGGAAAGAGCAGGATCAGAGTGGATGAGACCTGGGCTGTCCTCGGGGGGCTCCCACTCCAATCCTGGGCCTGGGCCTGGAGTCTTACGTGTTTAGGGTGGCGGTAACTATCACTGGTGCCCTTGGTGGCAGTACCGTCCTCATTCTGCAGATGAAGCAGCACAAAGCAGGGAAGATACCTCTTGCCAGTTGTGCAGCTGGTCATGGCAGAGGCAGGTCCAACTCCAGAACCTTCCCTGTGGAGGGGCAGATCTGCCCCCCGCCATGGCTGTGCCTACCTGGGCCTCTTACCCAGTGCCTGGCTTGGAGGTCACTTCCTCTGGTCACCCTGTTTTTCTTACAAGGGAGAGCACCCCACCTGCACTTGACAGGGGTCCCTCCTGGCCAGGATGGGTTGGCCATTGAGCCAGGCTCAGCAGGCCCTGGCTGAAATGGAACAGCGGGGTTCCCTCTAGCGGTCCATGTCTAGGGCAGGGGAGAGCCCTGGTGAGCACATATGCCCTGTGGGTCCCCAGCCAGGCACCAACCAAGCCCTTCCTTTCCCCTGGGTGTGGCACCCACACCCTAAAGTCCTTGGCACCTCTGGTAGGGCCACCAGCACCCACTTCCTTCCTCCACAGAGAGAAGCTGGACTCCTTCCTCCCTGCCCATCTCTGCAAACGGGGCCACGGCTTCTTTGCTGCCTTCCGGGGCCGCAGCGCCAAGTCTGGGACGGGTGAGCAGGGCTTGCTGAACGCCTACCGCCAGGTGAAGGAAGCAGTCGGCAGCAGCAACAGCGGGCAGGAAGCCGCCCTGGGCTCCCACTACCGTGCCTACCTCCTCAAGTGCCACGAGCTGCCCTTCTACGGGTGAGCAGCCTCGGCCCTGGCACCCCTGCTCACAGCCCGGCAGGCTTGTCCAGGCAGCTGCCCATGAGCCCCCAGAGCTCCAGCTGCTCTGTCCTTCCTGTGAAGCGCGGTCTTGGCATGAGCGCTGGGCCTAAGCCGGGTACCTGTGCTCCCCGCTCCTGTCCCAGGCCAGGACACCTGGATGGCTCTCCTCCCACCTGCCATGGTCACTTAGTCACTGGCCTGGCCGAGCACCCGCACTCAGCTCTCTGGCTCACCCGGTCAACGTATCACAAATAGCTGCCGCGCACCTACTGCACGCTGGGCACTCTGCACTGAAGGGACCTCATGAGCCAGAGGCCCTGTGATCCCTGCCTAGTGAAGCTCATGTGCGAGGCGGTGGTGGGGAGAGGGGGTCACCTGTAGGCAGGCATGGCAGCCAGGCGAGTAGGGGAGGGTGTGGCAGTGTCCCACAGGCTTGGCACAGGCCCAGTGGTAATGACAGAGACCTGAGACAGATATAGTCAGGTCGGGAGGGTCCCTAGAGACCAAGCGCCGCATGCTGCAGGGCTGCAGCTTCGGGTCCTGTGCGCGTGCACTGTTGGGCTCGCTCTCGTTGTTGAGGCTGGTGATGGACATCAGCCTAGCTCAGGTGGGACAGGTGGGAGAAGGAGGAGGGCTTGGCAACCAGTGCCACTGGCTTCCACAGTTTTTTTTTTTTCCCTCTCACTGTGTGTTGGGGATGGAACCCAGGGCCTTGTGCATGCTAGCTAGGCAAGCACTCTACTGGCTCTACTACTGAGCTACACTTTACTTTTTAGGTACTGGGGATTGAACCCTGAGGCTCTTTATGACTGAATCACATCCCTAGCACTTTTTATTTTGTATTTTGAGACAGGGTCTCGCTAAGTTGCTTAGGGTTTTGCTAAGTTACTGAGGCTGGCCTCAAACCTGTCCTCCTGCCTCAGCCTCCTGAGTTGCTGGGACTACAGACGTGTACCACTATGCCCAGCTCCCTTCTCAGCCTTTTTGTTTCTTTCTTTGTCTAGTTTTTTGTTTTGTTTTGGGTGGTGCTTGGGATCGAACCCAGGGCCTCACAAATGTTAGGCTATTTTTCTAACACCCCTTCTCAAGTCTTTTTTTTTTAATATTTATTTTTTAGTTGGATACAGTATCCTTTTTTTATTATTATTTATATGTGGTGCTGAGCATCGAACCCATGGCCTCCCACATGCTAGGCTAGCGCTCTGCGGCTGAGCCACAACCCCCACCTGCTTCTCAGTCTTAAGCCTAGAAAGTTGTTCCCGGGGCAGCCTTCACCTTCTCTTTTGTCCCAGCAGGTCCTTGCTGCTCAAGCATCTTTGTCCTGGACAGTGGGCAGCAGGGCTCTGTGGCTACTTCTAATGACCTTAGCCTTGACCCCCCGGCCAAGTCCCAGGCTCCAGCCATTCCTGGGCGCAGCTTGCTTTGTCCCCCTTCCTGGGTTCGTGCTCTCTCCTGTCTCTTCTGCCCTGTGCCACCCAGTCCCTTATGTCCTGCACTGCTGGCTTATATGCCACCACCCCCATGAAACCTCCCCTCACCCTGCTCAGTTCTTCCTCCTCCAGGGCAGGCCTCTGTTTAACCCAAACAGATTAAGCCATCTTAGAGCATAGAGCGGTCCTCCCCAGTGTGCCAAGTGCTGGAAGGAGCGGCTGACCCCCGTCTCCTCCCCAGCTGTGCCTTCTTCCATGGCGAGATTGACAAGCCAGCCCAGGGCTTCTTACACCGGGGCGGACGCAAGTCCGTAACTGTGGCCATCAGTCTGGAAGGCGTGCATGTCATCGACAGCAGGGAGAAGGTACAGCCTCCAGTCCCCTGGGGTGGGACCTTAGGCCACCTCTGTGGGTCAGAAGGGAGTGAGGGTCTTGACCAGGCATTCCTAGTTCCCCTGGGCCTATGACAGTGGACTGTGCCTCCCGCTGTGTCCCTGCTTCCTCAGGTCTGCTCTGGGTCAGCTTTTCTGCCTCAGGTACTGGGCTGCACTGCACGTGGCCAGAGCGGGGAGGAAGCTGCAGCGGGGATCTTCCCTTTGAGCTTAGGAAGTCAGGGTGCCTGGCTGCTCTGCTTGGCCAGTGGTGGAGTCCAGCTGCTGGCGTTCCAGAAAGACCCTAAAAGACCCTACGGCTGGGAGCCCAGGGGAGGCCCAAGGCCTGCTGTTCCCTGGTCGTGGAGGGCTTGCCTTTGTCTGCCAGTGTAGGCGTCTGTGCCAGCAGCTCTCCCTGTGCAGTGACGGCTTCCCTGCACTTGGGCACAAGTACCCTCCCCAGGAGGAGCATGATGGAAGCCGGCTCCTCTCCTTAGAGAAACACATGGAGGAATTTAGACAACCCAGAGAGACAAACACCCCAGCAGGAGTCCCCTCCCGGCTGAGGCTGAGTGGGACAGGGTGGGGTGGCCACTGCCAGGTAAGCAAGCCTCGCCCCCCCCCCCAGCACGTCCTGCTGGGCCTCAGCTTCCAGGAGCTGTCCTGGGACCACACCTCCCCGGAGGAGGAGGAGCCTGTGTTGTGGCTGGAGTTCGATGGGGACAGTGAGGGTGTGCCTGTCAACAAGCTGCTCAGGATCTACTCCAAGCAGGTAAGTGGGGAGCATGTGGTGGTGTCACCCTGCTGGGCCGGGGCTGGCAGGGGAGGTCTGCCCTGCAGCTCTCCAGCCCGAGGTGGTGGCAATGGCAGCTGCCCTTGGAGCAGCTGTTCCTTGAGGCTTTTGCAGTTCCGCATGAGCAGCTGCACCATCTCCTCCTGTGCTCAAGGCCCCATGAGGTCAGCGCTGTGGCTACTCCAGGTCTCAGATAAGGAATGCAGACATTAAGGTTCAGCCTTCAGTGAGCTTCTGTATGTGGCCTGTCCATGTACCCAGCGAACCTTTGGCCCCAACCTCCATTCCCCTGCGCCTCCTCCCACCCTGGTTGTCGGAGCCCTTGAAGGGTGGTTCTTGCTCCTCCTCTCCTCTCTCAGCACATAGACACATAGTTCAGGGACTCCCATCTTTAAAGGCACATGTCCTCGCATCGTAGGTCTTACCAAGAGGTGGGAAACAACCAGTGTCCCAACGGGGTGGATGGGTCAACCAGTTATGCTCCACCCTTCAGTGTAACGGATGCAGCCTTCCGAGGCTGGTTCTCTGCACTGAGGAGCATGATTCTGAGGCTCTTCCATACGCTTGGTTCTCTTTGGGGGAGGGGCTGGTGCTGGGATGGAACCCATGCTGGGCAGGCAAGTGCCCTAACACTGCCCAGCCCCCGTTCATTCCCCTTATTCTCAAGTGGGTTTCCATTGTCCAACGTACAGCAGTTCACCCTCTCACCCACTGGGGAGATTTGGGTTCCCAGTTTTTTGCTTTTATTGGTAAAGCTGCTCCAAACTTTATAGGTTTTTATGTGGGCATAGGTCTCCTTTTGTGTAAAAACCTGGGAGTGAGATTTCTGGGTTGTGTGATAAACATGATTAATTTTAGGACCTCCTAGAGTGGGTTCAGTGCCACATGCCTGTAATCTCTGCAGTTTGGGAGGCTGAGACAAGAGGATTACAAGTTCAAAGCCAGTATTAGCAATTTAACAAGGCCCTAAATTACCTAGTGAGACCCTATCTGAAAATAAAAAAAGAGCTGGGGATGTGGCTCAGTGGTTAGGCACCCCCGTGTTCCCAGGTACAAGAAAACAAGTTAATGGATTTCAGATTTTCACAAAATCATGCTCAACCTACAGTTAAGTCTTGAAATTTTAGAACTTTGATTTGTTTATTTTTGCTTTTTCAAAGTTGTTTTGGGACCAGCCATGGTGGTGTACACCTGTAATCACCAACTTGGAACGCTGAGGCAGGAGGATCACAACTCAGCAAGACCCTGTCTCAAAAAAATAAATTAAAAGGACTAAGGATGTAGTTCAGCTGTCAAGCACTCCTGTGTTTAATCCCCAGTATGAAAACAAATTTATTTTGGCTATTTTAGTTCCTTTGCAATTTCAATATGAATTTTATTTTATTTATTTTATTTTTTTAGTTGTTGATTGATCTTTATTTATTTACTTATATGTGGTGCTGAGGATCAAACCCAGTGCCTCGCATGTGCTAGGTGAGTGCTCTACCGCTGAGCCACAACCCCAGCCTATTTATTTATTTTTAAATTGGGGGTTGGGATATAGCTCAGTTGGTAGAGTGCTTGCCTCACATGCACAAGGTGCTTGGTTCAATCCCCAGCACCACACACACACACACACACACACACACACACACACACACACACATACACACACACACAAATTTGTTGTAAATAGACAGAATGTCTTTATTTTGTTTTATTTTTGTGTTATGTGTTGTTGAGGATTGTACCCAGGGTCTCTCACATGCTAGGCAAGCGCTCTACCACTGAGCCATGGCCCCAGCCCTCCATATGAATTTTAGAATCGGCACGCTGATTTCTACCCTTCTCCTGTCCCCCCCCCACCCACCCCAAGAATACACTACCCGGGATTTGTTTTTGTTTTTTGATACTGGGAATTGATCCCAAGAATCTACCAATGAGCTACATCTCTAGTTCTTTTAATTCTTATTTTTAAACAGGATCTTAATAAGTTGCCTTGAACTTGGGATCCTCCTGCCCCAGCCTCTCAAGTAGCTGGGCACCACCTGGATTTTGATTAAGATTGCATTGACAACTTTGGAGATAACTGACTGGCTTCAGTCCACTCATTTCTACTTTGGGGTGGGGGGGGTTCTGAGGATGGAACCCTGGGCCTCATGTGTGCTAGGCAAGTGCTGTACCACTGAGCCACACCCCCAGCCCCCACTTATTTCTGTGTCTCCTCCATTTAATTGTCTTTGGTTTCTTTCATTAGCATTTTGTTAGCTTTATGCCCTTTTCTTTTCCATTTTTTGCCCTCTGCTCTGTGTCTTGCCTTTTTGATTTCATTCGCTGCGGCACATGGATGGCAGCCATGTATTCTGCAGCCTTGTTCAGCTCACTCACCTAGTCTGGTAGTTTTCCTGCAGGCCATTATATTGTTTGTGAATGGGGACAGAGTCGTCACCTTCTGATTTGTCTGTCGTTTATCCTGCCTGGTGTTCACAGACTGAGCGGACATCCCAGCCTGCCCTGGTCTGTGGGAAGGCCTGGTTTTGCCCAATGTGAGAGCGGCCTTAGCTGTAGGCTCCTCCTAGCCCCTTCCTGGGACTGAGGAGCCTGGCATGCCGGTCATCCCCAGGGCCTGGAGAGTGCAGTTCTGTGAAGGGGTGTTGTGAATGGGGGTTGCATTGTGACCCCCCAAGCATTAAGCTCTGCCTCAGCTCTTGTTCCAAGGAGCTTAGGGTGCTCCTCATTGTGTTTGCAGTTCATGTAGGACTGTCCCCCCCAGCTGCCACCTGTGGACATGCCCAGAGGGCAGTGTGGAAACTAGGCCTCAGCTGCTGCTCTTCCTCTCGGGCCAGGGAACTGCCCACTCTCCCACTCCTCCCAGGGCACGCTGTGCTGTTGCTGAGGCCTCAGGCCACACTGGGGAGAGTTGGGCTGGACCAGTACAGGGGCTACCAGCAGGTACCCAGCCCATCTCCACAATCAGTTCTTGGTCCTGGGGGCCTCTCCTCGGAAGCACAAGAGCTTGACTCCCCCGGCCATTTCCCAGTCCCTGCAGCAACACCTGGCTCACAGTAGATGCTCAAAGGGGTACCATCCTTGGACAGCCTTCTGTCTGTGACACCCTGAGAAACCGAGGTCTCTGTATTGTGCCCAGCTATGGCCGCAGACATCTGGCGTCCTCACCTTTTATGTCAGTGTGCATTCTGTTTTTAAATATATTAGAAGATGTCACTTGAAGAATGTGCTCAGAGGGAGCCACCCCCACCAGTGACAACACCCCACTTCCCCAGGCCTGCAGGTGCTCCCAGCCAGCACACAGTGGCTTTCTGTAGCCGAGTGCCCCCTCCCTTCCTCATCCTCTCTGGAGCTGCTGAGTTTCTGGAAGCCCAGCCGGGCTTCTCCTCCTGCTCCAGCCCACACAGGCAGCCTTCCCAGGCTGCACCTTCTGACTGGAATGTTCTTTCTTTTCCACATCACCTCCCAGACCAGGGGACCCTGCCTCAGCCTCCTGAGTCACTGGGATTACAGATGTGTGTCACCATGCCCAGTGTACCCGGCCTCACCTCTGGAGTCTTCATGTGGGACACCTCTCCTGCCCCCTGGTCCCCAGAGCCCCCACTGCAGCCCTCCTTCCTGCCTTGGGAATGGTGTGGTTCCTAAGTCCTCCCACCTCCTCGCCACTGCCCCCACCCTCCAAGAGGGCAGGGCCTTGGGTCTATATATCTGATGTCACTTAGCCATGGCCATGGCCATGGCAAGGCTGGGCCACAGGCCTCACGCTGGCCCTGCTCCTCTCCCAGGCCGAGCTGATGAGTGGCCTCATTGAGTACTGCATCGAGCTGAACCTGGCCTCAGAGCCCGCTGCTCCCCAGGAAAGCACATCTGGTCCCCGCTCGGCCGCGGGGCCCTCACCACCTCCCACTCAGCGCCCCAAGCTGCGGAGGCAGGGCAGCGTGGTGTGCAGCCGGATCCAGCATCTCTCCACCATTGACTACGTGGAGGACGGTGAGCCACCCATCACATCTGCGCACGCACACTCACGCATGCCCCAGGGACTCCGTGGGTGGAAAGCTCTGGAGCCATGGGTTAGCCTGCGTGCACTGCCACGCCTAGGTTCTTTGTACATCTTGGTAGCATTTAAATTTCTTTCTTTCTTTTTTTTTTTTTTTTGGTTACTGGGATTGAACTCGGGCACTCGACCACTGAGCCACATCCCCAGCCCTATTTTGTATTTTTCTTTTAGAGATAGGGTCTCACTGAGTTGCTTAGCATACCACCATTGCTAAGGCTGGCTTTGAACTCAGGATCCTCCTGACTCAGCCTCCCCAGCCACTGGGATTACAGGTGGGCACCACCATGACTAGTCCCAGCCCTTGTTTTATTTTATTTATTTATTTATTTATTTTTAGAGAGAATCTTTTTGTAGATGGACACAACACAATGCCTTTATTTTTATGTGGTGCTGAGGATCGAACCTGGGTCTCGCGTGTGCTAGGGACTTTTCTTATTTTTTGAGAAAAGTTCTAAGTTGCTTAGGGCTGTGCTAAATTGCTGAGGTGGCTTTGAACTAGGATCATCCTGCCTCAGCCTCCTGAGTTGCTGGGATTTCAGGTGTGCATCACCATGCCCAGTGCATTTAAATTTTTTAATGTGAAGCCAGGCAAAGTGGTGCACACCTTAATCCCAGCATTTTAGGAGGCAGGAGGCCAGCTTCAGCAACTTAGGGAGACCCTGTCCCAAAATAAAATTGAAAGGGCTGGGGACATAGCTCAGTGGCAGAGTGCCCCTAGGTTTAATCCTTAGCACCAGAAAATTTTTTTTTTTTTTTAACCAACAAGCATGTTATTTTGGTCTTATTTCCAGCTGGTTATCATAGACAACTTACCTATAACTGATTTCTTCCTTGGATTCTGAACTGTCTCCTAAGAGTAAATTCCTGGGAGTGGACCTCCTAGGTCCGAGGGTGTGCAGGGTAAGACTTTGGATACCTGCCACCTTCCAGAGGGGCTGTGCCCATCCGTGCCCTCCCATCAGAGACAGCAGCCCTCTCCACCTTCACCCACACTGGCCATGTCTGCCTTGGAGAGAACTCTCGGTGTCCGAGTACCAGTGAAATCGGAGCATTTTCATGCACCTGTACACATGTATATTTCCTTCATGAATGACTGTTCATTTCTTTTGCCCATTTTTGTTCTGTTGCTTTTTTTTTTTTTAACGTCTTGAGATCAGTGGACCCTGGGCTCTGACTCCAGCCCTGCAAAGACAACACAGTGAACATCTTACACGAATAGGGGATGTATAACAACTAGATTTTGATGTTATTGTTAACGGAAGCTCACACTTCGTTCTGATTTCCTTGGTTTTTGCCTAATGGCCTTCTGTCTCAGGGTCCTAGCCAAGAGACATCACAATTAGTTGTCTCCTTAGGCTTCTCTTGGCTGTGACAGTTTCTCAGACTTTCCTTATTTGGTGACCCCGACTGTGTCATACCAGTTGAGTCTTTGGTAGAAAGCCCGTGCTGGGGTTGGTCTGTCACCTGGGCTCCTGAGTTCTGGGGGAGGAAGACCACAGAGGCCAGTGCTGTCTGTATCGCTGTCAAAGGTGCCCACTGTCTGCATGCGGCTAGCCGTCGACCTTGATCGCCTAGCTTGACGTCAGTAACTTGAGAGAATTCTTTGTTTCCTGGGTTTGCCTTTAGTCACTTGTGTCCGTGGCAGGAATTTGGCTTCTTTGGTCAGTTGAAAAGGTTTAGGGCAGGTTCCTCGGACAGCTCTGCTGGCCCATGATAAAGCACAGGGCCACTGCCTGGGATTTGGAGCCACGTGTCCCCCCGCATCCTGTTACCTGTGGTAGAGCTGGAGGGTGGATGGGTCTAAAGTGGGTGCTCAGTCCAGACAGGCCCCAAGAGAGCTGTGCACTGGAGACAGACACGGCTTCCTGGGGCCTCAGCACGTGCCTCTGGCTTCCCCGTAGGCAAGGGCATCAAGCGGGTGAAGCCGAGGCGCACCACGTCCTTCTTCAGCCGGCAGCTCTCCACAAGCCAGGGCAGCTACACCGTGGTGCAGCCCACCGACAGCCCGGAGCAGGGCTGAGGGCAGCCATCCTCCCAGGCCAGGGCCAGGCCGCATCGTCTCCAGAGCTGAGCGTGTGGCGGAAGCCGCCTTGGCCATTCAGGGCCTGATGTGCCAGACCGTGGAGAGGTGGTTTCTGTGCCTGGGATCATACTGGACTGCAGCGCTGGCCAGCGGCCTCCTCAGGTCCCTATGACAACCTGCCCTCCCTTGCCTGGACTCTGGGCTCAGCTGCTGTCTCAGGACCACCTGATGGGGCCCCAGCTGCCCCCTCATACCCCAGGCACACCTTCATGCCCATCTCAAGGTGGATGGTGTCCTCCGCTCTGAAAGTACTGCTGGCAGCTTTGAGGGCCGAGGATCAGGGCTGGACCTGCAGGTTTTCCCCTGGACTTGGGTGACCATGTCTGGCACTCCTTCCGCGGCATTCCACCCACACCACAGGGTGGGCTGGCACTCCGAGGAAGTGGGAGGGCCTCCTGGGACTGGACCATGACGAAGAAGGTGAGGTCCCCCTGGCACCCCTGCCTGGCTGAATGGGACTGGCAGGGTGCCCCCTGCACTCAGGTGACCCTGTGGGCACACAGGATACTAAGTCTTTAATGTCACTGCTGGGAAGTGGCTGGCTTGTCCAGCAAGCCCACCAGACCCACACTCCACACTGGGGACATCTCCTGAAAGCCCTCTGTCACTCTCCTAGGCCCAGGCCGTTGCCCCACCCCGGGGCCAGGCGTCTGCAGCAGGTGGGGTCCCCCTCCCCTGCTTTGGTGCAGCCTGTGAACCTTGCCGGCACCAGGAGGCGCCCTCTGCTCCTCAGAGCCGAGTGTGCCTTCAGCAGTGCTGGGCTGAAGGGGACTTGGATACAGGTGCTGCCTGCTGTCCCAGTTTTGTCCTGGCAGCAGTGGCTTTGTGATGGGAATTATCTGGGAGGAGCCAGGCTCTAGAGGGAGGGCTTTCCTGGCCCTTGGGCTTGTCTGTGGTCTGTGGCTCTCAGTGCCAGGAGAGCAGGCCTGGGTGGCACAGGGCTTGCTCTGCAGTCCCTTCCCAGGGGACAGCGGGGAAGTGCACACCTCTCGTGCTACAAAAATGAGATCCGCTCACCTCCCTTGGTAGCTTGTGAGGCCCAGATGTTTCAAGGCGGTTCTGCCTCCCGCAGCAGGGACATTATTGTCATAGTGAATAAGTGGAAAGAGGAGGCCCAGGAGGCTTCTTCAGCCTGTTGGGGTGTCCCTGCTGCGGGACAGCATGAGCTGCTGTGTCCTGCTGCCCCTCCTGGAGTCATGTGACCTCTTGGAGCTGCCAGCTGTCCCTCAGCTCCAGCCCTCTGGTCACTTGGGGCCTACTGACTGTCACTGCACTGTATTCTTATCTGATGGCCGAGGGGCGTGGCCGGTGTGCATCCGGGTACAAACACTGCATGTTTCCCTTCAGCCTTTCTCACTTCCTAAGCATCCATTGTGCCTTAACCTTCTCTGCTTGCCCTTTGGGACAAAGCAGTATTCTACTAAATGTCCTCCTAATGTCCTCATTCTTTTGTATCATGTGACTTATTAATAAACCCATTTCTGGCAAACTTTGGAGTGGTTTATGAAATACTGAGGGTGTGTTATTGCAGCCTGGGACTTGATTGCCCGCTGCCCGTTTGGTTTTTACTAAGTATGTGTCAAGCCCTCAGGGCCGCCCCACCAGCCCTGGTGGTCCACTGGCGCCCCCAGGGAAGGGTGATTCAGGTGGGCTCTGCAGAGTCCCATACCCTGCCTTGGGCTCCTTGTACCCTGGGCCTAGCCAGAGGCCATTTGTTCCCCTCAGATCCTGTTAGCAGCACCCAGTTTGGAGGGCAGGGACAGTGTCACACCCACCCTGGAGCACAGTGGGCCTTGAGGGGTCTGCCCAGCAGTGACCCAGGCTTTGACACAGGCTTCTCCAACAGGGAGGGGTCCTAGAGATGGAGGGGCACGTGCTCCCACAGCAGTGTGGTTCTGAGACCGGGGCTGTCTCCTGGACATCCCTGACAGTGAATGGTGCCTTGTGCACTGTGTGGCCTCTGCCTGATCCAGACACAGGATGCCTTGACCACAGGTACTGCATGAGGCTCTGAGTTGGGTCTGTTTCTTGAATTTTCAGTTGGAAATAATAATAGTGCCCACCTCGAAGGGTTGTCGGGCACTTTAGTGCTGGCATGGGTGGGTGGGCAGCAGCAGTCAACTCTTTCACATTTCTGTTCTGTGGGAAGCTGGGAGGAAGAAGAGGGCCATAGGAGCAGCCCAGGCCAGAGGTAATGAAGCCAGATTTAAAGTTAGGTAGTCAGTGTAGTTAGGTAAATCGGGTCTAATATCGAGTGAAATCTAAAATGGAGGCCATGCTGGGAATGACTCAGGGAAAACAGGACAACTCATGGAGTGTTAATAAAGTTCCGAAAAGGCCCTAGGCCAAAGTCCACCTGGAAGAAATGTTAATGAACATCCCCCAACAGATTCAAAGACAGCCCATCCCAAAGAAATGTTAATGAAGCCCAGGATACAGCCCCCAACAGATTTGGAGATAGCTCATCCCAAAGAAATGTTAATGAACAGCAAACTTGACTCGGAAATGACCAGATTACTTCTTTGTCCCAAACCCTTCCCACCTACATTACATCACCAAACCTATAAAAAGGGGAACACATTGCCCGCTAACTGGATTCCACCTTTTGGGTCCCCTTCTTCCTCCGGGAGAAGTCTTTTCTTCTGTCCTTTAATAAATTTCTAATTTCTACTCTGACCTTGCCTCGGCGTGCTTCTTTGGTGTTATTCTTCAACATCGGGGAGCAAGAACTCGTCACCGGTCAACAGCGGTAACAGTAACATGGTGTATGACCCCAGACCTGCTGTGTCCCACCCCCAGTGTCAGTTTCCTGTCACTTCTGTGAACAGTCACCACAGTCCTAATGGCTTACACCAGAGCATCCAGGATCGCGCAGTTCTGCAGGTGAGAAATTCAGCTTGGTCACGAGGGACTGGACTGACTCCCGAGGCTCCAGAAAACAGTCTTGGCCAGCTGCTGAGGCCACTGTATTTCTTGGGTGCTGGCCCCTTTCTCATTAGCCCTCAAGGCTAATGACAGCTGAGTCCTCACGTCACACATGTTAAACATCCACCCTCACATGTCTTCCTCCAACTGTTCTGGTCCCTCTTCAGCCTGTAAGGACCCTGTGATGACATAGGATCAATTTAAATAATCCAAGATAATCCTCCTGTTGAAGTCAGCTGATACCTGCTGTAGTGGCACATACCTATAATCCTAGCTACTCTGGAGGCTGAGGCAGGAGGACCACAGGTTGGAGGCCAGCCTCAGTAACTTAGACTCTATCTCAAAAAGGACTGGAGATATAGTTCAGTAGTAAAGCATCCTGGATTCCTGGGTTTGATCCCCAGTGCTGGGGTGAAAAAAAAAAAAGGTATGTGTGAGGCCCCACAAGTCCTGGCTTGGCCTCTGCCTGGTAAATACACTGAATCCATTTGTTTCTAGAACAGACTTGCCTTCTCCTGCCTGGGGACCTTTGCTCAAGTAGGCTCCTCTCTCTTGAATGTCCAGGTGTCCTCCTCTTCCCCCCCTGTCTTGGCTTCCTAGAGCACCCCAGCCCACAGCTCCTTACCCTCCCCAAAACCTGAACCTGTCAGGCTGGACCCCTGTCCGCCCTCCATGCTTGCAGGGCCAAGACCCTGTTCATTGTCTCACAGCCTCACTGCTGTGTGGCCTTGGGTGAGTCACATCACCTTCCTGGGACTCCTTTTCTCACCTCTAAGATGGGAGCATTGTCCAGCTGCTTCCCCATTGCCCTGTGTGCAGGGCGACGGGAAGTGCTCAGGAGGAATGATGGTTCCCCTCCCCAAAATGCCATTCCATTCCCGGCTTCCCGAGTTTCCTAGGGCTGCCCTCATAAAGTCCCACTCACTGGGTGGCTCAACAGGACAGAAATTAAGTCACACTTCCAGAGGTCAGATCCCATAAGCAAGATGCTAGGTAGAGGTGACCTGTGTGGGTTGGTGCTAGAACACTTGCCTAGCACGCGTGAGGCTCTGGGTCCCATCCCCAGCACCCCCACCCCAAAAAGATGTGGACATGGACCTCTTCAGTTCCTGGTCCCCTTCCTGGGCTTGTGTAGTCTCTGCTTTTGAGATCATAAGGCATTTCGGGGGGTTGCGAGGAGGGGATTGAACTCAGGAGCACTACCACCAAGCTACATCTTCAGCCCTTGTTAGTTTTTATTTTGAGATAGCCTCACTAAGTCGCCCAGGCCGGCCTGGGGCTTGCAATCCTCCTGCCTCAGCCTCCTGTCCTGAGTTACAGGAGTGTGCCCCCAAGCCCAAGCCCTGCTGGCTGCGTTTCCCCTGTGTTCCCACTTGCATCTACACACACAGGCAGCACATGACAGAGAAGCTGGCCACACCCAACACAAGACAACCAGGAACGGTAATGGACAAGGAGAGGGTTGGGGATGAAAGAAGTCTTTCTGGAGGAGCCCTCTAGGCTCAGCAAGGTGGAGGTAAAGGCACAAACCGAGAGGGCTTTAGGAAAGCCTGGGCTGTGACCTTGGAGCCTGACACTGACCGCCTGACTCAGGGGAGGGGCAGACCCCAGGACAGACTCACTGCTTGTCCTTCTCCTTGGCAGGGAAGCTTCTGAGCCAACCGGCACTTCCCTGCTCCAGTACAGCCCGTATCTCAGCGAAGGCTGCCAGTTTACCCAATGTATTTATTTATTTATTTTAAAAATATTTATTCTTCAGTTTTAGGTGGACACAATATCTTTATTTTACATTTATGTGGTGCTGAGAGGATCGAACCCAGTGCCTTGTGCACTTTACCACTGAGCCCCAGCCCCCAGTTTACCCAATTTAACCCAGAAGGTCGTGCAGGGTGCGCCTGGGTCCCAGACCTTTAGTCTCTCTCTCTTTTTTTTTTTTTTTGTTGGTGTGTGTGGGGCTCGGTATTGAACCCAGGACCTTGTGCATGTGAGGCAGCACTTTACCAACTGAGCTACATCCCCAGCCCTAGAACTTTAGTAATCTTAAGCAGCAAGTTTTAAGTTGTTTGGTTTTTTTGTTTTGTTTTTTTTTAACCAGGGATTGAATCCCAGAGTGCTTAACCACTGAGCCACATCCCCTTTTATTTTTTGAGACAAGTTCTCCCTAAGTTGCTTAGGGCCTCGCTAAATTGCTGAAACTGGCTTTGAACTTGCCATCCTCCTGCCTCAACTTCCTAAGCAACTAGGCTTATAGGCCTGCGCAGAGACCCTGTTCCTCTTTAACTCAAGCGGCTGACATTGTGGGGTCAAGCACACCCCTGGTCTTGTGCTGCTTGTGCTGCTCTGACTGCAACCAGCAGGGGGCGGCTGAGCCCGCCCTTTCCTTCTGCTTGTCTGCAGAGGGCACAAGCCTGGCACCGCCCTGCTCGGTCAGGGTCCTACCTGGTACAGATTCTGAAAGCGCTGCCCACCAATCCCCTAACCACAGCAGGTCCCTGACTTCTGACCTCCCAGAACCCTTCTCCTGCCATTGGGTCCATGATGGGGGCAGGGGTCCTGGCCCTCCAAGAACCCAGATAAGAGGCTTCCTTGGTTGTCCACCAGGAGGGGACATGAGTTTTCCAAAGATCAGGAGCCATGTTCTAGAAATAAATTCCACTCTGGAATTTTTTTGTTTGTTTTCCGTGAAATGGCAACTTAGTCAAAATATTTATTTATTATTATTATTTTTTAATATTTATTTTTTAGTTTTCGGCGGACACAACATCTTTGTTTGTATGTGGTGCTGAGAATCGAACCCGCGCTGCACACATGCCAGGCGAGCGCGCTACCGCTTGAGCCACATCCCCAGCCCCTAGTCAAAATATTTAAAGTCAGGGCCATTTGGGGAAACCGGGGAGGTGGGGTGGGCACACCCTGGCGCCAGTCATCTCCCTCCTTTTCCTCCCAGTGCCCACAGGAGCTGCCACCCCAGGGGCCTCCCCAACAGTCCCTGTCCTCCCTCACAGCTGTCCTCTTAGAAACCCTCCGTCCCCCACACATACTAAGCTATTTTAAACTTCCACCTATTTCTTTCTCTCTCTTTGGTGGCCTTGAGAAGGCTAGGCTAGCGTTCTACCACTGAGCTACACTCCCAGCCTGCATTTTAAACAATTTCACATAAATATAACTTACAACAGGGACATAATAGTCCCGGCTCTTTTCTACACTTCTGTGTCCCCTGCCATGCAACCTTAATTATTTGGTGGGGTTGGCAGTAACTGCTGATACTCTAAGCCAGTGAGCACAGGCCTCCCACACAATGTCAAGGTCAGCAGCCCCACAGTGTTCCCACTTTACCCCCAGAACTCTGTCCCCAAGGAAAGACTTGCTCACAGGCTGTGCCCAGTTAGACCAATGGGGGGGCAGAAAGGATCCTGCAGAAAGGTTCAAGGACAGTCTACTGCTCCAGTGGAGTCACTGTTAGGGCAGTTAGGTCCTGGCCTAAAGGTTCCTATCAAGAGTCACCTATGTGGAAGCGAGGACTGCCAGGGGTCATGGAAAAGGGAGAGGTTTTCTTGGGGGCTTTGCAAAACTAGAGGTGAGAGCTGGCAGGATGTCCTGGGGCCCCCTCCCGGGATTCCTGGTGGGTGGTTTGGGGAGGAGGCTGGAAAGGGAGGACACAGTGCAATGTGGGTGGTATAGAAAAGTTGGGACTTGCTGGGCTCGGTGGTACTGGCCTATAATCTCAGCTTCTCAGGAAGTGGAGGAGGAGGATCATAAGTTCAAGGCCAGCCTGGGCAATTTAGTGAGATCCTGCCTTAAAATGCAATTTTGAAATGGTGCTGGGGAATGAACTACAGCACTCCTGGGTTCAATCCCCAGGACCAAAAAAAAAAACAAAAAAAGTTGCTTCTCCATAAAGTCGAAAGAAGCCCCCTTCAGATCTGCCCCCTCAGTGGCCAAGAAAGGGTCTCGGGAACCAGGTGCCCACAGGTAAGACAGTCAAATGCCAACTCGGGGGTGACACCTGTAATTCCAGCGACTCTGAAGGCCAAGGCAGGAGGATTGCAAGCTTGAGGCCATCTTGGGCAATTCAATGAGGCCTTGTCTCAAAATTAAAAAGGTTGGAGATTAGCTCAGTGGCAGAGTGCAGTGGGACTGGTTCAATCCCCAGTACCTGGTGGTGGTGGGGGGGGGGAGGCGGCAGACAGGCCAGTGCATCCAGTCTGCTTTGCAAACAAGGACAAGAGCTTCTATCTGATGCCCCCTCCCTCAATACCTTCTGCCACCAGTGAAGAGAGGCTGCCCTGAGTCCCCCTGGCCACCCATGTGTTCTCAGTTCCCCTGCTGCCCTGTTCCCTCTTCTGTGCCTTTGCATTTATGGAGCACAGGTGACCTGGAAACAGCCTCCTGCCTTCAGTCACTCTACAAATATTTATCTGGAGCCTTGCAGTGGTCAGAGTGACCTTTACAGAATGTCAACTGTAAAGACCTGCTACAGGGCAGGACCCTGTGGACACAGAGATGTCAACACATCCCACGCAAACCCCTCCCCTCAGGAGATCAAGTTCTGGAGGAGGGGTGTTGGTCAGAGTTGAGAGGTAACCTCAGGGCCCAGGCCTGTGACCCAGAATAATGAAATGGGGTAAGCCAGCTGTGAGGATCCAGAGCCTGCCCTTGATCACCTGAGAGGCGGGGGCAGCCCAGAAAAGGCCTGGGGTGTGGGGTTGTTTTCCACTGGGGCTATTTCAAGGCAGGGTGAGGCAAGGCAGTGACAGGAAGGCTCCTGGCCAGCACAAGGTGACTGTGCAGTTTCCTGATGCAGACTGAGTCAAGGTATCTCGGGGCTCAGCAGGAAAGGGTGAGGGGCTCTGGCACCATGAGGAGCCCAAGGTGACCCAGAAGGCCACAGCTCCCAAACTGGATCCTTGGAGGATGGAGGCTGAAGTTCTGGCACATTCTCAAGTAGCAGCAGCAACACTGTCATGGTCCTACCCTTGGAGTAAATCGGAAGCACCATCCTTTCTGAACCACCATCCTTTCTGAACCCTCTTGTCTTTTCCAGGGGTTCTTGTGGAAAATACCAGGGTCTCTCCCTGGGTTGGTGTGGATATGTTCAGAAACAAGGCTGAGCTGTCTTCAGAACAAGAGTGGTAGGTTGTCACACGAGGGAGGCCTCTGATCTTTACCCTCTGTGGCCAAGGTCTTGGAGAGGGGACTCTGACCCTGGAATGTGGATGTTGCAAAGTCCCCCACCCCTATCCTTTCCCCTCCAACCCAGAGCCCCTAAACCAGCTGCCTGGGTGGATAAACTGTGGCCACCACCCCCCCAGGCAGAGCGGGCCCTCACCACTCAGCCCCACCCAGGGGCCTGAGGTTCTGTTTATGGCAGTTTTCTGAAACAGCTTGTTTTGATCTACAGAGATCTGCTGACTCACTGGCTACCCCTCCTCCCTCCTGCATCAGGGTGGAGGTATTTTTAGCCTCATAGTAGAGGAATAAAGAAGAACACAGGCCCACCATACTGTGGGCACAGCCCAGTGACCCCAAGGCAGGACAGGGCACCTCTGTGTGGTTTTGAAGCTTCCACTCACCTCTCCTCAGACACATTCCTTTTCTGAGGAAAATGAGCTGCGTAGAACTAGTTGGCTTGGACAGTTTCCAAACACCAACTCTGAAACTGTGTCACTTTGTCCTTGGAAGAGGGTGGCTGGGGCAGCTCCAGAGGAGAGGGCACAAAGGAGCCTGATACTGCATGGAGGGGCCTGGGCTTTATAGAACCCTGTGCATTGAGCATTGCCAGTTACCCCTCCTCCTACTCTTTGGAAAAGTCTAAGAAAGCTAGTGTCTGGGATTTGGGAACAATGTGTATGAACCAGGGAGAGTTTTGAGAAGAGAAATAGAGAAAAACAAGACATCAACTTGGGCCCTGGAAGCAGCCAACAGTAGTGACTATGCATCTCTCAGATGCTAGCAGGTAAGAGCTGATGCCACAGCCTGGTACTGGGAAGCAGCAGGGTGATGTCACTTTCTTGGTTTCACACACACCTCTCAGCTTTCTAGAACATTCTGACAGGAACAGTCCCTTCTCCACTGTTCTTTCAGGCCAAGTCACCCACCCCTGGAAAGGATGCCAGGGCAAGATTGATGGGCATAACCTGGAGAAAGGCAAGCAGAGCCTGGGGACTCTCCATGGACAAGCCACCAGCCAACAAGCCTGGGCTTGCCACATACTCAGCCTTCTGAGTTGACAGTCACAAGAGAATGAGTCACCAGTTTTCCCAGAAGCAGGGGAGGGGTGCGGCCGAGCCCCGCCCTGCCTGCAAATGCCATTTTGCAGAGGCAGGGGAAAATTTCTATCTGGATTCCTCCCTTCGTTGTCAAGGGAGCCTGTTGTCACAGGGTGGTTTGTTTGGGGTGTGGGCGGTTGGCCTGGGAGGAGACTTCCTGGCAGTAATTCTGCCCGAGGAGACTCTTTCTACCACCTACTTCAGGGGCGGGCCTTGAACCAATAGGTGCCCCATGGGGGTCTTCTCGGCCTCCTCCTCACCCCGGCCCCCTAAGGTACTGGAAGGCCAATTATTCTTCTCATAACCCTCACAAAATCCTTAGCCCTGCCAGCCTTTTGACCAGGTTGCTTTTGGCAGGCTGGCATCCATGCCTGGTAGGCAGCCAGCCCGGTGCCTCCAGAAGCCACTAGACCCACTCCTTGGGGCCCATCACAAGCCACAAGCTGTCCCGGACCAGTGCTGAGGTTTTTGGTTTGTTTGTTTGAATCACTTTTCTGCCCCCACTCTTCACCCCAAAAGCAAAGTGAGTTTTAAACCTACACCCACCTGGTCTCGGGCCCTACAACTGCCCTTATTGTTTTCTGCATAAACTTTTGCCATTAATACGTCACTCACTTATCTCGCTAAATATTCTATCCAGCGGCCTAATTAACTGCTGTTAGGAAATGCTTCAACTCCCCGGGTCCCTGGTGACCCGCAGGGCCAGGACCAGGGACACGGCTGCACCCACTCGCCCCTGCCATTTAAGCAACAAAGCGGGGCGTCTCGGCCACGCGCGCAGCGGGTACCGTCTGCTGTGCAGGACACCGCGTTTCCCTCGAGGGGGTCGCGTCCTCCGGGGCGTCCCCGCCCCCACCGCGAGCTCGGGGCGCTGACGTCACCGGCCGAGCACGCGGCGGCGCCGCCCGGGAGTCACGCGCTGCCGCCGGGACAGTGCTGCGCCGCCGCAGAGATCCCTCCGCCGCCCCTGGAATTTTCCAGACGCTCTGCCGGCCCTTCTTTCGGGCCTCTGCTGGGCGGGGTGACCCGAGGCGACCCCGCAACTCCCTCGGTGGGCTCCGAAGCGCGGCCCCTGCACGCCCCTCCCCCACGCCCCACCTGAGGAAGGGACTTCTCCCCGCGGCCACTGCCTCCCAAATGTGACGTTGGGCTCTGTCCCAAGAAGGCCTGTTACTAGAGAAGGAGGGATAATTAGGGAGTGGCCACCAAAGGGAGACCAAAGTGAACCGCCCCTGGTTGGCTTCTCGGGCGGGGTGGGGAGGGACTTTTTTTCCGGTGTCAGTGGAGGAATCGTCCCGTTGAGTAGTGTCCCGTGACGCGACCCGGGACTATAAAAGCAAAAGTTGTGGCCCATCCCGCAGGAGTTAGCGACAGGCAGGGCTGGCGCCTGGGTGTAGTGGTGGGGCGGAAGTGACCAGTTCAGGGCCTCAGGGGACACAGGCAGGAGATGGCGGAGCTAGAGGGGGTGCGGGTGCGTGGGGAAGGAGGGCTGAAAAGGAGCTTAGATGTGGGGGGCTCTGCAGCGCGAAGGCCCACAGCACCCCGAGGGGCCGCAGCAGCTCCCGGGCCTCGCTGTCCCTTCTGCTACGGCTGCTGGAGGGGGGATTTGACTTCCAGGAGGCCGAGGTCCTTCCGTGGGCCTAGCTGGCCCCAGTGGCCTGGTTAACGTGGAGGAGGAAGGCAGGCTGAGGCGGGAAGAGGTGGAGACCGGCCTAGGCAGTGGTCGGTCGTTGGCAGGCAGGGTCGCAGGCCCGCAGCTGGGCGGGGAGGGCCGACTTGAAACTTGTCGATACCAGCAGCCCCCGTTTTTTTCCAGACAAAGGGTTGTGAACCTGCCTGGGGATGAGGCCTGGTCTTAAGGAAACTGGACTTGGCTTCGCGGGCCTGACAGCTCTGGGCCAGGGTGGTATGTAAACAGGGCTCACCTGGTGGAGCCCAGGAGGTGAAGGGTGGCCTGTGGAGTGATCACGATCCAATGTGCCATTGCCAACTGTGACTGGGGGCTGCTGAGGCAGGCTGCTTGTGTCTGGGGACAATATTGACCAACCCTTTATTTTCCAGGTGGCAGTACCCTCCCCTCTGGATTTCCCTAGGTTCGATGCTAAACTCTTCTGTGAGCTCACTCTACCCCTCCTCCTCCCTCTAACTCTCTTGAGGTTATCCCTTCACTTAAAACCTTGCCTCTGGTCGTCTGGTAAGCCTGGTGAAGTCGCAGGAGTGTTCTTGGACTCGGTATTGTTGGTAATGGTGCAGAAGAAAAGGCCTTCCCGGCGGAGCCTCTGGGGGGTGGGTTGGTGTTGCTTTTGGAGAGGGTGGGGATTGAATGTGCTCCCCTGGGTGGGGCTGCAGCAGTGGTTCCAGCAGAAGTCACCCAATGCCTCATGGACCTGGTTTGTTACTGTAGTGTTCATCATGGCGAGCAGATGGCACCAGGACAAATGGAGCCCCAGCCAGTGTGAGTCGTAGCAGTGCAGGAGGGGAGACCCTGAAGGAGACAGCCCGCTTAAGTTGATGCCTGCAGATTGAATTCCAGAGGCTTAGGAGGAGGAGCAGTTCTCCAGTGCCTGTGTCCAGGCCTTGCTCAGGAGCCCTGTATTCAGGAGGCCAACCGTTAAGGTTTTCAGATGAGCTTGTGGGGGCAGTTCACAAGTCCAAAGCAGATGCATCGGCTTGAGGGGCCATCATCTTTGAATGTTCCAGCAGCACCATCCTCCAGGCACAGGAATGCCAGCAGGCACCCCTCTTGTCCTGGGGGTGGTTTTCAGATGCTGCATCTT
The DNA here is from genome assembly GCF_045843805.1 of Urocitellus parryii. Taxonomy (NCBI): domain Eukaryota; kingdom Metazoa; phylum Chordata; class Mammalia; order Rodentia; family Sciuridae; genus Urocitellus; species Urocitellus parryii. The sequence continues at coordinate 7,687,389 of NC_135534.1, read as the reverse complement.
CTAAATTGAGCCTCTGGTCCTTCTAGTTCTGTGCTGTGAACTTTGCTTCCAGAAGATTCTTAAGTTATAGAACATTTTAAAGTTGATCCAACAACCAGCCTGAATGCCTTTTAGATGGCACTTGGAGATGGAGCCCAGGGACCTCTCACCTACCCACCTGCTTACCTGCCTTCCTGTCTGCACATTGGCCGGAGGAATTCTTAGTGTGATGATAAAGCTTTTGATTGTTGGGGGGCAGGAGCTGTTCAATTTTAAATGCTTTAGGCAGAGGGAATTTGTTAGCTAGGTAGATTGTCAAACTGTGGGGGCTCATGTGTTGAGCTAAAGTGGGAGGGGGACAAGCCGGTCATGCCCAGGAGCTGTGTGTTGGTAGGGGGTCTTGTCTGGGCATTCTAATGGCATAGAAGCTTATAAGAAGGGAATGTTGGGCCCACTAGTAGTGGGTGGGTCGTGGGTGTTTTGTTTTCTGGTGCTGCAGATTGAACAGGGTCTTGGGCATTTTAGGCAAATGCTCAGCCATTGAGCTACAACCCCAGCCCAGTTATTTGATTCCCCCCCCTTTTTTTTAACATCTCAGAGTATTCTTATCATTCCCTCTGGGGGTGGGACAGGGGGGCAAGGGCTGGTGGGGATGCAGTGCTGGGAGCATGAGGGTGTGGGATGTGGGTTGAGAGGAAGTCTCTGGAGAGAAAAGTATGGGCAGAGATCTGAGAAATTTCATAGAATTTGTGAGTGGAGAAAACACTAGTTAATGGTAAATTATTGGTTAAATGGTTGCATATAAGCAGTGAAAGCTGCTTGGAAATTTTTATAAAAGTGCTTAGAACTTCAAGGAAAGTTCAAGAAAAAAAGCAAAATTGTTTTGCTTTGCTCTAAAGTGGGAAAGACTGAGAAGGTATAACTGAAAACAATATTTAGTTACTTGAAAAATGACATGGAACTTGGTGTCAAAACTATGAGTTTTTAAACATTTTAAGTGTACACTTACGATGAGATTAATATGGACTTTTCTGGGTTTGTAATTCATAATTTGTCATGGAGATCTCAGTGATTCAAAATTCTGAACAAAATGGAAATGCTTTTGGAGAGGGTGGGGATTGAATGTGCTCTCCTGGGTGGGGCTGCAGCAATGGTTCCAGAAGAAGTCACCCAAATGCCTCATGGTCTCGAATTGTTACTTTTTTTTTTTTTTTTTTAAAGAGAGAGTGAGAGAGGAGAGAGAATTTTTAATATTTATTTTTTAGTTCTCGGCGGACACAACATCTTTGTTGGTATGTGGTGCTGAGGATCGAACCCGGGCCGCACGCATGCCAGGCGAGCGTGCTACCGCTGAGCCACATCCCCAGCCCTCGAATTGTTACTGTAGTGAGACAAATGGAAATGCTTTTGGAGAGGGTGGAGATTAAATGATTTTTAAGGGAATTTCGTAAGAAGTGCCTTATAGGTTTTTCTGTGTTTGGTCAAAACCATAATAGCAAAAGTTTTGCTTACTTACTCTTGAAATCAGTCAATTGTAACAAGGAAAACCTTTTGTGGTTACAGTGAAGCAATCAGAATTATTAGTGAATTATCTATTGTATTTTTAGTTTAAATGATCCAGGACTGGGGGGGGGGGATGTCAATCAAAACCAGTTTAGGAAATAAAAGCAAACTGGGCAGAAGGGGTCAGCTTAACAGGAAGAGCTCCTGTGAAACTTGGATTTGCTTCTGAGCTGATTTTGTTGAATTGATAGAGTTACTCCAATGGGCTTTATCCTGTTTTTCCTCTAAATTTGAACACTTTAAATACCCAATACCTTTTATCCTTAGGACTTTTCCTGTGTTCTGGGTTCCTTTTTTTTTTTATGCTTAAAAATACATTGGTGTGGTAATTCAATTCTTAGCTGGTGACTTGGGTGTGATACAATTACTGTCATTGGAACTTAAAGTGTATTAGTCATGCTTATGGGGAAATATTTCTGGGTATGCTGTTGTGTAATGAAAGCTGTAAAAACAGGTGGTTAAAGTACTTGTTTGTAAGGCACATGCTATTCTGTTCTGTGTGTGGTTTCTAACCATTTTTCTTCCCCTTTACAGCACAAATAAAGGTTTGAGTTCCAAACTCCTTAGAATGGTTTTATTGCTGTTATGTTGCCCGATTGTCCTGTCACCTCTGAAGGTGGATGTGTCCCTGTCCTCAGATTGTAGACTGAGGCCTAGATTCATGTTCACTGGTTAGCTCCAAATGTAATCTTCATTGAAAGGGAACTGGTACGTCCTGAGTACAAACTGGTGCCTCAGGAGGAGGGTTGTGCACTGTTGAGAGCTGGTAATGTTTGTGCAAATGTGATCCTGAACCACAGGAAGATGAGTGTGTAGGTGGGAGAGTACGTACTTTATAGTACTAAAGTACTATAATCTAGAACATTCTCTGGTCATATTTTCAAATGGCATCTATTTTGTTTGGGGAAAACATTGTAAAAAGAATAAAATGGACGTGTAATAAGTGTTATTTAGTTTGCATTCTTTGGGAGGCTCTCATGTATCTGTTGATGCACATAATTCTCATGTTCTCTTTTGGTACATGACTAAAAAGTTTGGGCTTATGTAAGTGCACTATTGAGCCAGCACGGCTTTCTGATGGGTGGGGAGGAATCTTGAGTGTGTGTCATGTAAACTGATCTGCATCCTGGGTGGGGAAGTGGCAGCAGTGACTCATCCTGACACTTGTATTTTTACGCGCTGTCCTGTGTACCAGCTTAGAATAGTTGGAATGGAACACCACTGGCCTTCCCTGAGGGAAGTGTCCAAGGGAGGGAGAGGAAAGCTGGGCGTGCTTGCTTGGGAGGGAGAGGACCGATGGACTGGGACCAGATCACAGGGAGTTGAGAGCTACAGGTCAGCCACTGTCTACCTAGTTCCTGAGGGTCTCTTGGTGACCCCTCCCTTGAGCACTACTGAGACCCCCCCCAGGAGAGAAAGGCCATGTGCCACTAGAAGGCCTTCCATCTGGTCTCTTGGCACTGCCAGTGGGGGCCGCTGCTGTGAGCAACAGTGGTGTCTACAAATAGCAAAGTTGAAGTTCTTTTATAAATGAAAGTAGCCTGAGGGCAGGTATGGACTGAGTCCTGGGCCCCCAGGCTGGAGCCCCCCGAGATGTGGCCTGTTACAAAAAGGGGTGAGACAGTCACTGCCCCCAACACCACCCTGTTGGCCACCCTCTGTTGGTCTTACTGATCCTGAGGGACTGCAAGGACCTCTGATGCCAGGTGAGGAGGAAGGCTAGCCTCTGGCCTGCCTGGTGCTCACTGTGGTGTGGGGTTGTGTCGAAGGAGGAGACGCTAAAACAGGTGCACAGACATCTGTGGAGTGTTTTAAATACAGTACATACCGGGTACAGAATGGCAAGGGGAAGCAAAGGGTGTCCTCCTCCGCCCTGCCTACTGGGGCCTCTGACCTTGGCCTGTACCTTCTCCGTTCCTGACTGCTCACTATTCTCACATCAAAAGGGTTTACCATAAAGTTGGCAAAAAACAAATTGAAAATCTTCAGTTAACAGGTGTTACTGGTGTATTTGCATCTGGGTTTTTGTTTATCTTTTTATTTTGTCTTTATGCATCAGATATCTGTTTTATTAAAAAATGGGATTATATTTGAATTCTGTTTGACTCTTTCCTTTATATGTAGTGGACCTGGAGTCGTGAAGCATCATTTTCATTGTTGACAATGTTCTGGTTCTTGCAAGGCTGTATTAACTTAAACAATCTCATTTAGATGACCTTACAGATTATGTCCCGGGGTTTTGTTTTATTCCACTCAGGAAATAAAAGTTTTGATGATGTTCCATGTAAATCAAACTTTATCACATCTGTTGTTACTTATCCAAGATGAATACATATCTAGAAGGGAATGACTGTTACTACTTAAAACTTTAGATTCATGTTGCTGAGTTGCCCTCCAGGGAGGCATTTTCTAAATCAGTGTTCTCACAGCAGGAAACCAACTCCTCCACAGAGTGCATTTATGGTACTAAAAACCTTTGCTGCTTGGGTGGATCCAGATTATGTTACCTTTGGACATGAGTGTTGTTCTGCCTGTTAGTGAAACTGAACCTTTCTCACATGTTGACTGGCCTTTGGCAGTGTGTGAGTGACCACTTGAAGAGTGACCATTCTTCAAACACTTGTTTTCCTGTTAGTTGTTTTGTAAATACTGTTTACATATTAAGGATATCAATGATCTTTTGTTTGGTACCAAAAAAATTCTGGTTACTAGATTGACTTTTATTTCAGATATAAAAAAATTTTCTGAGGTTAATCAAATCACTGTGATTTCTGCACTTGTTATGCTTAGATCTGTTCTACCGTGAGTATATAAATATTAATCTGATTTTCCTGTGACAATTGAGTGGTTTCATTTTTACATTTAAACCTCTAAGTAGAGCTTTTGTGGAATCTTTTATGTGGTGGCTGGCCCTCAGAGCTTCCTTCTCTCTGGGATCAGAGGGATAATGGAATAGCAGAGAGCCCTGTCAGCTTGTCAAAGAATTCCATGACCTCAGCATCATAAAAGAGCAAATGAATTCTTTTCTCCTGTTCTTATCCTGTATGATATTTACCAGTCTCCCAGGCTGGTAAACAGTGTTTTGACTGATTTAAACTGGGCTGCCATTGGCATTTCCACAAATTTGTTATACATGTGTCGTCTTCTCCAGAGTGGTGCAGCCTGGTCCTTGGTGATGTGGCTTTACAACACTCGTCACCCTTTCTCTTGTGAGCATGTCTGTTTCCTTACATAGTTGCCAACATCAGGTTTTTTGAATTTTATGTATTGATTGCTACCTTAAAAATTTTTTGCTGTAAAATGCACATAACATAAAATATATTGCCTTAACGATTTTTAAGTGTACAGTTGATATATTAAGTGTAATAGAGTTGGGCAATTACAATGTCCAGAACTTTCTCATCCTGCAAAAAACGGAAATTCTGTACTCAGAAAGCAACACGAAACTCGCCACTCCCTCTTCCCCACAGTACTGGCAACAGCCATTCTTTCTGAGCTTGACCACTGTAGATTCCTCCTGCAGGAACTCGGTGTTTGTCTTTTGTGGTTGGTTTATCTCACTTGGCACAGTGGGCTCAGGATTCGTCCAGGTTGCAACCTGTGTGAGAACGTCCTATTTAAGAAGCTGGGTGATGTCTGTGCGCATCTCCTGTTCTGTTTGTTCACTTGGCTGGCTGTGTCTTTCTTTGGCTATTGAGAATAAGGCTGCTGTGGACATGGGGTGCAATTTTTTCTTCAAGATCCTGCTTTCGGTTATTTCAGTAAATGCGTGTGAGGTCGTACTTTATTGTGCTTTTGATTTGCATTTCCCTAATGGTTAGTAATGTGAGCTTCAATTCATTTGCTAATTGGCCATTTGTTTATCTTATTTGAAGAAATGTCTATTCAAGCCCTGTCCATTTAAAAAATTTGAGATATTATAATTGATGACTTGCCAGAGTTCTCTGTGTATTCCAGGTATTAACCCCTTATCAGCTGTGTGATCTGCAGATATTTTCTTTCATTCCATAATATTGCCTTTTCATGAGCCCTCTGATGCACAGCTGTTTTCAGTTTGTTTGTTTTGTGGTGCTGGGGACAAAACCCAGGACCTCCTCATCTAAACACATCACTCTGCTGCTGAGCCACACCCCACACAGAACTTTTTAGTTTTGAAGTGATCAGATTTACCTTACTTGAGTTTTACTTTTGTGGCCTGTACTTTTGGTGTCACATCCAAGAAATCATTGCGAAATTCAACATTACAATGTATTTGATGCTACTTTAAAAAGTATTTTAATTGTCTTCATCTGTATTTCTGTAATTCCTGGCTAGTCTTGAGTTTTTTACCACTTGATACACTGTCTCCATTTGTTGACTACTTACCGTGAGATTTTCATAAAGGTGGTGAATTCTTACAGTTAGGAAGATAAGCATTGCCAGTCATGATTGTCAGACTTACTCTCCATTTTTCCTTTTTGTTGATGCATAAGTATACTTTTTTAAAATGTTTCTTTAGTTGCAGACGGGCAATATACCTTTATTTTATTTTTTGTGTGGTGCTGAGGATCCAACCCAGTGCCTCCCTTGTGCCAGGCAGGCGCTCTACCACTGAGTACAACCCCAGCCCTAAAAGTATGTATTATACAAAAACCTGAAAACGGTCTGATAAGTGTAGTAGTAACCGAGTCCAGATTTGCTTCTCATTACTTCCGTTTCAGTAGCTGAGCACAAACACAGCACCTTGAGCCCTCCGCTCCATCTCGTCAGTTATTTATGATGCTAAAATCGACAGCGAGCTTGTACTGAGTAGCTCCAGCTCTCTCTGCCCTTCTGCTCCGGGTTGACCAGTATGAGCCTCTTATGGCTGAGTCTGAATCATATTTGGAAATTTTAGGCTCTATTTTTTGTTGTTATGTCCAATAAAATAGAACAAATCCCAGCGACTATTACTGTTGGTTATGTTTTAAACTCTAGTAAGCATCCCTCTTTAAGACAGGGACGTTGTCTCCCTTGTGGGAGCTGAGAACACACTACTGGGTTATTCGGAGTGTCTGGTTCATGACATGATATGGCTCTCTTATTTGCTTCCTTGATTATTTCTAATAATGCAATATTTCTGAACCTTCTGCCATCACAAGAGCTAGGATGGTAGAGAAAGCAGCTTCCTCCTGCCCTCGTGTGTCCTCCTCACAGCCCCAGTGAGCAATCAGCATCCTGAACCCTGAGTTCATCTTCCACTTGCTTGTTCCACTTGGTGTTATGACGTTTCGTGTGGTTTCCTTGCTGGACAGAGCCCATCTTGTGACTCTACAGTTAGTTCCTCTGTTCTCCTATTGATGGTGATAGTTACTCCTTTTCTGTTAAGTGTCATTAGAGGAATGATACGCGATGCCTTCTTGTTTTACAGAATTAAAACATGACATGATTCGTGAGGTTGGCACTCCCAGTGCCCTGCCCCCTCTAGCAGTTCCCATTTGTTTGCTGGGTTTCCAGACCTTTCTGTTCCTTTACAATCAAAGTGTTGGGCTGGTCCTGCATACTGCATATCACTGTTGACCTGCTTTTTTTCACTTAATAATAGAGTCATTCGAGCACAAAAAGAATTGTCCTCATTCTTTTGAGCTATGGCATAACATTCCTTGTCCTGGTCATACTATGAGTTATTTAGCTGTTTGGCCATCTTTTGGTATTGGAAGCAGTGCTGCGTGCTCACCTTCACAACCCCTTTGCATCATGCCTGAATATTTCTCAGGGCAGGTATAAGACATGGAATTTCTGGGTCACTGTCTGGGTCTGTCCCTCTCCAGAACAGATATACAAATTTGCATACCTGAATACGAGAGTATCTGTTTTTCATATCCTCTTTGGCACTCAGCATACAAAACCTTTTTGTTTTTTTTAAGACCCTGCCAGTTGCCCTCTTTAATCTGTCATGGATGAAAGGTGACCTTTGGAAACTAATTGGTACACTCACACTTTCTCCACTTTCCCACAGATGCGCGGAGGGTTATTTCTAGGGCCTTCTGGCCATTGCAAGCAGTGCTCCGTGATGCACTCTGAATTCCTTGGGGTGCACCGGCTTGGGCCTCCCCAGGACAGTGCGTGCAGGAGGCCGTGGGGTCTGGGCCGGGCAGCCCCAGCATTCACACCCACTCCAGCTCCTTCTGGGTCTGGGACCCTCAGTTTTGTGAGATGGGTCGGAACTTGAAGACCAAGTCCAGAGTCTGCTGCCTGGAGCTCTTGCCTCAAAGTAGGTTAAAAACAAAAAACAGACATTCTAAGAAAGCGGCTGTGACCTTTCCAAAAGCAGGATCAAATTGTGTGGTTTGTCTTTTCCGGGGCACTCCTGCCTCTGCTCAGCAACTGCAGCGGCTTTCTGAGTTAAGGGCACTCTCCTCTGAGAGGGCACAGGTGCTCTGGCCCTCCTCGCCTCACAGGTCACCGGGACTGGACTCCGGACAGCAGGGCACTCTCGGGCAGCCTGGGCCTGGCGGCTTTACCCTCTCCAGAAGTAGGTGCTGGAGTTTCTCGGGCTCCTCAGCCTCTAGCAGCTGGCTCTTCTGTGATGTGACAGCTGTGTGTCAAAACAAGGCCCTTCCTCCGCCTCTGCTCCTGTGTTGACCCCACAGGCAAACACTCGGCTGGTTTCCTCCAGTTTATTTCACTTCTATGTGTAGAAGATGTTCAAAGTAATCCTTGCTCATGTTAAAACTTCAAGCCCTGTAGGTGACAGGGATGTCCTTTTCTAATGTCTGGCCGCCTTCCCCACAGAGGCAGCTGTTGTGACCTATCGCTGAAGCTTCCAGAGAATTCTGTGTTCGCATAAAGCTGTGGAGGGACAGGCATAGCACACAAACTGACTTGGAATTTGGTGTCTACCGGCTCTCTCTTGGTCCTTCAACACCCGTGTGAACTGTGGCCACCCCTTCTAGGGTGCAACTAGGTTGTTTCCAGCATTTTGAGTGTTTCTCAGGCTTTACAAAATCTGCCTACCTGCCTGCGCCTTCATATACATGGGCAAGTATATCATTGGGGCAAAGTTTTCTCTAGGAGGAATTCTGGGGCCTGGTCCGTGTGCCTTTCCAGATATGATGAATGCTGCTAGGGAGGTGGTTCCAGCTGATACTTCCCCACCCTTTACCAACTCTCTGCTCTCAAATTTGGTTTGTGGTGCTAAAAATTGGTATTTAATTGTAATTCCTATTTGTGTTTCTACTGGATTATATACTTATTGGTTTATAAGAGCTCTCTATATATTAAGGAAATTAAACCCTTTATCATTTGTGCTGCAAATACTTTCCTATTCTCACTGATATTTGAGTTTTATGGTATTTTGCTGTCCAAAGTTGTAAATATGTATACGCTCATTTATAGACATCTAATGGCTTCTGAACAAGATTTTTCTTTTATTTTTATCAGACCTATCTGGACTTAATTTTGGCAATAAGTGACTCCAAGTGCTTAGCCTTTAGTCTCCATATCATTTAGTGATTAACACAGCTGATGGCCATTGATCTATTCATGTGCAGTTCCACATAAGTTTAAATATTGTACTCTATGCTTTAATACATGGTGGGGGTGGCCCTGTCTCTTGACTACACTTTCCCGAATATTCCTGGCTAGACTTGCATGATTACTTGAACCTTCCCTATGATGTCTTCATGATATTCCTTCTGTGCAAGAATAAGGTATATCTTTCCCTGTACTCGCAGTGCTTTAGTCTACCTTCCTATTATGTGGAAAGCTGTGGTGAGTGATATTGGCCTTGGTCTGTCTGCCTCCGGGACCCTTTACTGATAATTCACACAGACCACTTATGTGTTTATTTTGGGTAATGGTTACTAGTGCTGTTAACACTGTCAATATCTTGAGTGGTCTTTGCAGTTGAAATGCTCCTATTCACGCTGTCCTGCTAAAAATGCCTGTACGTTTATGCAAAGCCAGAAATTGTACCCAAGGTCACATTCAGGGAGGGTTTGCCTTCTGAACCTCTGCCCCGTGTGGCTGGCGTGGCCAGCGCTTCTCCTCCTTTCAAGGTCGAGCCTGTTCTATTTCTGATAGGATTCCTTTTTTTTCTGATAGGATTTCTTCTGACTTAGGGATGAAATAGGGAAGATGGCCTCTTGCTTAGCAGCACAGTCCCAGGTCCAGATGGTCTGAACAGTTGGGAAGTTTTCGACTCGGTTGCCAAGCGCCCCGCAGAGGGGTTCAGCCATATCCCCCTGCCTACCCTGTCCTGTGTTTATCTTCTCTGGTTTTAAGGCAGAAATAACATTAGCATTTTGTCTTTCTGTTTTGTTGTGGTGCTGGGGGTGGAACCCAGGCCTTCTGCGCATGTCTGTGTTTTAATTTGCACTTTTTGATTCTGAGAAGCGGTGAGTACCTGGTGTGTGGGCCTGTGCTTTCACTGCTGGGCGAGAACTGTGTTGGGGACCCTGTTAGCCTTGTATACTACAAAATGTTTCTCGAGTTTGTGGTTTGCCTTTTAATTTTGTGTGTTGGATCTGGCTAATTTGTTAAATTTTGTAATCACATTCTTCAGTTTTCATGAGAATGGTCTCCTACGTTGTGTTCTGCCATATTTCTTCTGGTTCCCTTGGACACTAACCTAATCCATCTGGAAGTTGCTTGGAGCACAGGATGAGGTAGGAACCTACTTTGGTTGTTTCAAAATGACTGATTTCCCCAGCACTGTTTACTGATAATTCTACTTTGTCTGCTGATTTGAAATGCCGCTTGGTAATCATTAGCAAATTAATACAATTAAGTCTGTTTCTGAACTTTCAAGTCTGTTCCACTACAGCTGCCTTTCCCTGTAGCAGACCAGTGTTTCACTAATTTTCTTCACTTGATTTAGTTATTGATGGGCTTTTATTTATTTATTTGCTTATATGTGGTGCTAAGAATCGAACCCAGTGCCTTACACATGCTAGGCAAGCGCTCTACCACTGAGCCACAACCTCAACCCCCTATAAACATATTTTGATATTAAGATTTTCCATTTAAGAATGAAGAAGTTGCCTGTTCATTCAGAATAGGATGATTTTTTTAATGTTCCTTTGGAGTCTTAGATTTTTATTTGGGTTATGCAGGTTTATGAAGTTTGTTCCTTAAACTGAATTTTTTGTATTGTGGTTACATGTGTTAAAGTTTCTGGGGTGGGGACATAGCTCAGTAGTGGAGCACAAACAGCATCTTAGCTAAAACTGAAAGGCTCTCAAGACAATCGGCTCCCACCATGAGACCACTCCTTCCCCACTTCTACCTGAACATCGCCTGGTCTCAGTTTCCCCATATGTAAGAAGGGGTGGTCATGACCTACCTCAGAGTGGGATAGGGATTAATGAAATAATGCAGGTGTTGTACTTGGCCTCTTGACATGGACTTAGCACTGTTCTCTGGGGATTGTGTCACCCACGGGAACTATTCCATTTTTCTTGCGTCTCTTCTTGTCTTATTGGAATTGGCCGTAATTACTAATGAGCCGTAAGCATCATGGTCTCATTCCCACTTGACCCACGAGGGGGATCTGACAGCAGATGGAGGACGAGGGTCCTGCTAGGGCCCAGGGGGCTGCATATGAGCCCCTTTGGCCTGTTTCGTGTTGCCCAGAGGGTGATTGTCTTGTTGGTCCACAAATGAGTTGCCATCTGCTGATAGTTCACATGTTAATGTTTATACATTTATGTTAATATAGCTTTTTGTTTATGATGTTAATATAAAGTTTCCTTTTCAAATAAATGTTATTTTCCTTCTAAAAATCAGGGTAAATCTACATTACCATAGAGCTCATGCCCCTCAAGTGCCCTGTTGGTGGGTCTTGGTCTGCTCACTCCCTAGGTTGTGCAGCCATAGATCTCGTTAGCCCAGGCGGAAGCTCCGCACCCTGCTGCCCCAGGCCCTGGTCGTCTTTGTGCTACCTTGTCTCTATGAATTTGCCTGTTCTAGGAACCTCATGTAAGTGGAATCATGCATTGTTTATCTTTCTGTGTCTGATTATTTCACGTAGCATGATATTTTCAAGGTTGGTCACGCCTGTAGCATGTAACAGGACTAATTTCCTCTTCATAGCTGAAGGATACTCCATTATTGATAACTGCATTGTGTTTTTCCATTGGACTTTGGGCGGTTTCTTCTTTTGACCATTATGAACAGTGCTACTGCGAACGTTTGTGTAAAGTTTCTATGTAAACATGTGATTTCAACTCTCCTTGGTACACAGGTAGGAGTGGGATTGCTGGGTCAGAGTAACCCTGTGTGTAATTTTGAGGCACTGCCAAGCTGCTTTCCAGGGCCACTGCACTGCTTTGCGTTGGCAGCAGTCGTGTGAGAGTTCCATTCCCCACATTCCCATCAACACGGGTTATTGACTCTTTAAATATAACCATCGTAATGGGCATGACATGGTATTTTGTAATTTTGATTTGCATTTTTCTGATAACAGACAATACCAAGCGCCCTTCATGTGCTGTTAGCATGTGCATATGTTCTCTGGAGAAGTGTCTGTGCTGAGCCTTGGCCCACCTTCTAATTAGGTGTTTGTCATTTTATCATTGAATTATAAGAGCTCTTTATAAACTCTGGATTCTAGACCCTCATCAGATACATGACTTGCAAATACTTTGTCCCATTCTGTGGTGATCCTTAAACAGGATGGAAGAGAAGTACTGCTAAGGTGTGTTCTTCGTCTCTGATGTCACCGATGTCACCTGCACTCTTGCTGGATTACGGGACAAGGTATCCATTTGTTTTCTAGATTGCTTTGGAGTTTTTTATTTGTTTTTAAATCATAAGAAATATTGAATTTATTCAAAAGCCTTCCCTGAATCTTTTGAGATAAAGGGTTTTTCTTTCATCCCCCAATGATTTTAATTCAACTAATGAACTATTAATGATTTCATTAATACTAATGGAATAATAAGCCCTCCTATGACTTTCGATCCAAGCCACTCCTGGACTTAGCACTGTTTAAACTGGAGGTTTATAATGAATTACAAGGTCCCCTTGGACTTCAGGCTGCTGTTGAGCAGGCTTTGGGATCAGGACATCCAGAGAGATAGTCCTAAGAGCAGCATCCTCAAACTCAGGTTTTGGCCAAGCAACTAGGTTTCTTTGCCATTTAGTAGCACAGGACTTGGGCTAAATCCTTTTGTTTTAAGGGATGAAGTCTTGCTAACTTTGCCCAAGCTGTCCCCTGACTCCTGGGCTGAAGCCTTCTTCCTGCCTCAGCCTCCTGAGTAGCTGGGCCCATCTGAATTTCTTATTCTTGAAGGTTTCCTCAGTGAGGAGGTGGGGAGAAGAATAGCAGCTAGGTCTGTGTGAGGCTGAATTGTGTGATGTGGATACCCTGCTTGAGCGGGGGAGGCAGCAGCTATCTCTGTCTCTTTGTGGCAGGTCCCCAGCCTTCCCTGCAGTCCACACCCTGCAGTGTCCGGGAACAGTGGTCAACACTGTGGAGGTTCAGTGGCTCTCTGAAAGTAGTTCCAGGGGTCTTGGGCTACTCAGTATTTCTATTTCATCACAAGTCAATTTCTCAAGTTTTGTTTTCCAAGAAAATCGCCTTTTTTCTTTTTTTAAATTTTTTGATATTTATTTTTTTTAGTTCTCGGCGGACACAACATCTTTTTATGTGGAGCTGAGGATCGAACCCTGCGCGCATGCCAGGCGAGCGCGCTACCGCTTGAGCCACATCTCCAGCCCGAAAATCGCCTTTTTCATGTATGTTAGTGCAGAGTATCTTTTTCTACTTTAATATTCTCCTCAGGAATAGCTTTTTCAACTTTTTTATGCCTAGTTTTTGTTAGTTTGTTTTTGGTCTGGAATAGACTTTCAAGAACTCTATTTTATTGGCCTTTTTGAAAAAAAGCTGCTTTAGATAAAACAAGCAGCTCTGCAGCTCTGCTTTTCTTTGGTAGTGTTGGCAGCTTGGTTTGTCATATCCAGGCTTGTGACAGTGCCAGAGGGGAGTAAAGGCTGGTAGTGGAGTTTGTGGTATAGGCAGCCTTGCATCAGCCCACCATACCCTCAGTCCCATGGTGGCAGTCAGGGCTCCTAACTAGAGTGTGAAGCATCCTGAGGGGACTGCTGAAGCCACTCAGAGCATATAAGGTGTCCTCTGGGTGGCAGGCCTTCGAAGGCATGCAGAGCACCCAGCAAAGGAACAGCCACTGTAGTTGCCTCAGACCAATTTCATCTTTATTTTTTTTTAATATTTATTTTTTAGGTTTAAGTGGACACAATATCTTTATTTTACATTTATGCGGTGCTGAGGATCTAACCCAGTGCCTCATGCATGCTAGGCGAGCGCTCTACCACTGAGCCACAACCCCAGTCCCCAGTTTCATCTTTAAATGGTCACTCCATCTGTGTCCTTCCTGGCTACACTGGGCTGGTGCCTAGGCTCAGATGTTGATCACACAAACCAGGAGTGAACAGCAGCCAGGACATTGGCACAGGCCTATCATCCCAGCTACTTGGGAGGCTGAGGCAGAAGGATAATCAATTTGAGGCCAGCCTCAGCAACTTGTAAAATTAAAAAGAAGCTAGAGGTATAGCTCAGTGGTAGAGCATCCCTGGGTCAATCCCCAGCCAAGAATGAGAACAGAGCCCTCCCCACGGGAGCCTTTGGACCCTCGCTGGGAGGAAGAGTATTTCAGGCTGAGAGCAGAGCCTGAGCAAGCCGGTGAGCTGTGAGGGGCTCGCTGGAGCCAGAGGAGTGCAAGGTGAGGTGGACTGGGGCTGGCCAACCCTCAGCCTGTGGCCCCTATGAGATCCAGGTAAACCCACAGCTTCTCCTCTGTATTTAGTAAGATGTTTTGTTGTTCTTGTGCCTGTGTTTGTGGTATCAGTGCTGATGTGAGCTTGGCCTTATTAAGTGCATACTTTAAATCTCCAAGTGTTTGGTAATTTTGGGTTTTTCACATTATAGTCCATTTCTGCTTAATGACTGGTTATTGGAGCAGCCTGTATAGTTTCTTCTGCTTTAAACATGGCTCCTTTTCTTCATTGCTTAAGATATGATAAGTTTTATAAATGTTCTGTGGCAGTTGAGAAGGTATTCTCTGTCACAGTCCACTCTGGATCAGTTTTTGGGTCAAATTCCATTTCTGCCATCTGCTTGTGTAAGGGATGTGCGGCTGCGCCCTCCACCTCCTCTGGTCGCGCCTCTTCCCAAGGGGGCTTTCTAGTTTGCTCCCTGTGTTCTGACACAGCATTATTGGTCCATCAAGACTCCCAGCAACACAAAAGATGCCCCCTGTGGAGTGCTTTCTGTTTGGAAGTCACCCGCATCTGGCGTTGGTGGTATAAATTGGCACCTGCTCACGCACACTCATGTGCGCACATGCATAACACCCACACATGGACACACACAGGACTCATTATATTGGACTGAAATACCTGCAGGGGTTATTTTCAACTTGAATTTTGTAGCTGTAACTAACCTCTTTCTGTAAGTGTGTTTGTTTTACAGTCATGATTGGTAAGATTTTGGGGTTTTTTTGTTTGTTTGTTTGTTTGATTGAGGGCATACCAATCAAGGTATGGACCTATCACTGCCACCATGGGGCAATGAGGCCCAGTGCCAGCACTCTGTGATTACAAATGGTGCGGTCACAAATCCCTTTGTATATCGAAAAGCCTGCTCTTGGTTTGGGCTCTCCACTGGCCAGAGGAAAGGGGCAGCTGCCGGGCTCTTGCTGGCTTCCCTGGCCCCTCTGATGGTCCTGAGGGGCTAGGTGTGGAGGTTGCTGTTTTTGCCTGGCCTCACCAGTGAGACTGTTCCCTTTGCCCAGGGACTGAGCGTGCAGTGGTTTCTGGGGCCACTTCATTCTGACCCCTCAGCTGTGGCCTGTCTCCCTGTGTAGATCCCCTCGGGTTCCTGCAGGACACACCTGAGGGCTGCACTAACCTGTTGAACTAATTCTTTGCTCATCTTGCAGAGTACGTTCTAACCCCCGTTTCTGAGGCCTTGTTAGGCCAGAGCTTTTTGCTTCATCAGGTTGGGACTGTCTGGCTGTGCTCGTTTCCTCTCTGTGCGATAAGTAAGTGCCTGTGTTTCATGGTGTGTTTGGGAGGGAGGCTGCGAGGGAAGATGGGGCATGAGAAATAGGGAAGGGAAGCCGGGCCTGCAGGTTCTCAGCACACCTGGCAGGCCCCAGACCTTGGCACCCATGTGTGGGAGGGCGGGAGGGAGAGGTGGCCGACTGCCTGGATCCTGGGGAGGAGTCGAGGAGCCAGTTCTCGGCCAGGCCTGACCACTGTGTGCCCCGGGCAGGTTGCAGCCCTTGGAGCCTCCACTTCTCATCTGGACCTGACTGAGACACAGCTCCTGATCTCCCCAGGGTTCACGGGAGGGGATCCTGCCTCCCAGTTGACAGGACTGCAGGGCTCATGGGGGTGCTCTGTGGACCCGCTGTGGGAGGCAGAACCTGCGCTGCGGCAGTGGGTGCCCATGCCCTGGACTGCCAGGGTGGCCAAGGGTCCAGGGTTGGCTTTGTGTAACTCTTGGCTCCGGGGCTCTGGTGACTTGAACCCATCCTCCCCAGAACTCATACTCCAGGGCAGAGCCCAGTAAGAGGAGAGAGTTGGTGGGGACACTGTGCTTCCGACTTCACTTTCAAATGATGGCACTTCCGGGAAGGAATCCGCAGCCGACGGTGGCCGAGAGCTCAGGATGGAAGGCAGGTGGGCATGTCTGTGTGACCTCAGGTGGCCAGGGCCCAGCAGACCTGGAGGACCGTATGCATTTGATAGTGCTGGAAGTTTCCCTTAGCTCTTAGATTTCCTGATCTGGGGATGAAAAGATTTTTGCCTTTAATTCTGAGCAATCAAGCCACGAAGAAGGTGTGAAATGAAAGTAAAATCCCTCTCCCCTTGCCTACCTCAGTCCCACCACAGTGAGTTTCTTAGGCTCTTTCTGGAAACATCTGAGTACATATACAACCTTGTCAGTGCTGAGGCAGTCCCGTGGTCTGTGGTTCACTGCTGGTCTAACTTCATGTGCTCCTCAGTTGGGATATGGGGTATGTGGCTTAAGGCTGAGGGACAAATGTGCCCTGGCTGCGCCATCCGAAGGGGTGTCAGGACAGGCAGCAGGCGGGCCTGGGCGGGAGGAGGCGCAGAGCCGCCGCAGGTGTTTCTTTTACTGGCCGCGGCTCATTGCCGCGGTCAGGTTTTGCTTTTCACCTTTCAGTCTGTGAGAAAGGGAGCAGGAAAAAGCAAAAGGCGCTGGTGGTGGCACGCCCACGAGCTGGGCCGGGGTTCAAGTCCCCGCGGTGTCCCTGCTTCCTCCCGGCTCCAGCTCCAGGCCCTGCTGCCCTACCCACAGGGACATGGGTTCCCAGGGGAGGCACAGGTAAGCACAGGGCTTCTCCAGGCCACCTGCTCCTTCTGTCCACCCTGGCCCTCCTGGGGCCTAGGCTGGGCTTTCAAGGGCTTTAGTGGCTGCAACCTCCTTGCCCGGGGCCCCAGCCTCTGGTGACCTCGAGTCGATCGATCTTCCTGTTCTAGGTCCTTCACGTAAGCAGGATCCACAGCAGTCACCCTTTCATGTTTGGCTTTTCACTTAGCATCGACTTCCTAAGCCTCACCCACGGGGACGTGTGTCAGTCCTTATGCCGTTGGCCATGTAGACCACAGACAGTTAATCCACCAGCTAGTGAACCCTGGAAGTGCCTGCAGGTTTGGGTTTGGTTTTGTTTTGTTTTTTCAGTTGTAGATGGACACAATATCTTTATTTTTATTTATTTATTTTTATGTGGGGCTGAGCATCAAACTCAGTACCTCACACATGCGAGGCAAGCGCTCTGCCACTAGCTATAAACCCCGCGCTGTTCCCACAGTTTATTCTGAACAGGACATCTCTGGGCATTCATTCACAAACATTGGTTCCAGTCCCTGTTTTCAGGTTGGAGTGGGGTTTCTGGGTCATACGGTAATTCTATGCTGCCCCCGTTTCTGCACCACCTGGCTCTTCCCACAGCAGAGTGAGGGGCTTCCTCATGTTGGCCAACAGTTGCAATTTCCCGTTGTTGGGTGTGGCAGCCTGGTAAGTTGAAGTGTTATCTCAGCTTTCAGAGGTTTTTACCTGAATTTTTTTACCATCATTCAGAAGATGGGGATTCACTATCTGGAGTGAGATTTGAACCCAGTGAGATCCATAGCCTGTACTGCAATCCTCCTCCCCACAGGACCACAGCTGCAGGCACTGGTAGTCTGTCACAGCAGAGGGTGGAAGAGACGAAGGACAGCCCCCTCAGCATTTGGGTCTGCCTATTGCCTGGCAGAAGGTAGTTCTAGAACCTGTCCCCAGCTTAGAAGCACCCTGGGCCTATCTAAGGGGACGCTAGAATGCAGGCTGCTTGACCAAACTTTAGAAGCCATTCTCTAGCAGACAGGATGTCGCTTCCCTTGGCCAGCATAGCCCCCAACCCCTCAATGGAGAACAGTGGAGAAGCCCTCTGTGTCCTGCTTGACCAGAGGGAAGGAGGCCCAGAGGGCCCTGCCTCATCCCTCCAGAAGACAGAGAACAGCTGTGTCATCCTTAAAGAAAAGAAAGACAGCAACAAAGGAACACCATGTCCCTGAGCTGTGCCTTCGTTCCCAGGACCGTAGGCAACTCAAGGAATGATGACAGTGGCCCTAGGAGGATGTCTACATAAGTATTATCTTGAAGGACACTGCCTTTGAATGCTAGCTGTAGAAAAGTGCTCGCTGGCACGTATGCCGGAAGCAGCACTCCTCGGAATGCTGGCCATACAAGGAACAAACCACACAAGCCAGCTAGCGCTGATGAGGTCATCACTTCTGCAGCTAGCCTCTAAAACTCCCTTCCTGTGGTAACTACAGAGTTGAGGGCTCTGGAGAAGGAACATTAGCCAGCTGCCACTGGACAAGGTGCCAAGAGGGATGGAGGCACTACTGTCTTGGAGTAGTGTTCTTAGGGATGGAGGCACTGCTTAGCAAGACACCATGAGGGACAGAGCCTCTCACCACTGAATCTTCCTTGTAAGCCATTTGAATAAATTATATACTTGTATGTATATAATTATACTTGTATATTTAGATTAGATTTATAATCTAAATATATGTGTTTATGTGTGTACACATATATATTATATATATAAAAAACATATATATATATATATATATATAATCTTTTTTTAAGACACACACACACACACACACACACACACACAAAAGCATTTAGGCTGGCTTCAGACTTGCAATCCTCTTACCTCAGTGTCCAGAGTAGCTGGAATTACAGGTGTGTACCACCATGCCTGGCTTAATCTATGCCTTGCACACCCTCTCCAGGTACTTTTTTTTTTAATATTTATTTTTTAGTTCTAGGTTGACACAATATCTTTGTTTTTATGTGGTGCTGAGAATCGAACCCAGTGCCTCACGCATGCTAGGCAAGAGCACTACCACTTGAGCCACATCCCCAGCCCTCCAGGTACTTTTTTAGGTCACTTGACAGCCTACTCCACTTTCCTGGCACTATTGGGCTGTGTACCTGACAGCAGCCCAGTCTAGAGTCCCATTCCCTCATCCACCAAAAGGCGAAGATCAGAGTCTGATCCATCCGACTATCCCCAGATGTCCCCGCTCTGCTCCTCTGGTAGTTGCTGTAGGTGGTCCTCATAGACCAGGCTAGAGATGTGCATCTGGAAGCGTGGCACAAAGTGGGGCAGGTTGGCTGAGGAGTCCGCAAAGGGTAGAGATGGTAACCCAATCCCCCAGGCTTCATCGCCCCACAGCTGAAGGCCGAGGCCAGAGGTCATTGCACCTGCCTGGCTAAGGCCCCTCCAGAACTCCCCTCTCACTAAGTTTAGAGCCAGGACCAGCTGGTTCACCTGGCACCCTGATCCCAGGACAGGACTAGGCACTTGGTAGGTGCTCAGTGCATGTGGAATGAGGGAAGGAATGAACCCATAAATGAAGAAGCCAGGCCTGTGGGTCTTTGAGTGACCCTCTGAGGCTGGTCTTTCCCTTCTTTTCTCTGGGAAGGATCAGCTAACCTTTGAAACAAGGAATAGGGTCCTATGGACTTCAGGTTCATTTCCATTTTATTCTCTCGCAGCTGTCTGGGGTCAGATGTGGTACATCTATGTTGCTAAAACTGAGGAGATTGTGAGAAGCCAAGTGACCGACTCAAGGTCACACCAGCAATGAGCGGCAGAATCAAACCCAGATCTGCAGGCTCCGCAGCCTGGTTCTCATACTACATGTCCTTGAGTTAAGAAACCTCAAGGAGGTGGGCTGGGGCTGGAGCTCAGAGGTAGAGAGTGCGCTCAGCATGTACAAGGCCCTGGGTTGATCCCCAGCATCAAAAAACCAAACCAAACCAAACATCAAAAGAAAAAAAAAACACCACAAAAAGGGATGGGAAAGGGGGGGGTCAGTGCCAAGAACACAGGCCTGGTGGGGGGACATCCACGAACCTGGTCTTCCCTGTACTTGACACTACTGCCATCTGGGAAGCCCCCACCAAACAGTGTGGATTAGCTCCACAAAGACAGAGGCCCCTATCTTGGCCCCATTGCAGGCTTGAGTCACATGCCCTCCCTGAGAGTCTGTTTCCACTGGGCAGACCACAGCTGGAGCTGAGGCAGCCACTATCCAGTGTGGGGGCAGGGCTCTTTGAAAATGCCAAGGACCAAGGTGGTTGTCACTATAGCCCTCACAGTAGGCCTGAGGATTACATGGGTATGATGGGGGGGTGAGGATGGTGGGGGGGAGCCGCTCAAGGTGAGACACTGAGCATGCTATGGGAGCAGCAGAAATCACAAACCACTGGGTTTGTGGCACATACCTGTATTCCCAGTGGCTTGGAAGGCTGAGGCAGGAGGATCCTGAGTTTCAAAGCCAACCTCAGCAATTTAGCAAGGCCCTAAGCAACTCAGGGACACCTGGTCTCTAAATAAAATATTAAAAAGGGCTGAGGATGTGGTTTGATGGTTAAGTACATCTGGGTTCAATTCCTGAAATGAAAAAAAAAAAAACTTCCACAAACCAGTGGTTTGCTTTTTTGTTGTTTGTTTGTTTCAGTTGTAGATGGACACAATACCTTTATTGTGCTGAAAATTGAAATCCATGCTAGGCAAGTGCTCTACCACTGAGCCACAACCCCAGCCCCCCACAAACCAGTTTTTTATTTATTTTTATTTTTTTAGTTGCTGATAGACCTTTATTTAAATAATTTATACGTGGTGCTGAGAATTCAACCCAGTGCCTCACACATGCCAGGCAAGTGTGCTACCGCTAAGCCACAGTCCCAGCCCCCACAAACCAGTTCTTTTTTTTTTTTTTGAGAGAGAGAATTTTAATATTTATTTTTTAATTCTTGGCGGAGACAACATCTTTGTTTGTATGTGGTGCTGAGGATCCAACCCGGGCCGCATGCATGCCAGGCGAGCACGCTACGGCTTGAGCCACATCCCCAGCCCCACAAACCAGTTCTTAATCACAGACCCCACATTAGGGTAATCAGGCAGCCCCCTGGATCTGTGCCTCAGGCAAAAAAGTCACTACCTTCCTTCCCTTCAGCTCCTGGCCTCTAAGTATGGGCAGAAACTCAACAAGAGGAAGAAAGAGCATTTCTGGTAGGGAGCAAAGCAGAAGTAAAGGCCTGGCCAAGGGTAATGGCACAGGCTTGTAAATCCATAGAGGTGGGAGGCTGAAGCTGGAGGATTGCAAGTTTGAGGCAAGCCTCAACAACTTAGTGAGAGCTTGTCTCAAAAATAAAGGGCTGAGGGTGTAGATGTGGTAGAGTGTCCCTGAGTTCAACCCCCAATACCACCCCCAACCACACACACACACACACACACACACACACACACACACACACACAAAAGCAACAGCAGCAAAAGCTTGGCAGTAGTAAGCATTCAGCTAAGTTTGTCTGACGTCCAGGACATTAGTGAGGTACAAGGCTGGGACTCTGAGCTTCTCCGTGTAGGAGGCTCAGTCAAGGAGATGCATTTGGAAATTCTGAAAAAAAAAAAAAAAAGTCTGAATCACAAGTTTGACTCAAAATTGTGCTTTGCCACTGTTTAAATTTCTTTTCCACAAAAGGTGCTGCTTTATTTTAATACATTTTTAACTGACAGCAATTGCACATATTTAGGGAGTATAGTGTGGTATTTCAATACAAGTATACAATGTGTAAGGATCAAATCAGGGTAAGGATTTGATGTAAGGATCAAATGTCACTGAAGACAAATATCATTTCTTTGTTGGAAATACTCAGAATCCTCTCAATTGTTATCAGCTGCCGTGTTGTCCTACTGTGCGGCGAACATCAGACATCATTCTTCCTATTCAATTGTACCCACTAACTATCCTCTCTCCCTCCCTCCCTCCACCACACCCTTGTTCTAAAGGCTTCATAAATACATTAACAGAATTCTCACGTCAATGAGTAACCCCTATTATTTCCATTCTCAGATAAGAAAATGGTAGTACAAGATTACATAGTAAGGGGCTGGAGGTGGAGCGCCCAGAGTGTAAGTTCTGCGTTGAGCTGCAGACCTGGCTTCCTTCTACCATCTAGGATGTGACTGTTCTGCCGTGGGGACCTTCACGTTTCTCTTTCCAACACCAGGCTGAGCTGGGAGAGACTGCAAGGTGGATGAGCTGGTGTCTGAGGCTTTGGAACATCGAGCTCGGGGTGTGATCCTGGGCAGTCACAACCCCACTCCATTCCCGTCAGGAGCCTGATCCACCCGCAGCTCCTGGTTAGGGCTACCTGGACTCCTGCCCCCCCCCCCCCCCCCCCCGTGTACCGGCCTCTACACATCCGGGCCTCACCTGAAGCCCCGCCCCCACCTCCGGCCCTGCACTCCAGCCCTGTGCGCTCAGGCAGAGACGTCCACCTCCGACGACGAACGGAGGTTCTGTCTGACTGCTAGGCTCCGCCGCTGGCATCACCTGCGGCCCCTCCGTACGCGCTGCCCATCCCCGCGGGACAGACTCGGTGCCAGCGCTCTAGAGCAGTCCCCACCCGCGAGCCTCAGGACGTCGGCACAGCGCCCGCGCCGGCGCAGTCTGAGAGGCGTGGTCAGGTGCCGGGGGCGCGGCTTGGCGGCGGCGCAAAGCGCCCCTAGTGGCGGGTGCGTTCGCGTCCTCGCTCGGCAGCTTCTCGGTTGGGTTTCCACCGCGGCGGCGGCGTCAGGCAGCCAGTGCGAAGCCTGAGGCACCGAGGCCATTAGAGCCGGGGGAAGCGGGAGTGACCCTGGCGTCGCGGTAGGCCTGGCCCGCCCCGCGCGTCCCGTCCCGTTCTTTCGGTCCTGGTCTCCTGTGTCCCACGGTCCCTTAGGATGCAGTCCCGCCCACAAGCGCCCTTGGGTCCCCTGAGCTGTCCGGGACCCCCCTCCCCCGCACCCCTCCTCTCCATCCAGCACGCTTCTCTGTCCTTAAAGGAAAATTCCCAATGAACTTGACTCTGACAAAAACTTTTCTCCAGCTGCTGGTGGCCATTTGCCTTCGTAGTGACTCTGCATACAGATCTTAAGGAAATAAACTTCACATTTCAAAGTTTAAGTCCATGGTGTGTGTGTGTGTGTGTGTGTGTGCGCGCGCGCGTGTGTGTGTGTGTGTGTGTGTGTGTGTGTGTGTGCGCGCGCGCATGGTTGTTTTACTGGGGATTGAACCCATGGCTTCACAAATACTAGGCGATAGCAATACCACTGACCTGCATCCCAGTCCCCCTTATTATTTTATTTTGCTTTTCGGGGGTACCAGTCCCCTCTTTTCTTTAGTTTTTTTTGTGGTTTTTTTTTTTTTTTAGTTGTTGATGGACCTTTGTTAATTATTGGGTGCTGGGAATCGAACTCAGTACCTCATACGTGCTAGGCAAGCGCTCTACCACTGAGTTACAGTCCCAGCCCCCTCTTATTTTTTAAGATTTTATTTTGAGCCAGGGTTTCACTAAATTGCCCAGGCTGGCCATGAACTTGCTTTGTGACTCAGCCCCCGAAGTAGCTGGGATACAGACATGCTGCATAGCACTTGCCTTCCCTTGGTGGTATTGCTACAAAAATTTGACATTGTCTTCACAAGAATTGGAGCAATAGATTGAGGAAACACTTTTTTTTTTTTAATTGCGACGGATTGAACCAAGGACTATGCGCATGCTAAAACTACATCCTGGGACTGTGGCTCAGCGGTAGCGCACTTGCCTTGCATGTGTGAGGCACTGGGTTCGATTCTCAGCACCACGTATAAAATAAATAAAATAAAGATCTATCAACAACTAAGGGAAAAATATTTAAATAAATAAACTACATCCCAGCCCTTCCAGTGAGTTCTGCTCAGGACATGAATATATGGAAATTATCTGGAGAGAGGGAAAGAGCCACCAGAAGGATTAGAAGGAACAATTCCAGAAGTCATGTGGGATTGAGATTCCATCAGTCTGAATAGGAAAACTCATAGTTCATGGGGAATCAGGTGGAGAAAAGGTTTTTACCAAGTGAGGCAAAATTAACTCTAAATGCTTCTCTAGTCTTACCTAAGAACACTTAAAAACAACACCCAAAAGATCAAAATGCTTCCAGGCTTTATGAAGCTGTATCTCAGAACAAAGCTGCCGAGGGGCAAAATGGAAGCGTGCTATTATTAGTTTCTTATAGTTTACAATGTGTGACACAGCAGCTGTGATAAATTACATGTAGACTATAAATGCTTAAGGGAACCAGTAAAGAACAAACTTATTTGTTCTTTTTAGATATATATGACAGTATACATAGTAAGACAAAAAAGGAGGTAAGAAGGATTCATAAAAATAACCTAAAAGACAGGGCCTGGTGGCGCACACCCATAATCCCAGCATCTTGGGAGGCTGAGGCAGGAGGATCTCGAGTTCAAAGCCAGCCTCAGCAAAAGCCAGGTGCTAAGCAACTCAGTGAGGCCCTGTCTCTAAATAAAGTACAAAATAGGGCTGGGGATGTGGCTCAGTGGTTGAGTGCCCCTGAGTTCAATTCCCAGTACCAAAAAGAAAAAGAAAAAAAAAAGTGCAGAGAAAAGAAAAGAGTAGAGAAACAAATAGAAAACAAATAGCAAAATACACATATAAACTTGAGCTGTGCTGGCAAATCACAATAAATGCAAATAGTTGCCATTGGACAGGGTGGCACATGCCTAGAACCCCAGCTAATTCCAGAGGCTGAGAAGGGAGGACGACAAATTTGGGTTTTTTTGTTTGTTTGTTTTTATTTTTTTATTTTTTGGCAGACATAACATCTTTGTTTGTATGTGGTGCTGAGGATTGAACCCAGGTTGCACGCATGCCAGGCGAGCGTGTTACCGCTTGAGCCACATCCCCAGGCCCGAGGATGACAAATTTGAAGACAGCTTGGGTAATTTAGCAAGACCCTATCACAAAGATAATTTTTTTTTCACTTTATTTGTTCTTTTTAGATATATATGACAGTAGAGTGTATTTTGACATATATACATGGAATATTACTTATTCTAATTAGGATCCCATTCTTGTGATTGTACATGACGTGGAGTTTCACTGATCATGTATTTATATGTGAATATACAAAGATAAAATTTTAAAAGGACCAGGGAGCAGGGTGTGGTGATACAAGCCTGTAATCCTAGCAACTCGGGAGGCCCAGGCAGGATTGCAAATTGGAGGCCCCCCTCAGCAATTTACTGAGACACTGTCTCAAAATTTTAAAAGGGTTGAGGATGCAGCTGAGTGTTTTTAAAGCCCCTGTGTTCAACACCCAGTACCTGAAAAAAGTGGGTGGGGTTTGCTGGGGCTGTAACTTAGTGAGAGCACTTGCCTAGCATATGAGAGGCCCTGGGTTTCATCCCCAGGATCATGGGGATAAAAAAGAGAAGAAAAAGAAAATGCCCAATCTTGCTCATTCCTGCCCGCATCTCCCATCAATATAGAGGGGCCAGAAGGATCCGAGAACATAGGAAAAACCCAAAAGGTCTTAGCAGGAAAATGGAAAACAGCTACAGGCAGGGACGCCATGCAAACATGAGGTACGAAAAGTGTATCCAACTGCAGAAAAGAAGAAGGCACCTGTTGGCCACACACCAGGCTCATGCACTGCAGGCCTTCCAGTTAGTCTGGGATATGGCCAAGGTCATCCTGTCCTCCCCTTTTAGTTAGAGATGAGCTGAGCAGAGATCCTTGCCCTTCTCTCCCTCTTCAGCCTTCAACCTGTTTCCTGAACTCACAGTACCATGGACTCCCAGCCTCCTGGGCCTAGTTTCTCTCTCATCCTCTGATCCCTTAGTTGTCACATTCCCCTCTTCAGTTCTTCTGGCCTGGCCTGGTTCTGTTTTGCATTTTTGCCCTTTCCCTTCCAGCTTAGTGGTGTTGGTCTGATGAATCTAGCATTTGGATAACTTTGAAATGCTCCAAGGAGCTTCTTCGCAGGCACATTCTGTTTATCATATAGATGGAGCCACTTTTATCCAAGAGGTAGGAAAAGGCCTGTCACGTTAGGAAGCCAGGCCAGGGGTAACAAAGGTTCTGGAACCAGATCCTTGGAGAACACCTGGTCCCACCTGTGCAGGGAGGCAGAGGTCTCCTTGGGGACTTTTTAGTTATCCAATACAAATGCTGAGGTCATTTTGGAATGGGGGTGTGGGTTTCATGTGAAATTCAAGG
This sequence comes from Urocitellus parryii, assembly GCF_045843805.1. NCBI lineage: Eukaryota > Metazoa > Chordata > Mammalia > Rodentia > Sciuridae > Urocitellus > Urocitellus parryii. The sequence goes on along the minus strand of NC_135534.1, from coordinate 7,661,222 downwards.
AGATCTGGTAGACCTGGACCAGACCTAGTACACAATGACATTTCTTTTTTTTTTTTTCTTTTTTTGGTACCTGGGATTGAACCTAGGGGCACTTAACCATTGGGCCGCATCCCAGCCCTTTTTTTTTTTTTTTTTAAAGAGGGAGAGAGAGAGAGAGAGAGAGAGAGAATTTTTAATATTTATTTCTTAGTTCTCAGCGGACACAACATCTTTGTTGGTATGTGGTGCTGAGGATCGCACCCGGGCCGCACGCATGCCAGGCGAGCGCGCTACCGCTTGAGCCACATCCCCAGCCCATCCCAGCCCATCCCAGCCCTTTTTATGTTTTGTTTTAAGACAAGGTCTCACTAAATTTCTGGTGCTGGCTTTGAATTTTCCATCTTCCTATCTCATCCTCCCAAGTCCCTGGGATTACAGGCATGGGCCACCGTGCCCAGCGCACAGTGACATTTCTGTAAGAGTTTGGGACATGTCTTTTTTTTTTTTTCTTTCAGTGCTGGGGATCAAACCCAAGACCTTGTACAGGCTAGGCAAGTGCCCTACCACTGAGCTAATCCCCAGCCCAGCTGTCTTTGAGAGGAGGTCAAAGAACCATCTGTGGAGCTGGCTCAGTTGGGAGGGGCAAGAAATCTAAATTCTAGACCTACTTCTTTTATGTCCTCACTGAGAGATCTTGGGCCAGGCCCAGCTCTCCTGGGGCCTCAGTTTCCCCTGATGCACTGTGAGCCCTCAGAGGAGCCAAGGGATGAAGGTTCTGTCTTTGGGACAGGTGTTGCTCTCCCCACTTGGCCCAGCTGCACCATCCAACTAGCTCCTCAGGGATAGTGTGAGCCCTTCAAAAGGACCATCAGGGTCAGGATGGAAACCTCTGATTCCAAATATCCATTTGCCAGCTTATTAGGTGAGAGATGGGAGAGAGACAGAGGAGGCCACTGGTCCCACTGGTGCCTCTTGGCACCGGCAGAGCCTTGGTGGGAGCACCTGGTATGGAGTCAGGGCTGCAGCACCAGGATTGGCCATTGCCACACATGCAAACTCCCAGGGCAAACCTTCTAGAAAGAACTTTTCTTGGTACTGACCTTCCAAGCACTCAGTAAAGAGAACTTCTTCGTGGCCCCCAAACTGAAGAGCACCTAAGATCCACAGCTTGGACCTTTCCTGTTTCCTGAAGGTGGAAATTTGGACACCAGTTCTAGGTATGGCCCTGGCTTCTAGCCCAGTTCTTCCTGGGGGCATCTCCACTCAGTCCCATGCTCCTCTATGAGCCCCCAGGCTTAGCCTTGTCAGGGTTCTGCCATTTAGAAGTGATTATCCCATCTGCCGGCCAAGTCCCCTGCCTGGAATGTCCTGTCCAACTCATCCACCAACTCATCCTTCCGGGCCAATTAAAGTCCCACCTCCTCTCAGAAGCCACCCTCACTGGCTTATGACTGTCTCCCTGACGCAAGTTCCCGGGGCACTTTTCAAGCTCTGATGAGCATCACAGCTATTTATAGACGAGCTTCCTCCATAAGAAAGCTTCTTAGCTCAGCCCCAGCAGCAGCTCTAGAAATGCACCCTGTAGCTGGAAAAACACAGGCTGCTGCTGTGGGCAGTGTGTGGGAGGGTGTGTGTCTACTTTTGCTTTTTGCTTCATACATCTCATTGTTTATAAAATGTATCAATGTTATAAGACTTTAAGTATAAGACTATGACTATTTAAAATAAATTCTTAATTTTTTTGATTTTTGCTTTTGTTGTTGTTACTAGAAATTGAACCCAGCAGTGCTTTAAAACTTACCTACATCCTGGGCCTTTATATTTTGAGACAAGGTCTTGCCAAATTGCCTAGGCTGGCCTTGAATTTGTAATCCTCCTGCCTCAGCTTCCTAAATTGCTGGGATTACAAGCATGTACCACCACAATAGGCAAACAATAATATCAAATTCTTTAATACATAAAGAAGAACAATTCTTTCTATATGCAGTCTCAGACAATTCTTTTTTTCTTGGTTCCAGGATTGAATCCAAGGGCACTTAACTACTGAACCACATCCCCAGCCCTTTTTTGTATTTTATTTAGAGATGGCGCTGAGGCTGGTTTTGAACTCACGATCCTCCTGTGTCAGCCTCCGGAGCTGCTAGAATTATAGGCATATGCCACCATGCTCAGCTCACACAATTCTTAAATCTATTCCTAGGTATTTGGTAGTTTGTGTTGCCACATTAATGGTTAAAAGAGTAAGGTAGGGCTGGGGTTATGGCTCAGTGATAGAGGGCTCACCTAGCACATGTGGAAGCCCTGGGTTCAATCCTCAGCACCACAAAAAGATAAATAAATAAAGGTATTGTGTCCATCTACTACTAAAAAAATATATTTTTTAAAAAAAATTTTCTTAGTTGTCTCTGGACCTTTATTTTATTTATATATGTGGTGCTGGAGAATCAAACCCACTGCCTCACACATGCTAGGCAAGCGCTCTACCACTAAGCCACAACCCCAGCCCAGGATATAATTTTTCAAAGTTAAAAATATGACTCTCAACACAAAGTGAGTGTGTCAAAGATTATTTCACATTTTACTTATTTATTTTTTGTTTGTTTTGTTTTAGTCCAGAGGATTGAATCCAAGGGTACTTTACCACTGGGCTACATCCCTAGTATTTTACCTTTTTTATATATATTTTAAGATAGGGTCTTGCTAAATTGCGGGCTGGCCTCAAGTTTTCAATTCAACCGGCCTCAGCCTCCAGAGTCACTGGGATTAAAGGATACCAGTGTGGTGAAAAAGCTAGTGCAGTGGGCAGGTGGCACATGCCTGTAATCCTAGCAGTTTAGGAGGCTGAGGCAGGAGGCTGAGGCAGGAGTTCAAAGCCAGCCTCAGCAAAAGCCAGGCGCTAAGCAACTCAGTGAGACCCTGTCTCCAAATAAAATACAAAATAGGGCTAGAGTTGGGGCTCAGTGGTTGAGGGGCCCTGAGTTCAATCCCCAATACCAAAAAAAAAAGTTGGGGTGTAGCTCAGTGGTAAATTGCTTGCCTAGTCTGGGTTCAATTCCTAGTACTTTGAAAAGAGAGGGAGGGAGGGAGACGGACTGACTCAAATATCCAGAGGCACTGGGGGGAAAAAGTGCTAGAACAACATGGCTGAGTTCCTTATATACCTACGTCCTTATATACCTACTTCTCCACCTGGGGAAGTTGCTTCTGTCTCATCCTCACACCCAGAGCTGGGTCCCATCCATGGGATCAGAGGTACCTTCCCTAAGGAGTCCAAGGTCATCCTCTGGCCAGCCTGTTGGGACTGGCAGACTGCTTTTGGCCTTTTTCAACTCTGCTTATGGAGAAGCACTTGACCCTTGTCCGAAGCACGTGACCCTCCGGGATTCTCCCTGATCTAGGCTCGCGGGGTGCCTGCTCCGGGTGGGCAGATGTGGGCGGGCCACGCTTGGGGGCAGCGTGCTGGGCTCTGAGGGGACGCCCTGGCCCCGAGCCCTAGGGCCACTCGGCCCGCGGTCCCTCCCTCCCTCCCTCAGTCCCTTTGGTCCCCCCCTTAGTCCCTGGCAGCGTTCACAGCGCAGCCAGCGGGGGCGCCCTGCGCTGGGTCACCCGAGGGCTCCCGCGGGCCGCCAGGGGCAGCAGCGGTCCGGTCTGCGGGCTCCGCGGGTCGCCACGCCTGCCGCGCCCAGCGCTCCCCGTCCCCGCCAGGAACCCGTGGGGACCCGGCCTCCTGTGGGCTGGGGCTGGGGTGACGCCAGGGACACCAAGGCCCAGGGGACGCTGACGCTTTCCCATCCCCTCAGCTCCCGGCTGGGCTCTCTGGAAGCCAACGGAGGTGGTGGCTCCCAGGAGGAGGCTGGTCCAGCCCTCAAAGCCAGCATCAAGGACAGACAAGGCCTGGCGCAGGGAGCCAGTGCTTCTGCAGCCCCCAGAGCCCTCGCGCAGTTTCGCGGCCTCTGTCTCTGGGGTTCACCCTAGGACAGGGAAGTGAGGGGTGCGCCCACGAGGAAGGGCATGGGCCTCTGTTTCAAGCCAGCAATGGTGGTTGGCATCTGGAGGCAAGGGGAACAGCTGGTATTTCCAACCCACAAACAAAGGGCAGGTGGCTGGTTACTGGGAAGGAGGACATAGGAGGAGGAAGGGAAGCCCAGCTCCCAGAGAACATCTCTGTGACCCGACTGAAGTGACCCAGACTCCTGCTTCCTGAGTGCCTGCCCTTCTTCCCTCTGACTGGAGTTTTCTTCTCATCCACTCGAATGTCCTCTTCCTTGTCCTTCCTATCAAAAATTCTTCTCCTTTGGATTCCTTTCATGCCATCACCTAAAGTAGGTGATGCTGCTCATTTTCTCAGGTTGTTGTCTGGCTCTTCCACTGGAATGTGAGCTGCAGGAAGGCAGAACCCTTCCCTTTTTCCTGCCTTATTTTTACTAGCTGTGCCCTTCAGGCAGTGTGTCTTGTTGAGTGAATGTCCCAGGTCATAGGAAGGGAAGCCACTCAGTTACTAGATTTGCTTGTGTGTTGGTACTGAGGATTGAACCCAGAGGCAATCTACCACTGAGCCACATCCCCAGCCCTTTCTATTTTGAGACAGGGTCTTACTAAATTGCTTAGGCCTTCATCAAGTTGCTGAGGCTGGCCTTGAACCTTCAATTCTCCTGTTTTAGCCTCCTAAATCACTTGGGATTACAGAGTGATTCAGGATTACAGGCATGTGCCACCAAGCCTGGCTTTGACTACTGGTTTTTGTTGTTTTTTTTTTTTATTTTTTTTAAGAGAGATTTTTTTAATATTTATTTTTTAGTTTTCGGTGGACACAACATCTTTGTTGGTATGTGGTGCTGAGGATCGAACCCGGGCCGCACGCATGCCAGGCGAGCACGCTACCGCTTGAGCCACATCCTCAGCCCTTTTTTTTTTTTAATCCACCTTTACACAAAGCCTTGGAGTCATCTTCTCAGCATAAAGTGAGATTAAAGTAGATAGATAATAATCAGGTGGAGAAGATTCATACAGTCTTCAAAGATAAAACCAGGGCAAAAGTCAGAATCCTGGATTATTGTCAAAGTTGCATAGCAGTTACAGCTTTGAACTTTCTGTGAGCCCACGCAAAACAAAACAGAGCTAGTTGTGTGATCTTCTTGTCTCTAAGGAAAACACATCCCAGTTCCTCTGGGAAAGTAAGCTTTTTGCTGGAAGCTTTATGTAAGACAGGTCTAGCATAGATCTTCCCGGAGGAACGCGATGGCTGTGAGTCCCTGACAGCACTTTCCTAATCAAGGCCTCCTTCCAGGGCTGGGCTGTGTCTGCAGCCAGCAGGGAGCCAAGGGATGACTCAACCTGCAGGGAAGAAACTTTTGGGGGCTCTAGAGGGACCCTCAGGATGAGGCCTAGAACCCAAGTGGAATGGGTGGATTGAACACCTGCCAGAGGGGTATGGCTCCCACTTTTGGGTTTATATGGATAATAATTGAATCCCCATCCCACCCCAACCCACCCCCATGGTGCCAGGGATGGAACCCAGGGCTTCCCACATGCTAAGCAAGCACTCTATCCCTGAGCCACACCTCAACCCAGTAATTATATTTTAACTAGATATCAATAAAATATTATTTTAAAAAAATGTGGGGGCTGGCGGTGCTGCACACCTATAATCCCAGCAGCTCAGGAGGCTGAGAAAGGAGGATCACAAGTTCAAAGCCAGCCTCAGCAACTGCAAGGCACTAAGTAACTCAGTGAGACCTTGTCTCTAAATCTCTAAATAAAATACAAAATAGGGCTGGGGATGTGGCTCAGTGGTCCAGTGCCCGGAGTTTAATCCCTGGTACAAAAAAAAAAAAAGTGGGGGCTGGATGTGGTGGCAAATGCCTGTAATCCCAGTGACTGATTCTAGAGGCTGAGGCAGGAATGCAAATTCTGTTTTTGTTGTTTTATGGTGGTACTGAGGATTGAACCCAGCTCTACCACTAATCTACATCCCAGCTCTTTTTATTTCTTATTTTGAGACAGGGTCTCACTAAGTCACTTAGGGCTTAAGTTGTGAACGCTGGCTTCAAATTTGTGATCCTTCTGCTGGAATTACAGGCTGCACACCCATGCCCAACAGGAGGATTATAAATTTAAGCCCAGCCTCAGCAACTCTCAAAATAAAATAAAAAGGTCTGAGGGTGTGGCTCAGTGATAGAGGACCTCTGGGTTCAATCCCAAGTACCAAATAAATAAATAAATGGGGACTTGAATTGTGTCACTAGTTTATAGAAATTACAGAAACAATGAAAGAGTATGTTACACTATGGGGACATGATCTGCAAAATCCACGTTTGAAATTTATCGTAATCAAACCTTTTGGAGGCTGGGGATGTGGCTCAAGCGGTAGCGCACTCGCCTGGCATGCGTGCGGCCCGGGTTCGATCCTCAGCACCACATACAAACAAAGATGTTGTATCCGCCGAGAACTAAAAAATAAATATTAAAATTCTCTCTCTCTCTCCTCTCTCACTCTCAAAAAAAAAAAAAATCAAACCTTTTGTTGGGGAGCACAGGAGCTTGAACCCAAGGCTTCCTATATAATAAAACACTTTAAAACTGAATATACCAGGCTGGGGTTGTGGCTCAGTGGTAGATCACTTGCCTAGCATGTTTGAGGCCCTGGGTTTGATCCTCAGCACCCCATATAAATAAATAAAATAAAGACGTTGTGTCCATCTACAACTAAAAAATAAATCAATAAAAAACTGTTTTTTAGGGCTGGAGATGTGGCTCAGCGGTAGCGCGCTCGCCTGGCATGCGTGCGACCCGGGTTCGATCCTCAGCACCACATACCAACAAAGATGTTGTGTCCGCCGAGAACTAAAAAATAAATGTTAAAAAATCTCTCTCTCTCTCTCTCTCTCTCTCTCTCTCTCTCTCTCTCTCTCTCTCCTCTCTCACTCTCTCTTTAAAAAAAAAAAAAACAACTGTTTTTTAGACCAACAGAAAATTTCCTGAATAACAAAATAACCACTGTCACAGGTGCCACCATCTCATAAGAAGACTTTACAACATCAAAGAAACACAAAGAGCTTGATCTTTAAACAAAGGACAATCTTAAAACAGTGTTTGGTTTTCTGGGAGAATCACTAACACAGAGGCTGCCCTGGTCTGTGGGCCGTAGCTCCAGGCAGCCTTTCCCCAGCCTCCCTTCTTTGGAGGCTGTCTGGTGGCAGGCCATCTTGGCTGTGACTGGAGCAGGATGCCACTTGCTTCCGTGGGTTGGTTTCTCTCAAAGATGGAAGGTGTTTACCCCATTGGGCCTTCTCTTCTTTACAGGAGGCCCTTGGTGCAGAGGGAACACTGACATCAGTGCCCCACCTCAGAGACCTGGTGACCTCTTATTTATGACCTCACAGACCTTTTATTTTGACAGATGGGAAAACTGAGGCCAAGAGAGGAAGATGTGTGACTTGCTGGGGGTAACAGACTCCATGGCAGAGCCTAGAACAGAACCCTGGGTTTCTGGTTGCTTGTCCAGGGTTCTTTCTACCCAGCATTTTACCTATTAGTCAACCCATGTTGTTTACTTCTTCCATTTCTGCGGGTGCCTGGAAAGATAGTTGCATGGACTTGCTTCCTACCCACCAGGCTTTAAATCTTGACCTTGCAACTCACTGGCTTGGGCAAGTTTACTAACTTCTCCAAGCCTCTGTTTTTCTCATTTGTAGAATGGGTAAGGTATTGTAATGATACTCTCCTTCCAAGATTTCGGAGCAGATTGAGCTACTGCATGCACAGAGCTTGTTGTGTGGCAAGGACTCTATGCAGGCACCTGCCCATAGTTTTGCTTTCTATAGGGATGATGAGTTCCACAGATTTGTTATGAAAAGCAGGCAGGCTTTTGACTTAGCATCATGGGCTGGGGGTATTGCTCAGTGGTAGAGCACTTGCCTAGCATGCATGAAGGCCTGGGTTCCATCCTTTTCACTGAAAAAATAAAATAGGTCTACTAACTTAGGATCATGGAAGGTCAGAGCTGGAACAGGCCTCCTGAGATATCTAGAGAGAAGTCCTTTTCCAGAAGGAAAATGAGTCCTTTGGGGCTATCTGAACTGCTGACAGTCCCATGGGCAGTTGGTAGCAAAACAAGAATCGGATTCCTGGGGGTTCTGGGCTTTATTGCACAAGTCATCTGCCACCTCCCCACCCCCACTCCATTCTGCCTTAGGCTAATGTCAGCACTGAGCAGTTAAAGACACATAGCCCATGCCACAGTTTATTTTATAGTCTACAAGCTTGAAGCTTTGCATTTGCAAGCTTGGGCCAGCCAGAGCTCACTAGGCCTAGAAGTTAGTCTGGGAATGAATATCTCACTTGACAGAAAGACACAAAGGCCCCCAGGGGTGCCTTGGTAATAACCAAGGCTCAGCAGAGGCTCTGAAATTCCTTGATTTTTCTGGAAAATGAAAGTTCACCTTCCAAAGAAGCTTAGGCCAGTGGAAAATGGCTAACACCCTCTTCTGCCTTTGGAAAAGTACTTCAGCTACAAAGACATCAACTACCAGCTTCCAAGGAGGTCAGGAAGGAAAGTGGTTGCCATGGCAACGTCTTTGGCAGCCTGTTTTCATCTTCCTCAGTTCAAAACAGCTTCCAGCAGGTTCCTGTCATGTGGGAAAGAGCTAAGTCTAACTTCAGCCCAGCAACTACTCTCAGCCAATCTCCTGCCACATGTCAGTGGCGAGAGGAAGGTGGTGGCCAATGAAGAGGCCCGGAGCTGTGTCATCACCCCAGCCAGATTGGAGTAACCAGAAGGCTGGCTCATGTGACCGTTTCCATGGTGACCTCTGTTAGCAATCCCAACTGGTCCTGTTTATGAGCTCTGGAAAATTCCACCCAGACTCTGGCCTGATTTTTTTTTTAAGCTTCTCTGCTGCCTCCGGTTCCAAGACGGGGATGAAGTCATTGCCAATGTTTAACCCCTTCTGGAGAGATGCCTGGCCCCAGTTAGTTCTGGGGCTCTCAGAGGGGCACAGGCCTCTCCTTTGCCTATGGCTATAGCCAAGTCAATAGCCTATGGCTGTCCTCTGCTGTGGGCTGGGGAGGAAAGATAGCCAGATACATAGTAGGCTACCCACTACTTATGGGGCTCGCGGGGCCTGCACTTGAGCCGGGCTCTGTTCTAAGCTCTGATATCCTCACAGTTCATTCCCATTTCACAGAGGAATAAATGGATTCAGAGAGGGAAGGAGCTAGCCAACCCCCTTTCCTTGCCAACCCCGTACAGGCAGTAAGCGGAGGAACCAGGCTAGGACAGTATGTGGGACTCTTGGGAGCCACTGTCTCCACAGGATCCTCCAGGATGCCCAAGATTAAGTGGGCAAGTGCTGAAGTCAGAGGAGAGTGGTGTTTAGGCCAAGAGGAGGAATGGCAGAAAGAACCTACTTGCTCCAGGACGCCTAAGCCCTAAGCCACTAGGCCGGAGCTGAGTCACTAGGCTGGTGGGTGTGGCTGTTGCTGGGCCTGAGTCTCTCAGTCAGCCTGCCAACTGGCCACACTGGGATTCTGGCTGGGGCCAGGGAGGGAGAGCAAACCTGCAAACATCGCTGCCTGACTTCTGCTGGGTACTGTGCTGGCTGGGGAGATCCCCAGGACCACCCAGGACCATGTGGATGACACATTAGCCCGGTGCAGAGCTGCATCATCAAGCTGAGGGCACGACTATAAGAAGATGGGGACTCTGTTTTCCAGCCTGTTAAGTGACAATGACTAACAGCAATAAAAGTCATGCACCATTGCTCAAGATAACAACAGATGTGTCACCAAGTGAAGGGCAGCATCAGAGTGATGTCACTGGGTGAAAATGGTCACAGGATTGATAGTTCTGGGGGAAGGATTCCTGGAGGAGGAAAGGGTCCTTGGGGAAGAGGCAGAGGGACAGCCAGTGTCACAGACCTGTGGTAGCAGATAAGACTGGAGTGGAGGAAACAGGAGGAGGCAAGGCTGAGGGAGGGGGATGGTCCTGCCGAGGGTGGGGCTGCGGGGAAGGGGTGACCCTTCCTGACCTGGGCTGTCTCTAGCCTAGGTCTTCATTGACAACTGGAGCCTCAGCTGAAGTTTTTGCTCATTTAGAATAGTCATGGAAATTTCTGTTTTTTTTTTTTTTCTTTCTTTCTTTCTTTTTTGTCATGGAAATTTCTAAGGGCTCAGTTCTCAGCTCCACCCTCTCCCAGCCCCCAAGATCTAGAGTTCCTTTACTAGTTTAGGCTGCACGGATGAAGAGGCCCAGGGCAGCCTCAGAGTCATGGTGAAAGCTACAGAAGTTCAGTCTGCAGAGGATAGGTCACAGTTTGGGGCATGTGCTGCCACTGGATAGTGCTGTCCCCGCCACTGGCAGGTCTTGGATCCCAGGATTCCTGCTCTAGAGAGTGGCTGAGGGGAGGAGGGACAGTGTCCACCACTATGTCAGTGTGCTTGAGTCCAAGCAGCTCCTAGTGGGTGGCCTTCCTAAAACAGCTCCTCTGACCAGCTCCGTCCTCCCACCTAAATACTGGGCTACATACAGCACTACTGTGCCCCAGAAATCATCTGGGTGCTCGGTTTTCTTGGGGGTAGTATTTTGCATAACTATATCTAGAAGCTTCCAAGTGGAAGAAGTAATTCTGTGAGGAGGCATCTCCATGGGCTGCTGTTGGGAGTTCCTGACCAGCAGTAGCAGCCAGAAATGTTGGGCTGGAATGAGCTCTGGCTCCAGGCACTGAGGCCTGGTTACCCAACAGCCAAGTGGAAAGCTGGTGTCCTACCCTTTTTTCCAGCTTTCCCCCAGTGTCATTGGCTCAGGGTCAAGCCTGAGGCCCCTCATCTCCACTTTCCGGGTCCACAGCAGCACCACTTCCTCCCCCAAGCAGGGCTGCAAACCAGGGCGTCCCCTGGGACCCTCAGGGGAGGGAGGGAGCCATGATAACAAACACATCATCATCCTGGCAAACAGGCCACAAGGTGGGTGGTGCCAAGGGATGGCTGGCAGTGCTGGTCAGAGGCCCTTCCTGAGCAGCGTCCAGGGCTCGGTGTGGGTAATGAGAATGAGTCTGCCACTCCAAGCACTGGGAAGGAATGTTCCAAGCAGATGAGTCATGAAAAGTAAAGATCACAAGCCTGGGAGGAGACAGAAGAGATCAGTGTGGGAACACTGCCAGCCTCTGCAGTCTTCAACTCCCTCTTCTTTCTCTGTCCTTCCGTGTCCCCCTCCCTCATCCAGGCCTCCATGGCCTCCAACCTGGGGGGCAGCTATGGACTCCACTGCCCTCCCTTCTGCTCCCTCCCAGTTTTGCCACTTTACAAAGGGCAGCAGGCAGTTTTTCCCAAAGTCAGGGCCTCCCTGGAGGCAGAGGTCATCCTTCTGCCCATACAAGAGAGCCATACTCCCAGCCCAGGTGATTCAAGCTCTCCCAGACTCAATCCAGTGCCCTCCTCCTGCTCCCCTGCTTTCTGTAATACCTGCATCCCGTTCCCAGCCAAAACAGTACGTCCCTTCCTCCCCAGACAATCCTTACAAATTTCGGGGGTGCAAGGCTTCTGCTTATCTATTCTGTCTGGGGTGTTCCCATCCTGGGTCTTCACTAAAGCCTGGTAAGTCCTGCTCATCCTTTAAGGTCATGGTTTCCATGAACACTTCTGGAATCTTCCAGCCAGAATTTAGTTTCTGCTTCTGGATATTGTTCTTGTTCTGGCACCTCCTCTCCTCACGTGTTTCCCTCGTGGCTAGATCAAACTTAGTCTCGGCTTCCTCAGATAAACTCCCAGGAGAAGGCCCAGAATATGTGGTAGTTGGGTTTGACTATTCTCACTACTAAGTCAAGGGGATGTCAAGGGACAGACAGTTCAGCTATCTATTCTGAGTATCTAAGAAGCAATGTGGGAATGTGACTTTTTTTTTTTTTTCAGTACTAGGGATTAAACCCAGGGGTACTTTACCACTGAGCTAGCCCTTTTCTTTTTAAAATTTGTGACAGCATATTCTCAATAAATTGCCTAGGCTGGCCTTGAACTTGCCCTCCTGCCTCAGTTTCCAGAATAACTGGAATTACAGGCCTATACCACTGAAACTGGCTGGGAATGTGACTTTGAATTCCAGATGCATTCATTGTAAATGAGGGTCTAATTAGAATTACAGGATTTCAGGATCAGGAGAAAAATGTCAATCTTTCTTGTCCAGCTTCTTTGCAATGCAGAAAACCCTCAAACCCTATGAAGAAATTGTCACCTGACTCCTGCTGGCTTCCCTGAAGGAAGGGAACCTGTGACTGGTGAGCTTCAAGGCCTGCTTCACCTCCAACCCCGAGCAGCTTGGCTCTCACATCAGTCCAGGAGAAGGCCCATCAGGCCACATTTTTCTAGCAGTACTGAGAAACACAAAGATCCCAGCCCCTTGTTCCACAGACTTGCTTCTGCAGTACGTGGGCCACAGTGTCACTGACGAGGAATGAGCATGCCTCTGTGAGTGTGCGTGTGTGTGCAGAAGGTGTCATGCTTAATAAGCATCATGCAAAGCATTCTGGGCCAACGTAAACATCTGCAGGGACCTCAAGAGGGTGTCTGAACACATCAGGTATATAAGAATGCAGATGTGACCCACAAGGAAGCTTCACTGTTCCTCCAGGCTATTCCAGAAGGCCCACTCAGCAGGCCACAGAGGATGAGTAACCAGGGGCCACAACGAGGCAGCAGGTGAGGGCTGACCTCGTGCCTCCCAGAGTGATTCACACCCACAGCAAGGACTGAGCCTTAGCCCTGCACCCTGGGGGTGAAGGCTCAGCTGGAGCTGCATGGACTTCATCCCCACCTGGCCTGTACGGCCTTGGGAGAGGGAAGTAGGCCCAGCTTCCCATGTGATTCAGCTCAGTGCCATTCATCCCCACTGACGGCCAGGCACATTTGTGTCCAATCTCCATCTGTTCTGTGCCTGCGGAAGCAGACATACTGTCTGTAACCACTCTGCTCTTCACTGACACCCTTCCCCAAACTTAATTAGCAACAGTGACAAACTGCTGAAAACCTCATGGGTACATGTGACTAAATCTCTTTTTCATAAGTGTCTCTGGGCATAACACTTCAGAACAGGGGACAGGCTGTGTTCTTACAGCTCCTTCCCATGTGGCACTACCAGATGCCCTGCACTCCCTGAGCATCTACCAGATGTGCTCAGGTGCTTTTTAGTATTATGGTTGCATGTTTTGTTTTGTTTTTATATTTATTTACTTTTTTTTTTTTAGTTGTATTGTTGTAGATAGACACATGCCTTTATTTTATTCATCTTTATGTGGTGTAGGATCGAACTCCGGGCCTCACACATGCCAAAAGAATGCTCTACTGCTGAGCCCCAGCCCCAGCCCCTACTTGTTTGTTTTTAGAGACAGGGTCTCACTCTGTGGCCCAGGCTGGACTTAAACTCTTAGGCTCCAGGATCTTCCTTGAGCCATCACACCTAGGTTGTATGTGTCTTAAATCCCAAAAGAAAGTTTAATTGTTCCTCAGTAGAGACATATTAAACCGCTATTGTGTATCAGGCACTGGTGACACCCAGAGAAAGAGCTCTCAGCCTCAGTTTCCCCATCTGTAAGGGGATGACTTCAGCACCTCCTTCTCGGGATTGTAAGGCCTGAAAGAGCTTAGCACAGTGCTAGCCATTCATTACAGAAACAAAGTTGTGTGCTATGCAGTGCTCTCACACAGACACACCAGGGACAGCAGAGGGACCACGGAAACCAGGCAGACTGTGCAGGTGGGGGAGAGGAGGTTAGCTAGAAAGTCTGCACCCAGAACTAGCTGGCTCAAGAGAAGGGGTCTGAGGAAGACAGGGCCCTGGGGAAGGAAAGTCTAGGGACTAGCTGGGCGCAGGCTGCACACCTGTAATCCATCTGGAAGCTGAGGAGGATGGAAAGATCCAGGCCAGCCTTAGCAATTGAGTGAGATCCTGTCACAGATGAAAAAATAAAAAGGGCTGGGGATGTAGCTCAGGGGTAAACTGCCCCTGGGTCAATCCTCAGCACCAAAACAACAAATGGAAACTAGGCATGATGGGATGGAGCCACTGAGGGGCCCTGCAGAATTTTCAACAGGCAGCACCACCGGGCTTGGGCTCCTCAGCACCTCTGGGAGCTGTCTTGCTCTTTGTGTCAGTCCTGCCTCCACAGCCTTCAGGGCCACAGCTGGGTTCCGCAGCAGGCCTCCGGGAAAGTCCACCACAGGCTGCAGGGCTCAGGGCCAGGGCCATTATGCAGCCAGTAAACTACAGGAGGGAAGGAGAGCTCTGAGGCGGGCAGGGAATCACTCTTGACTTTCCTTTGTTCCCTTCTCAGAAGAGGACTCTGTCTAACATGGAATCCTTCCTAGAATTTTAGAAAAGGGTAAACTTAGAAGATGCTCCTTCTCTCAGGAAGACAGTAAGAGAATCTGCTGTCACGACTTCTGCCCTGGTGACTTCAGTGCCTGTGACAACAGTGGCTGGGACTGCCTCTTCCCTCCCCCCTCATTTTGTGGAAGAGCAATGACACAGGCACTTGGAGTTTCTGGAACTAGTTTCCCGGACTGCCTCACCTCCTGGCAAGGTCATGGGTGTGTCCAGAGTGTTTCAAAGGTTCATTTTACATTTTCTAAGCTTCCATTTTAGCAGTCCAAAACTCCCCAGGAAACAAAGCTCTCTCTTCTGCAATGCAGAGCTCTGACTGCGTCATCTCTGTGGGTTTTTTCCAGCTGTAGGAGGAGCCCAAGTTTGCTCAGCTGCCTCAGCAGCTCACGTAGTTCCAGAAATTGGCTGTGGGTGGGGGTGAGATGGAGGTGGTGTGGGGGAGGGGGAAGGGAACTGCAAATTCCAAGTCTTGAGCAAGGAAGTTGTTTTTCTTGAGGCTCTCCTTGCTTTTACACAAAGATTACAGGACTGCATTAAAATCAGGACTGGGTTCAATGAGGGTGGACTGGCCCAGACTAGCCTCAATGAAGGACTGCAGAAGCTTCTGTGAAGAGCAGTCAGAATTACTGACACCAAAAGCTCGATCCTTGACCTGATGCCAATCCAATAACTAGGACAAAGTTTTGAAAAAAAGGAAAAACAAGTTTTATTGCTTTGCTTGCAAAAGGGAATACACAGTGGACTCCTGTCCCGGAGGCTGGGATTCTCACTGCAGGGGGAGGGAACAGTGGGCTTTTAAAGAGGGGATACAAAGGCTTCACTCCAGCTGGGCCCAGGGCAGGAGTCATCTGTGAAGTGGCACCCCTTTCTCCACAGAAAAGTCTTACCTGGGCTTCTCCAGAAATCTTCAGCATGGCTGATTTTAGGACTGTCAGCAAGAGAGTCTCTGCAAAGGAGTTCAATATAGATAACTTCTTATTTTCTGTTGCTCTGTTTTTTACTTGGCCACTGGCCAAGAAGACACCAGCACTCCAGGTGCGGGGCACTTTCATACATTTTTCATAAACGTATTCAGTATAGTAGTTTGAGAAATGTGCAAACAAGGCCTCTGGCCTTGAGCTGAGCTTCACATTTTTAAGATAAGTTACCAATTGGGCTCCATAGTAACAGCTGGCAGGGGGAGGAAAAAAAGAGAAGAAGCTCTCCCCTTCTCAGGTGTTGTCCTTGAAGGGTTAACTTGCCCAAAACAGTGAAAGAAAAAGCTGCTTCTGTGTGAATTTCTGCAGACTGTGAACTTCTGAGCCCTTCCCCTTACATGCTGGGTATAAAACTCTGAAACTCCCTGAACTCGGGGTTCAGGGGATTGATTCATTAAAGCAAAAGCTGTGCCCTCGTTTGTCCCTACAACATCTGTTGCTTGAGGAAAGAACCATTTCTTAGTTGGGACAGGTGCTGGCCCTGAAGTTTGGATTCCTTCATTCCTGTGGTTCATGTGCTGAAGGACAGATAACAGCCTAGGACCAGAAGGTTCATTTTGCATCCTCCATGGTTGAGGAAGGGGAGAGGGAGAAGAGGAGGGACAAAAAAGTCAGTTTTAAAATAAACTGTAAAAAATAAAATAAAATAAAATAAACTGTGATGGGGCTGGGGTTATAGCTCAGTTGGTAAATGCTTGCCTTGCATGTACAAGGCCGTGAGTTCAAAACCCAACACCATAAATAAATAAACTGCAATGAGCTGGGGTTGTTGCTAAGTGGTGGAGCGCTTGCCTCACATGGGTGAGGCACTGGGTTTGATCCTCAGCACCACATAAAAATAAATAAAAGAAGTATTAAAAAAAAAACTGCAATGGCAGAGCAGGTGTTACACAAAAGCATGAAGTGGACTCCTGCTATATTGCTCACCAGGGAAGGGGTGGGTGGATTCTGGAATTCTCTGGAGGTTTCTGGACTGGTGTGAGTCCAGAGGCTGAGGTAGCATACCTAGAGGCCTGACTCTAAATTTTTGCTGTTTTACTGCTTTTCAGCACCATAGCTCCTTGAAGCCACACCCAGGAGGCCTTGATTCTTTCACAACTATTCCTGCCCCTTTGCTTATAGAATAAGCATCATTGCTTCTTTGATTTCATCCTATCTTTTCACACAGGAGGAAGTTGCCACTCAGAAGTTATTGGGTTTGTGCCCAAGGTCACACGGCTGTTTATCAGTGGAGTGACTGCCAGAAAAAAGAATCCAGGGCCTCCTATTTTTAGCCTGGGCTGTTGGAGAGGAGCATGAGGTGACTGGCTAAAATGGGCTGATCCTCTTACATTGGTGTCCTTAGGCCTAAATGAAGACTAGGTTTGAGACTAAAGTGGAAGATAAATAATAAGATATTAAAGTGCCAGTGGAAAAGCAGCTATAGGACTTTATATATAGGACTTTCAAAAGGAACATGGATGCCCAGAGACAAAAGGCGCCTTAGAAAAACTCAGTGCTTCGTTGAAGGATCCTTAGTTCCCAGAGATGAGCAGAGGGTACACAACATAATCAGATGGTTTTCTCCTCACCAAAGCACTTGGCCATTGCAGGCTGTCTTCTTGTTGCTGTTATTATTGCTGGGAATCGAACCCAGGGCCTCCCGCCTACTAGGCAAGGGCTCTACCAACAGACTATGTCCCCAGCCTAGGCTGTCCTGTTGAAAGAAATCTTCCAGAAAAGAAGAACCTTGCTAGACAAAGAGGAGAAGTCAGGATATTCCGGAGATAGCCAGAGTCTGTTTTGTGAAGAAAATAAAACAAAAAAACTAGGAAGATGAAGGGAGTAAATGTTTGGGTCCAAGCAGTAAAAACTGGGCTACTGTCCATAAAGTTCTCTAAAAATGTTATTTTTCACTTATTGATGATTGGGGATTAAGTTGGAATCTTCTCCCTGGCCTTTGGCAAGCCATTTCTTTAGGTACAAAAGCTTCCCAAGCACCAAGCTCCATTTAATCCTCTACTTCTTTCCACAACTCGGGAATCAGCTAACCAATATGTGGCCACTCTTAACAGTATAAGAAAAATTCTGTAATCTCTAAGGGAAATAGAAATGGTAAATTTAAGAATACTGACAATTATTTAAAGTTCCTTGGGGCCTAACATTCATTTCATGGGTCCAGAGCAGGCCTAGGCCCTCCCCCAGCCATGGAAAAACCGCAATATCGCAGAGGGAGACAGGAGGTTTGGGGGAGGAATAAAAGCAGCAGAAGGTCATAAATGAGGGATTCAAGAACAGCTTCTGCTAGCTAATTGTGTCTAATTTTAAGCAAATCATCAACTCCCCAGGCTTCCAAATCCCTATCTGTAAATCGTGGTGACCTGACTCAGTTTTCTTCCTTCCAGAGATAAAATTCTATTTAAAATTTTCCAATTCCAGAGCAAGCATCAAGACCGTGTCCAAAGGGAAACCAGCTGCATCTCAGTAATATTCCACTCTTAAACCTTTAGAAAAAGAAGCAAAAAAGATAAATCAGGAACAGCTTTGACAGAGTCAGTGGACAAAACCTGCTGCAACTGGCCCTGCTTTATGGGAGTTGGGAGATGAAAGATGGGGGCTAACACAGGAGCCCCCCTGGCCAGCACCCCATCCCTTCACAACCACTACTGTCATTTACAGGAGCGAAAGGGCTTTTGCTAATAAAAACATTTAAAAATAAAACAAAGTATCAATTCACCCACTTTCTTTGTCATTATTCAGTTGCCATCCCAACCTACGCAGGGTCACAAGGCTTCCTCTCTTGGAAGCTGATGCCTAAAACAGGGCAGTTTGAGGCTGGGGTGACTCAGGGGTGGAGGGAGGCCCTGGGGTCCATCCCAGCACTCAAGGGAGGCACTTTACAGGTTCCAGGTAAGATCCTGTTGGTAAGCAAGGGGCGAGAAGGTGGCGTCATCACTGTGTCCTTGGTGCCAAAGCTCCAGTCCTACGCCCCCGGATTGGGATTGAGTGCTTCATCTTGAGCCACCGGCTTGTTTCTCTTCTAAAAGGCCTGGCAGCAGCTAGGTCAGCCTGAGACCCCCTTCTGGTCAGAACCCGGACTTATTATGATATTGCCAGTTATTGGTGATGAGTGAGTTCTGCTTCCTCACAATGTGAAGTCTGAACCTTAGAGCAGCAGGCCAGGCAAGGACATAAAGCAGGGTTTATGTAAAAAGCACTGGACTCCTAACACAGACTCCTCCTGGAGGGAGAAGGGGCCATGGCTATACCCTGGTGTGCCAAGAAGGGAGGCTGCCCTCTCTGTCCTGGGGTCCTTTGTCCTCCTGCTCTCCTCCTCTTCTCTTCCTCCTTCCTGCGGGTGTGACTAGGCCTAGGAAGTGCTGGTGGGGTGGCCTAAAGGTAGGGGGCAGGGCAGGGTGGACAGGCCTGGACACAGTCACCCACAGCTTCAGGACTCCCAGTAGGGAGGGCCTCTTGGGACAGGTGACCTCAGCAACAGGCTGGGACAGGTGACCTCAGCAACAGGCAGGGGCAGGGTCTGGATCAGGGTGGAGGAAGGGCTCCCGGGAACTAACATTTCAATCCCTCAGGGGACATTCTCCGACTTCCCCCACTCACTCAAAATTAGCCTCCTTGATCCGACCAGACTCAGTTTACCTGTCTCTACTGCCTGCCTGCCTAATTCTAGCTTCAATTACACCTGGTGACCTCCAAAGCGTGTTTCCATAAAGATACAGCATTGGATAATTAGCAGGGATGGTGTGTTCATTTTTAATGACGGGGAGAGGAAGGAAAGGAAGGAGGAGGGGCAGCGAGAGGCTCCTCCGGGGCAAGACCAGAGCCCACGTGAGGGACCCCCAAAACCTGGAGACCAGAAAGACTAGGCTCGTCCTCGCTGCGCCCTGCCCCCCCCACCCGGGTACGGCTGCAGTCCTGGGGGTGGGGCACGCCTGCGCACTGAGGCGCTGCGTCAACCGCCGCACTCGCGGCCAGGACCGGCTGGAGCCGGTTAGAACAGGCAGCGCCCGCCCGCGAGCTGGCGCCTCACAAAGGGAGGGCGGCTCACGGACCTCAGATCCTTGCGCTGCGCGCTTGCAGCCCCTCCCCCGGCCTTTGTCCCCGGCGGAAGGGGCCGCAGCTGGCTTTGGGCTTCCGGGCGCTCCCCTCCCCCTCCTCCTCTGAGGCCGAGGATTCTGGAAATGGAGGGTCCCCCGCCGCGTCCGCTGCAATTGGGTGCACACTCGTGTTGGGGAGCTGCACGGGTGCCAAGATCTCTCCAAGAGCCCCTGAAGCAGCTCCAGGGAGAGTTCTGTTTAAATAAAATAGAAGTTCTCAAGCCGCAATAAAAAGCTTTGGGGTTTACAAAAATTCTTTCCTTTTGCTGTCCGCCCCTCCCCCGCACAAGGCAAGCTCAGGGCGAAGTAGGGGACGGTACGGAATCTGTAGAGCCACCCCCGGCGCCAACGCAGGAGCAGGGGTTTGTAAGCAATGGGGGTCCCGGAACTGCTTTCCTCGAGGCAAGGCGGCTCCTCCTGCGGGGGGACTTTGAAAAGGTGGCGACGTGGCTGTGGGTAATTGTGAGAGCCTGGAGGCTGAGGACGACTGAAGGGGGCCGGGAAGCGGGCTTAGGGAGCAAGGTGCAGGGGTCCGGCGGCGGGGACAGAGTCCCCCAGGCCCGGCCTCCCAGGCCCCCGCCCGGGGCAGTCCCTACGAGTGGGTGTTTTCAGGCCGTGACTCCCAGATAACCCGGGGGCTTCTCGAATGAGTCAAACCGTGTGCCGTCCGCTCGGCCCCCAGGCGCAGGGTCTGGCTCGGGGAGAAACCATTTTGTTCCTGCCATTTGCTTGCTATCGCCCAGTTACAAAATGGAGATTCAGCCATTTCAAACCCAATCCGACCTTCCTCCAAAGGACTGTAAACTCCCCACTGCACCGAGAAAACACGAAAGGTTGTTTTGAGAGCTATTTTTAGACGTCCCAAGGAATAGGAGTTTCTGTGAACTTCTGGATAAAGGACTTAAATGTAATAGTCATTTCTTTAATTAGCCTACATTGTAAGCTTAAATCTACTTGCAAGTGGTTCTTAAGTATTTCTGGGTATTAGTTTTCATTCAAGTTCCATACAATGTAAAGAAAAATCCAGAAAGTTTAGAAGTCAGAGTCTATTTTTAGTCCTGCAGAGGAACTATTTTTCCTTCCCTCACAAAGGTGGCGGAGGGCTACTTGGTTCCGGCTGTGTGAGTTGTCAGTGGCCTATAAATACGCCTCTCCCCGCTCTGCGGCAGGCATTCAGGCAGCGAGCGCAGAGAGAGAGCACAGGAGGCGGCAGCACAGCTTGAGGAAGCGGCAGATAAGTTTTTCTATCTGAAAGGAAAAGATAGCGACTAGGATAACTATCAGACATAAATAGGGAATAGCTTTCTAAAATACTGCTTAGCATTAAGTTCTTAAAGTAGTTTTAATACGATTTAAAAAGATTTTGAGGAAACTAGGCTTTAAAAGCTTGAGAAAGGAAGAAAGAAGAAAAAGGTGTTTGTACATGGCAGATTGAGACGAAGCTTCTTAGTAGAGTTAAAAAAAAAAAGATTTAAAAGAGGATTGCAGAGTCCTTAATAAAAGCCTTTAGTTGGAGTGCAGCCGTGTAAACTAACATTAAAGCGATTTAAACAGAATCTAAGCCGAGTTTAAAAGAGTGAAGCTGTAGGTGGTGAAAAGTCATTTAAAAGTACAGTATAGGTGATAATTGGAAGGCTTTAAAAGGTTAAATTGAAGGTGGTTAAGATGCCTTCATGGCGGAGGAAAGATTGCGTCATTCGAAGCCTAGTTAATCTTAAAAGCATTACTTTTTAAAAAAACCCATGAAAATGGGAAGATAATAGGTTAAAAGCAATTTGGAGAAAGAAGATTAGAAATTTGAAGTGGAAAACTGAAGACAGAAGTACAGGAAGGTGAAGAAGAGATAGAGAAGATGTAGGAAGATAGAGAAGATGTAGGAAGACAAGAATTTTAAACCCACAAAATAGGAAGCGAAAGAAAACTAGGAGGAAAAAAAGCAATTAAGGGTGAATGTACAAACCTTAGAAGAAAACTAGAAGATAGAAAAACAAGATAGAAAATGGCTGAAAATGTCAAGTAAAGGTATTTCAGATAGAAAATGCAAGAAGCTAAGACAACTATTGGATACAGACATTCAAGATAGAAAAAGGTAGAAGAGAAGTTTGAAGTCGAATATTGGATAAAATAGAACAAGGAAATTATTAGTTTTTCAAAAAGCCCATCAACTTTAATTTCTGGTGGTGCAGAAATTAGAAGTCTCAGATGAGGGTGTTCAAATTTGCAGACGAGCCAATTTAGAAAACGTTAAACTAGAAGGAAATTGGTTTAAAACCACATCAAAAAATTAAAAGGACTAAAGTAATTCTAAAAACTAAGGCAGAATGCTTTTGGAAGACTTGAACTTAAAAGGCTTTAGATCCAGTAGTTTAGTTTGCTTTGAAAATATAAAGGACTTTGATTACTCAAGTATTTCAAGATCAAGAATAATGTGTTTGCATTGGACTTTGAGCTAAGATGATTTGTAAAATTATGAGGACTAGCGTTAATTGGCAGCTGACCCAGGTGCTACACAGAAGTGGATGCAGTGAACCTAGGAAGACAGGATTCCAGGAGCCAGAGTTTGATGAAGCTAGGACTGAGGAGCAAGCAGCAGTTCGTGGTGAAGATAGGAAGGAGTCCAGGAACCGGTGCGGTTTGGTGAAGGAAGCTAGGAAGAAGGAAGGAGCCCTAACGATTTGTGGTGAAGCTAGGAAGGCATTCCAGAAAGGAGCAGCCAGTGCGATTTGGTGCTGAAGCTAGCTGGCGTCTTTGGCTTGTCAACTACTGCGGAGGAGGCGAGCATGCATTGTGGAGAATAGCTAGCCGACCCTAGACCAGCATGGCAGTGTGCGAGGCTTCGGGGAGAGCGAGTGGTGTGGTAAAAGTCCGGGCGGTCGACGATGTCGTTTATTTTGTAACTTGAGCGTGGTAACTTTATTTACTTGTTTCCTAATGGTAATGGGGGAGTTGTACCTCTGGAGAGGGATTTTTGTGGGGGTGTGTGTGTGCATATAGGCCGATTTCCGGGTGTTATAGGTTTTTCTTTTTCAGGCTTATGTTCTCATCTTTGTCTGAAGCTTTTGAGGGCAGACTGCCAAGGCCTCCAGAAATGGTAGATGGCAAGTTTGGTTTTTTTTCACCAGTGTGAAGGAAAAGTGAATTTTACAGAACATACAACTTCTGCAAATTTTCAAGCAGCTTGTGTTTTTAGTTGGCAATGAAGTATTTGGTGAATAGATGACTTATTTTCCTTTTCCTCACCCTGAATTAGTTTTGTAAATGAGTCTGGGTGTTAATTGGGGGGGGGTAGTTTTTCTTTTTTGTGGTGGGGATGGCAAAATGTTTTTGAGTTTTTTTCCCCTTAGGTCTTTCTAGACTCCTAAAGGCAAATGACTCCAGGTAACAGAAAAAAAGAAAATCCAGTATCAGGATAATCAGAACACCACAGGTTTACAATTTCTAGAAACTAGATCCACGAGTAGCTCTCACTTTGGAGGAGCTGTCCTTTGGAGAAATGGCTGGTAGTTAACTCTTTCTTTCCCCCCTTAATCAGACTTCTAAAGTGTTTTAACCCCTTAAACTTGTTATTACTGAAAGTATTTGGGGATGGTCTTTAACAGGGAAGAGAGGGGGTGGGGGAGCAAATGTTTTTTTTCTAAGATTTTCCACAGATGCTATAGTACTATTGGCAAACTGGTTAGAGAAGGCATGTACTGCTATGCTGTTGGCACGAACACCTTCAGGGATTGGAGCAGCTTTTATCCTTGGAAGAGTTTTCCCAATTGAAGCTGAAAAGTACAGCACAGTGCAGCTTTGGTTCATAATCAGTCAACTCAGGAGAACTTCAGAAGCGCTTGACTAGGCCAAATGTTGAAGTTAAGTTTCCAAAGTAATTTAAAATACTCATTAAAGGGGAGGGGAAATTTTTGGCAATTAGTTGGCAGTGGTCTATTGTGGTTGGGGTGGGAGGGTTAGGTAATTGTTTAGTTTATGATTTCAGATAATTCATGCCAGAGAACTTAAATACTTAGGATGGAAAACTAAAGAACTCTACTTCCAAGTTGGCAAGTAACTCCCAATCATTTAGTTTTTTTTTCCACCAATTTTGGAATTGGGCATCCTGGGAAGATTTCACTGGGTGTACCAGTGCATTATTAATTTCGGCAAGGATAGTAAATCATGGTATGGTATCTGTTCCCCTGTGTAGGTCTTGGGGAAGGATAAGTGTTGGATTGGGGGTTGGTCTGGCTTATTGTAATGACATCGAGTAGCAACAGTCTTGGGGAATTTTTAAAGCTTAATTTTGGATATAGATGGTAGTGTGTGGTTCTCTTTTGGAATTTTTTTCAGGTGATTTAATGTAACTTAATACTACTATAGGAACTTCAGAGCAAAGGAAGTGGCTTAATGATCCTGAAGGGATTTCTTCTGATGGTAGCTTTTATATTATCAAGTAAGATCCTGTTTTCAGTTGTGAGCAAGTTTTTCTAGTGTAGGAAAAATTTTTCCTTTGGCAAAACAAGATGTAAAGGTATGAAATTTTGTGAATTGTATCTTAAAAACTTGTATCTTAAACTTGTAACTATTTGTAAATCATAACTTATTAAGAATTGTGATACTTAAATGTCTCTTAGAGGGTGGGCATTTGATGAGGGAGGGGAAACCTTTTTTTTCTGTAGACTTTTTTCAGATAACATCCACTGAGTCATAACAAGCCTGGCAGTATGATGGCCTAGATGCAGAGGGAACAGCTCGTTGGTGAATGATAAGTAAAGGCAGAAAAGATTATGTCATACCTCCATTGGGGAATAAGCATAACCCTGAGATCTTACTACTGATGAAAATATTGTCTGCATATAAAAAAGAGAAAGCTACCAATTTAAAGTTTTATGGAATCTACCATTTTAAAATTATGGCTTATTGAGCTATATTCACAAAAGAATTGATGAGAAACGTGAAGATCAAATGTCCATCTCAAAACACTGCTTTTACAAAAGCAGAATAAAATGGAAAGAAATGAAAATGATTATACTACCTTGTTCCTGAAGTAAAAGAAGCTTGAAATAATTGAGTTGGGATCAAGTGGATGTGAAAGGAGGCTGTGCTGTGTGCCAATCTTTCGTTTGCCTCAGACAGGTTTCTCTTCCGTTATCAGAAGAGTTGCTTCATTTCATCTGGGAGCAGAAAACAGCAGGCAGCTGTTCACAGATAAGTTTAACTTGCATCTGCAGTATTGCATGGTTAGGGATAAGTGCTTATTTATAAGAAGGTGTTGAACCGGGCACTCTTTCCTGACCCCTTCCTTAGGGGGATTTCAGGATTGTGAGACATTTTCCCATCTAGCCTTTTTAAATTATGCCTTGTGCCTGTGGGCTTCCATGATGGGATGGTACACCTCAGAGGCATTTGCACCATAATTCCTTAAAAGCCTCTTAAGTGACTAGTGCCTTAGTCATAATGCTTAACAAAACAAAGGAAATATTTTTAACATTGAACCTATAAAACCCTAAAAGGGATAGCATAATATACTGTGAAGAGTCAGCTATGTTAATTTTGATTAAAATTTCTGTGTTACCTTACAATGTATATCGTGCCTAAAACCATTAAATCGTATAAATTAATAAAATATTTTATTAGAGAATGTATGCTTTTAGAAAGCTGTCTCCTTATTTAAATAAAATATTGTTTGTCTGTAGTTAGTGTTGGGGCAATCTTGGGGGGTATTCTTCTCTAATCTTTCAGAAACTTTGTCTTCGAACACTTTAATGGACAAGATCAGAATTGAGCGGAAGACCGAATTTTAACTAAGGCAGGAAAGACCAATTTTATTCTTCATAAAATGATGAGCATTTAATTAATAATTCCAGGCACATGACAATAGAGACCCTTAAATAAGGAATAAAATACCTTTTAGACAGGTGGGAGATACAGATCAGAATAAAAGGTAACTACACATTTTGTTTCCAGATAGCCAGGGGTCTAAGTTGACAGTGATTAAACTAGAATAAGATAATTTTTCCACATTTCCATAGTTTGCATGTTAACTTTAAATGCTTATAATCATCTCATCAATTGTTGGCCAATGTTTTACACAGTTGAGCTAGGAATTTGGGGCATGTCGGTTTTAAGAATTTTCCTTTGCAGAGGCTTCATTTCATCCTTCATGAAGCTGTTCAGGATTTTGACTTGCATATGAGTGCTTGGCTCTGCCTTCTGCTAGTGAGTGTGAGACCTTGCAGTGAGTGTATAAGAATACTCAAATTTTCCTGGAATTTGGAGGGAAGGGAGGAGGGGATGGGGCTTACTTGTTTTAGCTTCTTTTTTTACAGACTACACAGAGAAAATGCAGTTGTCTTGACCTCAGGTCTGTCTATTCTTTTGGCAAGTAATAATGCAGTACTGTTCTGATCTGCTGCTATTAGAATGCATTGTGAAACGACTGGAGTATGATTAAAAAGTTGTGTTTCCCCAATGCTTGGAGTAGTGATTGTTGAAGGAAAAATCCATGAGTGATAAAGGCTGAGTGTTGAGGAAATTTCTGCAGCTTTAAGTAATCCATGTTTGTGATTGAAGCCAAGTACCTTTTGCTGTGCTGCTTTAGGTAAAATGCTTTTTGTTCTTTCTGGTAGGGGGGTGGGGGGACACTGAAGCCTTTAGTCTTTTTCAGATTCCACCTTAAAATCAGTGACAAGAATAAATTCAAACAAGCAACTCTTCAAGAAATTTAACTGGCAAGTGGAAATGTTTTGAACAGTTCAGTAGTCGTCAGTGCATTGTCTTTTTGTGGGTTTCTCTCCCCCTTCCCTTGGTCTTAATTCTTACATACAGGAACGTTGAGAACAGCAGACATATGTATGCGAAGGGCCAGAGAAGCCAGACTCAGTAAGGAAAAAATAGCCTATTTACTTTAAATAAACAAGTCAAATATTTCATTTTAAATGTGGGAATTGGGAACTACTAGTCTTTCAGATGGTATTCTTCAGACTATAAAAGGAACTTCCAGTTGATTTCACCAGTGGACAAATTGAGGACAACAGGTGAACAAGCTTTTTCTATTTTTACAAAGATCAGTTATGGGTAAACAACTCAGTGTTGAACAGACTTCAGCTTTATGCTGGAGTCAGTAGCATGTGATCAAATTGTGTGTTGGCCTTGGGGGTGGAGGGGTGAGGTGGGCGCTAAGCCTTTTTTTAAGATTTTTCAGGTACCCCTCACTAAGGCATCGAAGGCTTAAAGTAGGACAACTGGAGCCTTCCTGTGGCAAGAGAGACAACAAAGCGCTATTATACTAAGGTCAATAAGAGTGGTTTCGGCCTCAACCTAATTTTTATTAGTAATGAGGACTTGCCTCAACACCTTCTGGCATCCAGACGAATGCTCCTGGGCTTACCTTAATATTTGAATAGCTGTTTTTATAGCAGCTTATGAAAAAGCCCAGATCTCAAGTGGTGTTTGAGGGGAGGGAAAGGGGGAAAGCGGGCAACCAGTTTTCCCTAGCTTTTCCAGAACCTGTTTAAAGCAAGGTCTCCCCACAAGTGACTTCTCTGCCACATCGCCACCCCCTGCCTTTGGCCTAGCACAGACCCTTCACCCCTCACCTCGATGCAGCCAGTAGCTTGGATCCTTGTGGGCATGCTGCATAATCGGTTTCAAGGTAACCATGGTGCTGAGGTCTGGTGGGTTGCACTACTTTAGAAGAGGCCGTTAATCTATAAATTTTTAACAGAATATTAAAACCACAGAAATAGCTGTTTTTTTATGTATATACACTTATCCAGTGACTAAAACCAACTTAAACCAGTACATAGAGAAATGTCAAGAATGTAATATTGGGTGGGAACATGACTTGTCAGCTGACAAAGATAGACTTTAGCAGTGGAGAGGACTGCTGGGTGGGATTGCAAAAATTCTCTGCTAAGACTCTTTCAGGTGAATATAACAGACTTGGCCAAGCTAGCATCTTAGCGGAAGCAGATTCTCCAGTGCTCTTCAGTAGGGTTGTAAAAGGTTTTTCTTTTCCTGAGAAAACAAATTTTTGTTTTCTCAGGTTTTGCTTTTTGGCCTTTCCCTAGCTTAAAAAAAAAAAAAAGCAAAAGATGCTGGTGGTTGGCACTCCTGGCTTCCAGGACGGGGTTCAAATCCCTGCAGCGTCTTTGCTTAAATTCTTAATATCTGTCTTTAGGAGGTGCTGTCTCAGAAGGTGGGAATGCCTCAGAACTATACATAGCTTTTTTTTTTTTTTAACATTTTTTAGTTGTAGATGGACATAATATCTTTATGCCTCATGCATGCTAGGCAAGCACTGTACCACTGAGCCACAACCCCAACCCTATACATAGCTTTGTTTGAAGTCTGAGTGGGTTGTAGATTGTTTTCATGTGAGTATCTGATAACTGTTGTCTTTTTCAGGTAATCCTGCATCTAGTGCTTGGATAAGCCCCATTTTGTGAAATAAAAAAATTGAAAAGCTCTACCAGTGTGTTTCCTTTGTTTATAAGCCTTTTATGTTCAAATGTGCCATAACTTATCTGTATAAAGTACACTGAAAGTTCAGCCAGTGCAGTGATACATGATGTAATCAGCAGCAGCTCAGGAAGTGGAAGCAGAAGGGAAGGATGGTGAGTTCAAAGCCAGTCTTAGCAAAAGTGAGGGTGCACTAAGCAACTGAGACCTTGTCTCAAATACAGTAGCGGTTGAGAGTTAAATCCCCAGCATCCCCCCCAAATGTATTGAGTGCGAAAAGATGGGTGATGGTAGCCTTGACTGCTGTTTAATTTATGGTTAATTTATGCAGGGATTACAGTGTAATATTTAAATAGGGAAAGCGACTTGAGGATGAAAGATTGAGGGTAGTGGGAAGGGAATAAGTTAACAGTAGCAGTGGTTCAGGCTCTGTTCTGCTCCTTGTAGGTCGGCCATTGGGTCTCCCTAAACCCTATGATTTTTTTGTTCTATTGGGATACTAACAGCATGTTTGTGGGAGGACTGGCCTGTACCCTAGGTGTGGTGGTCCTCCCACTCTGCACCTACATTTTTTTTTTTTTTTTAACTAGGAATGGAACTTATTTTTAGGGCCTATGCTAAATTGCTGAGGCAGGCTTTAAATTTGATCCTCAGGCCTAAGCCTTCTGAGTTGCTGTTAATTGGCATGTGCCACCACTCCTAGCTCTTCACCTCCAACTTCCCCTCAGGTGTGCTTTTTGTTGCTGCTCAGACCCCAGTCCTGGAGTGTAATGCCCATTCCAGGAAATCGGCCACACCTTGGAGAGGTTGGGCAAATGAAGTTGAACCCAGCACCCTCCCAACCCAGAGGCAGGGTGGACTAGGGGTGACAGGCCCTCAGAAGAGACATCTTTGAACACAGCAAGGCCTTGCCCAGTGCGTTTGTGCACACCTGTAATCCCAGCCTGACATTTTGAGAGACTATCACCCTAGAACTGAGGGTGGAGCTCTGGGTGAGCACACCTGGGTTATTGCCTGACATTGGCAAAGGTGAAAGCAAACTGATTAGTCTCTGCTAAGGAAACTGCTGGATTTGAACTGTAATCGGTCTCCAATATGTGATCCTCCGCCACTTTTTTCAGTGTCAAGTGTCCTCACAGGAGAAAAAATGGCTCAGACAGGTCAGTCAGTTTTGCAGACCAACTCTGACCTTTTCCCTTGAGGTGATATAATGGGAGCGGGGACCAGCTCTCCCTATTTAGGGGAGAAGTGGAAGTAGACACCGCATAGCACCCTGTCCTGGATAAGGGTCCGTTCTGAACTGGTGTACAGCCTCAGGGTCTTCTGGAGTAAGTTCCTTGTATTTCCAGAACCTTAAGCTCTGAAGGAACAAAGACTTACTTCACTATAGAACAAATTAGTATGAGCAGGAGCTTGGAATTTGCTAAGGGCTCTGATTCCTAGTGTTGGCCAGGATTGGAAATGTAAAGACAGATTAAGAGTGAGCATAGGAAGGGCAAAAAAGTACTAGCCCAGAAGCCACATCCACCATCTGAGTGCAAAAAGGGAAGGGAGAGCTAAAATTTCCCAGAAGGTTATGCTTAGGTCAAAGGGCTTGATTTTAATATAAACAGACCCCAGGTATGTCCTTTTTTGTGCTGCTCTTGGTATGCATTTTAGTAATCTTGAATTTAAACAGCTCCACCATTCCCTAGCCTCTCCAAGCCCTTCCTCTCAAGGCCCAGGCCTGGGGCCAAGGGCTGGTTGGTGTAAACCCAGCAGCAGATCTCTGGTTTTAGTAAATGGATGAAATTGGGAAAGGAAGGATTTAGGTAGAAGGGAGGCAACAGGGTTTAGGGGGAAATTTAGGAGGGTCTACCTGGGTTGTTGATTCAGAAGTCCTGAAAATCAAGAAGTCATGTGTCAGATCCTGGATCCTGGCTCTCACCAGGTGGCAAACTTTGAAAATACAGCCTCCCCTGTCCAGGCCTCCGTTTTCCCACCTGCAAGTGGGGATAATGCCCTGTGTGCCAGGAAGAGTAGCCTTAGAGAGGCATTTGGATCCAACAGGAAATGACTGGACTTTGCTTCCTTCTAGTGGATAAATGCGGTATTGCATAGTCCTTGGACTATGTCGTTAAAATAATTTGGTTCAGCAAATATTTATTTTGCTGAGTAATATTCCATTGTGTGGATATTCCATAATTTTTCAATCCATTCACCTGTGAGTGTAAGTTTGAGTTGGTTCCAGTTTTTTGGAAGTTATGAATAAAGCTGCTATAAATATTTGTGTACAAATCGGAGTGGAGAGTGTGGGGTTGTGGCTAAGTGGTAGAGCGCTTGCCTTGCACCTGTGAGGAACTGGGTTTGATCCTCAGCACCACATAAAAATAAATAAGTAAAATAAAGGTATTGTGGCCATTTACAACTATAAAAATATTTCAAAAAACATCTGTGTGGAGATATGCTTTCTTTTCTTGCTTGGGTTGCATGCTTCTCTTTTATAAAACCTGAGAATCAAACCCAGGGCCTCACACGTGCTAGGCAAACACTCTAACACTGAGCCACAACCCCAGCCCATGCTTTTTTTTAATGAACTGACAGAAACTGGGGGTGTAACTCAGTGGTGGAGAGCTTGCCTAGCATACATGAAGTCCCTGGGTTCAATCCTCAACATTGTTTATTTGTTTTGTTTTTTAAAGGAACTTCTAAAGTGATTGTACCATTTTTGCATTCCCAACAACATAGGAAAGTTCCAATCACTGTACATTTTCACTATTACTCGGTGGAGAATTGAATTTTATCTATTTTAGTGGATGTGTAGTGGTATGTTATTGTGATTTTTTTTTCTTTTTTTTAGTATTTCTTGTCTTTATTTGGGGTGGGAGGGAGACAGGGTGAGAGAAGGTTGAGAATAGGTGACCTACTTTTCCTCAAACAGGAAGTACTGTCATTCTATGGCAGGTTCACCTGAAGGGACATATTGCATTTTAACAGCATCCACGACTGTTTTGTTGAATTTTGAAATGAGAAATTTTTTGTTCCTTTTGACACATAATGCACATTGGCATTAGGTGAGTGGGTCTGGCATTTGTAAGGTGGACTGGCAGAAGTGGTTGCGTGCACTCTGGCTGGCCCAGACTCATCAAGGGGTGGCTTGGCTGGAGGCAGTGGGCAGGGGCAGAAGACTCATCATAGGAACAGGGACTAGAGACATGGGGGGTCAGGAGCAGGTGAAGGACAGGGCAGGCCAGTGCTGCAGATTCCAGGCAGGCAGCCTTTGAGAAGGGACAGAAGAGTAAGGATGAAGACAAGCCCAGCCAGTGAGGTCTGGGGGGTGGAGGCAAGGAGGGGAGGTGCCAAGGGCTCGAGATGGAGCAGTGAAGGTCCTTCAGTGACTGCTCTCCCCAGATGCCACCAGGGATGATGTGCAGTGAGTGCTGCCTGGCAGGGGAGGGCTAAACCCAATTACAACAGCAGGGGCCAGGCTCTGCTGGAGACAGCGCAGTACCTCCAGCTCCCGCAGCTGTCAGGCCCACAGGGACACCAAGGGCCAGCTGCAGATTTTTTTTTTAAAGAAATTTTTAATGTTTATTTTTCAGTTTTTCGGTGTGTACAACATCTTTATTTTATTTTATGTGGTGCTGAGGATCGAACCCAGAGCCCCACGCATGCCAGGTGACAGAGTTACTGCTTGAGCCACATCCCCCAGCCCCTGCAGATTTTTTTATTTTTTATTTTTTTCTTTTAGTTCTGGGAATTGAACCCAGGATCTTGTTCATGCTGGGCAAGCTCTTTACCACATTGAGCTCAAGCCCAACACTTTTCAATTTTTTTTTTTTTTGAGATTGGGTTCCACAAAGTCTCCCAGGATGGCCTGTAACTTGTGATTCTTCAGTTTTAGCCTCCTGAGTTGCTGGGATTGCAGGCATGTGCCTCTGTGCCCAGGGTTATGGTGATTTTCTGATGCTTTCATTTACATTGCCCTAATGACTAGTGAGCTGAGCATCTTCTCCTGTGCTTATTTGCCATTTATATATTTTCTTCCATGAAGTGTCTATTCCTTTTTTTGGTCAACGTTGTAATTGGGATGT
Source organism: Urocitellus parryii (assembly GCF_045843805.1). Classification (NCBI taxonomy): domain Eukaryota; kingdom Metazoa; phylum Chordata; class Mammalia; order Rodentia; family Sciuridae; genus Urocitellus; species Urocitellus parryii. The sequence goes on along the minus strand of NC_135534.1, from coordinate 7,629,286 downwards.
TTATCTTTTTTGGAGTTGTAACAGCTTTTACACGTTCTAGATACAAGTCCTTTGTGACATACATGTTTATTTTTTGTTTTAATGTCTTTGGAGAGTGGCAGGCTTTTAGTTTTTTTTTTTTTTGGGGGGGGTATTGGGCAGGTACGGGGGATTGACCTCAGGTGCACTGGACCACTAAGCCATACCCCCAGCTGTATTTTGTACTTTATTTAGGGTCTCACTGAGTTTTTTAGAACCTCGCTGTTGCTGAGGCTGGCTTTGAACTCTCTAACTTCCTGCCTCAGCCTCCTGAGCCACTGGGACTACAGGCGTGTGTCACCATGCCCAGCAGAGAGTCACAAGCTTTTTTTTTTTTTGGAACTGGGGGTGGAACCCTCTACCAACTAAATGAACTAAACACCCCCCCCCAACCCTTTTGTTTTTTAATTTTGAAACAGGATCTCACTGAGTTTCCCAGGCTTACCTATAACTTGCAATTCGCCTGTCTCAGCCTCTCGAGTCGCTGGGGTTACTGGCCTGCGCCACTGTTCTTAGTGAAAAGTAGAAATTTTAAATCTCTTTTTTTTTTTTTTTTTTAAATATTTATTTTTTCGTTCTCGGCGGACACAACATCTTTGTTGGTATGTGGTGCTGAGGATCGAACCCGGGCCGCACGCATGCCAGGCGAGCGCGCTACCGCTTGAGCCACATCCCCAGCCCCGAAATTTTAAATCTCAAACAAACTACTACATACATAAAATGATGTGGAGGGATTTCAAAATAATTATGAAAGAAATCAGCTTTTTGTTTTTTAGTTTTATTTTTAAATATGTTTTGTTGTGCTGAGGATGGAACCCAGGGCCTCATACAAGTCAGGCAAGTACTCTGCCACTGAGCCACATCCTCAGTCCAGGAAACTAGGTTTTTTGTTTTTTGTTTTTGGTTCTTTTTAGTTATACATGACAGTAGAACCCATTTTGACAAAATTATAAAATCATGGGGGCTGGGGTTGTGGCTCAGCGGTGGAGCGCTCACCTTGCACGTGTGAGACCCTGGGTTCGATCCTCAGTACCACATAAAAATAAATAAGTGAAATAAAGGTGTTGTGTCCAACTACAACTAAAAAATAAATATTAAAAAAGAATCATGGACTATATCTTGTTCTAATTCAGTTCTCAGTACCTCTCCTTCCCCTTCCCTCCCCCACCCCCTGCTCCCTTCCCTCCCCCACCCCCTGCGCCCTTCCCTCTACTGATCTTTTTTTTAAATATATTTAATTGTAGATGGATGTAATACCTTTATTTTATTTATTTATTTTTATATGGTGCTGAGGATTGAACCCAGTGCCTCACAGGTGCTAGGCAGGCGCTCTACCACTGAGCCACAACCCTAGCCCCCCTTCTCCTGATCTTTCTGCCATTTACCCATAGTTATTTTTTAAAATTAATTTGTTGTGTATGTACAAAGAAACTAGTTTTTTTTTTAATCATTTATTTTTATGTGGTGCTGAGATTGAAACCCAGTGCCTTCACATGCCAGGCAAGCACTTGACCATTGAGCTACAACCCCAGACCTGAAAGTAGCTTTTTAAAATGCATACTGTTTGCTTCCATTTATAGAAAATCCTCAAACAATGAAAACTTTCTGGGTGCAGAGGCACACACCTATAATCCTAGCTATGTGGGAGACTGAGGCAGAAGCATTGCATGTTTGAGGATAGTGAGACCCTCTTTCATTTTATTAAAAATAAAAAGGAGTGAGGATGTAGCTCAGTGGTAGAGTGGAGGAGGAAGAAGGAGGAGGAGGAGGAGGAGAGAAAAATCTAATGTATGATGGCAGCAAATGAGTAGTTACAAAAGTAAACTTTGGGGAGAAGCCTGTGCTCATTGCCTGATTGTGGCACTGGATTCAGGACTGGGCATTTAGGTCAAAAATTCATCAAACTGCAAACTTCAAATGCTTGCAGTTTCTTTCTTATTTTATTTTTTAGTTGTTGAGGACCTTTATTTTTATCTATCTATCTATTTATTTATTTACTTATTAAAAAATATATATAATATATGTTGTAGTTGGACAAATACCTTTATTTTATCTATTTATTTGTATGTGGTGCTGAGAGTAGAGTCAAATTTAATGACTCACATATGCCAGGCAAGCCTTCTACCCCTGAGCTTGTAGGGTAAGCTATGCTTGTAGTTTCTTGTGCATCAATAAAGCTGTAAAAGATGGGCTGGGGATGTGGCTCAAGCGGTAGCGCGCTCGCCTGGCATGCGTGCGGCCCGGGTTCGATCCTCAGCACCACATACCAGCAAGGATGTTGTGTCCGCCGAGAACTAAAAAATAAATATTAAAATTCCCTCTCTCTCTCTCTCTCTCTCTCTCTCTTTAAAAAATAAAGCTGTAAATGAAAGGATATGCACATACACAAAAAGATTATTAAGCACTTACTGTGTGCCAAACACGGAGAAGATTCTAGGAATGGAAAGAGAAAGTGCCAGCCTCTCCTCAGCAGCTTCAGGCCCTGAAGTAGAGCTAAAGAAACTTCTATCCAGCAGTGTGAACCTCCAGCTCTGATCCTGATACCCGCATCTACTGGCTGAGTGCACTTGGGAAGTCATGTAACTTTAAGCCTTGTTTGATTATTCTGTCAAATGGGTATAGTAATGTATTACCCAGGGGACCGTCACCAGGAAAAGCACTGAGTACTAACTTAATCAAAGTCTCAGGGACCTTTTCTTGTGAAATGTGTCTGGGGGCACAAGAGTGATTCCCTCTCCTGAAGATCAGGCAGGGCTAGGGAAAGGCAAGAGACACCTGAGCTGAGCCTCACAGAATGGATAGGAGTTTGCCAGGCGGACAAGTGAAGGGTTTTGCCTCGGGGAAACAGAGGACATGACAGTTGATTCTAGCGACCCTGTTGATTGAGGCGAGGGCATGCACTTGGGTAAGGTATTATTATACTCATGTTATAGAACAAAGGAGGCTTGAAGGGTAATGTAACTTGCCCAAGAGTCTGGAAGTCTGGGGACCTGGAAGAATGGCAGAAGTGGGTGCAGGGCCTTGGGGTGCTGGCCAGCCTGGAGACCCAGGGCAGGGGCAGGGGACCAACATGACACCCAACATGACAGTGTCACTTCCCTAGGGGGCAATGTTGTAAGTGGAGTAGAGGGGGAATCAACAGGCCCAGGCTAGCCCACCTTGGAGCTGAGATGGCTAACCTGAGCACCTAGTGTCCCTGGACCCAAGTACTGAGAGGCAAATACATGGCTCCTGCTTGGTGATGTCACGCAGAGCCTTGTTAGTACCACTCTCAGGCCCTCGCCTGCTCACTTGCTCCTAACCACGCATCATATATCACCAGTAGTCACTAGTCATCATGCCTCATATATCACCAGTAGTCACCAGGCTGCCTGACAAAATGGCAGGAGCGGACTGTGTCAGGGATGCATGCTCATGACTGCTGGTGCCCAGAAATCAGGCCCGGGAAGGGAAGGCTTCTTGGGGGCGGTGGTGTCTACAGTGATGAAATGTTAGGACTTGCCCATGGGAAGACGGGAAGAGTCATCCCAGGGAGGGACACAAGAGGTAGGAGGCTGAAGGACTTCCAGTCTGTGGGGCCACACCCCAACCTCTCCAATCACCAAGAAATGACCTGTGCTGAAGGGTCCCCAGCTCCCCACCAGCCTCCCTTCCCAAACCTCCCACCTTTACTTTTTAAATTTGGTACTGGAAACCAAACCCAGAGGTGCTCCTCCCCTGAACCACATCCCCAGCCGTATCCATTTATCTATATGTATTTATTTATTCATTTGGTACTGGAGGTTGAACCTGGGGCACTTAACCACTGAGCCACTTGCCAAGTTGCTGAGGTTGGGTTTGAACTCACCATCTTCCTGCCTCAGCTTCCTGAGTTGCTGGGATTACAGGTGTGCGCCACAGTGCCTGGTTGCCCTTTTTATTTTTCCTTTTGAGACGGGGTCTCACTAAGTTACTTAGGGCCTTGCTAAGTTGCTGAAGCTGGCTTTGAGCTTGTGATCCTCCTGCCTCAGCCTCCTGAACTGCTGGGATTACAGGTGTGGGCTGCCACACCTGGCCCCACCTTTACTTTCTCCTGGCTCCTTTTTTCCTCTCCTTCCATTGCTTTGAAAAATTTTCATTTTTATTTCTAATCTTCAGTCACCCTTACACGCACAACTGGCTCACTTCAAACCCCCTCTAACTTCCAAATCCTCCTAACCCACAGGAGAATCTCAGCACAGCCTATCTCCTGCCTGCGGTAATGGATAGTCAGATTTGCCCATGTGGGTCCCAGTTTCTCGGCTCACCATTGCTTATTTATTTTATTTTACATGTTTTAACACATAATAGTTGCACATATTATGGGGTACAATGTGTGACTGGCTAATTTGATACATGAATATACTATGCAATGATTGAATCAGCCCTATTTTGTATTTTATTTAGAGGCAGGGTCTGAATTTGGCTTTGAACTCACAATCCTCCTGTCTCAGCCTCCAGAGCCACTGGGATTATAGGCATGTGCCACTGTGCCCAGTACTTTTGGGCTGTTTTTTTTTTTTTTGTGTGTGTGTGTGTGTGCACTGGGGATTGAACCCAGGGCCTTGTGCATGCGAGGCAAGCACTCTACCAACTAGGCTATATCCCCATCCCCCAACTTTTGGGAATTTTTGAAAAGCATAAACATTGGGTAATTTACACACACAGACACACACACACACAAAGGATAAAAAATTCTCTCTCCTGAAAACTACATTGAGAAGCTTTGGCTATTCCTGGCTGATCAGGCCAGGACAGAAGGACAACTAGCCTCAGAGTGGGCACCAGGAAGTTGTGACAATGTGGGGCCACCTTGATCAGGAGCCTCTGTCCAGGTAGAGAAACTGCCAAACCATCACCCCTGAAGGCATAGCAGAGCCTCTGACCTGAGGAGCAGGGCCAGGTACTCAAGCAGTAACCATTGGCACCCGGAGCCTGAGGACTCTGGACATTCACATGGGTGTTGCTAATTGCTGCCAGCCACGCCCAGGCTGCTTATTTTAGACTGTGTACATGACACCAAGAATCCTGTCCTTCCACGGTCTCTAAGGGTTGAGGGACTAGCTGGGAGCATCCTGCCTCAGTCCCATGTAGCACTTGATAAAAACAGAGCAAGGTCCCCAGAAGTAGCCCACCAGTCTCTGCACCTCCTGCCCATGGGGATACCCAGCTTTGGCGAGCTGGGCCCATCTCTCACTACCCACCTCAGAAGCAAAAGGGATTTGCACCCAGATTTCAAGAGAAATTATCAAAAGCAAGTTCTTCTCATGACCACGCTTCCTGGACATAATGGTTCATTTGCATCTTGGGAAAAGGTAAATCTTCTCTTCAGCTCTCAATACCACATTTCACATCCTGTGGGGAGCCACTCCAAATGCATGCACCTTCAAGTCCTGATGCACCACTGGGATCTGAAAGATCACTGTAGTCTGGCGTGGTAGGTCATGGCTCATGACTAGGGCTCTTCCCTCACTCAGATAACAAGGCATGGCCCTAGAATGAGGAGGCACCCAGAGGGGTTCTGTTACACTCACCTATTCCTTTGTAAACTTGACCCCTTGCTGCATTTGAATAGCTTCTCCCCAATAAAAATTCCAGCACATGCTTCTCACTCTCTTTTTGTCTGCTTGCCCCCTTTGGGGTAGCTGAGTCTGAGGAGCGGTCACTGAACCCAAAGAAAAGGTACTTTCTGTGTCTGTGTCTTTATTTAGCTTAAATTAACTTGGAAGACCCTGACTGGTTATGTTGCCTGATGCAACAATCCTCCGCCTGCTTCTTGCAAATCTTGGCTTTCTCCTTGGGCCACTGGTCCTGCCCTGCTGGGTAATGAGCAGCCCCTTGGAAACCATGCAGCAGAACTTGGCCTGGTCCTCATTCCCAGTTGTAGGAGGAGCTGATGCTGATGGGCTGCTCAACCTTGGAGCTACTACACATGTGACTACCACCCGCCTGAGGCCCTTCCCTGGCACTGAAGCACATGCTGCACAGACACTGGTGACATCGTGACATCTCCTTCTCTAATTTTGTCCTTTACAAGTTTTATGAACATGGTGATGTAAAATCTTGCTCCCTCTGACACTCTCTCCTTGACAAGGTCTTTGCTCATAACCAGCTTGCCATGTCTCTAGTAGTCGAGTCTGGGTTCAGACTAGGTGGAATCTCTGTCAACTAAATGAGCACCTGTTTCTTCTTTGCCTGAGTCCAGATCTGAGTCTGCCTGGAACAGGCAGCACAGGAAGAATTTCAGGTCACAGCACAGCCTCTGCCAGGGAATGGGAAAGTAGGTGCCCCTGACATTGAGTCAGAGCCACTTGGACATGTTGTAGGGGCACCAGGCAGCAGAAGCTCTGGCCCTCCTATAGTCCCACCCTGGGTGACATGGGACAACAGGAACATCAGCATCTTGCAGTTATCACAGCCACAGCAAGCCCTGAAGATTTGCTTTTGCATGTAAGAACACTGAAGCATTTTATTTAAAAAATTATTTTATTAATACATATTTTAAATTGATGCATAGTAATTATACAGATTTATGGGGTACAGTGTGGCATTTCAATACAATGTGCAATGAGCAGATCAGGGTATTGGCATCAATAATGTCTCAGACATACATCACCTCCGTGTGTGTGTGGGGGGGGGGGGTTCGACATTTAGATGTAGGACAGAGTCTAAGTCATTCAAATACTTCCTAATAGTAATGGCTGCACATGTTTCACCATTGTTCAGTAGCAACTTCTCTGTGTTATGACTCAAATCTCATAAAATAAGCATAAAATAAGATAGGCTTTTCCTATGGTAAGTCATCAACAAACAAAGCAGGGACCATTAGCCAGTAGCTCTTGGTCTCTCCCAGTGGGTTAAACAGCAAATACTTTTCCCTGAAGTCTTTGAATCCTTGCTAGCTAAGCTTAGATTTTCTATTTTATTGCAGAGAAAAAGACCACTACAAAGGACATTGGAGGGAGACCTTTCCAAAACAAATATACATAATAAATACATTATATAATGTATATATACAGTATATATGTAATGAAATTGTATGAATATATAAAACATATATGTTTGTATACAGATGTATAGCTTTTCCCATTTATAAAAGTAACTCACATTCACTGTAAAAACTCCACACACCATATCATAGAAGCAAATACTAGGTTGAACTGTATTAAATTGCCAATATTTCACTGTTTGGTGGTTGTTTTGTTTTGCCTACAATCACAGAAATTTAGTGCATTCAACCCCAAAACATGTAAATCAGGCAAATGCTAGTACGTGGTGGTTAGCCCTCCAGATTCAGGAGTGTTCCGTGCAGGTTTATGGTTGGTAGAAATATTTCCACAATGATGTAACGTAGATGATTGTGTGTGTGTGTGTGTGTGTGTGTGTGTGTGTGTGTGTGTTATTGGGGATCCAGGGCTCCTGCATGCCAGGCCAGCACTCTTCCACTGGCTGCACTACAGCCCTCTGTAGATAATTTTTGCCAACCTGCTTCTCCTAGCACTGGTTGTGTAGTGACCTTGGGCTGGCTGCTTCCTCTCTCAAAAGCCTCAGTTTCCACATCTATAAAGTGGAATTAATAATCTGTACTGGTTATTTATTTATTACCTCTCAACCCCAAATATGCCTGCTCTGAATGCGGATCTGAACTATTTCTTTAGCCAGACGGCACAATGTTAAATCCTGCCAGAAGAGGGCGTAGAGAGACGTTTCTGGAGAAAGGTTTTGCTTTCTGGTTTGGGGCCTTCCTCTCAGCCTGGCCAGCTTGTCCAGCTCAGCCCTGAGGCTAGGCCAGCTTTTCCAGCACCAGGCTCCTGCAGGGCACTGTGGCCAGCAGCAGTCAGTGCAGCTGCTCCCTCCAGCGCCCCACACCCACCTTGGGAGCAGTGGGGGGTGTTTAGTGGGAACACTTTTCCCCTGTACAATTTTTCCCAGAGGCTGTAAGGATGGTTTTCTAGCAAGTTCCATGGACAGTGCAGCACCTCAGCAACATCTCTGCTATTCTACGAAGCCCAGCCATTCCTGCTCCAACAGAGTCTTAATTTCAGACCTGGTTATTTTTCGTTTTGTTTTGTTGAGACTCAAGTCTCACTCTGTTGCCTGGGTGGGTCTGGAACTCAGGAGCACAAGTGACCCTCCCACTTCAGCTTCACTAGTAGCTGAGACTGCAGGTGCACACCCCATACCTGGCTAATAATTCTTGTGTGTGTGTGTGCGCGTTGGGGGTGGTTACTGGGGACAGAACCAAGGGCACTCTACTACCACACTACCTCCCTAACTCCCCCGCCCAAATTCTTAATTGTGCATCATAGTGGCACATAGTGATGGGATTTGTTGTTACATATACCTACATGCACAGGATGTAAAAACATTGTTTGACCAGTGTCACTCCCCAGCACTCCCCCCACAGCCTTCCACCTCCTGGTCCCTTTTCTCTCCTGATCTCCCTTTGATTTTCACGAGATCCCTGCCCCCCATTTTTCTTTTCCCTTTTTCCTCTCTAGCTTCCACATATGAGAGAAAACCTATGACCCTTGACCTTCTAAGTTTGGCTTACTTTGCTTCTTAACATAATGGTCTCTAGTTCCATTTTTCTGAAAATGACATAATTTCATTTTTATTTTTGGAGGAATAAAAATCCATTGTATATACATCACATTTTCTATATCTATTCATACTCTGATAGACACACAGGCTGGTTCCATAGTTTGACTCTTGTGAGTTTTGCCGCTATAAACATGGGTATGTGTGTATCATTATAGCATGAGGACTCTAGTTCTTAAATTTTTAAAAATATATATGTTTCTAGTTGTTGATGATACCTTTATTTTAGCCATTTATTTATATGCGGTGCTGAGAATTGAACCCTGTGCCTCAGACATGCTAGGAAAGCGCTCTACCATTGAGCCATAACCCCAGCCCATGACTTTCATTCTTTCGGATAAATAACGAGGAGTGATAGAGCTGGGTCATATGGTGGTTCCATGCCTAGTCATCTGAGGAACCTCCATACTGATTTCCACATTGGTTGTACTAATTTACAATCCCACCAATGGTGTAAAAGTGTTCCTTTTCCCTCACATCCCCTCCAGCATTTATTATTATTTATATCTTCATATCTGTCATTCTGAGTGGTGTGAGATGAGATCCCAGATGAGATGTTTGGGTATCAGGGATTGAACTCAGGGGTGCTCCCCACTGAGCCACACCCCAGCCCTATTTCATATTATATTTAGAGACAGAGCCTCCCTGAGTTGTTAGCACCTTACTTGTTGTTGAGGCTGGCTTTTGTCACGTTCCAGTTCCATGACTAAACACTTAAGGTCACTCCAGGTGAGCTGGATGCATGAAATAACCACACAGAGAAATACCTTTTTCTCTGGGTCCTGTGAAGTCTCCTATGACCTTAGGGGTCCGTGGAGAAAGAGAGAGAGGAGCACGTGCTGAATCCTTTTATTGGGAAGAAGCCATTCAAATGAGGCCAGGGGAAGGATTACAAAGGAACAGGTGAGTGTAGCTCAAACCTGGCAGGTGACGCCCACACCTGGGGCCACTCCTTGCTTTCTGAGCTGAGACATCACCCAAGTCACCACGAAATGCAGTGATTGGTCAGAGCCTCAAGCTTCAGGATTGGAAGGTGTGGTCATTCAGGGAAGTTCCCCACAGGCACAGGCTTTGAACCCCAGATCCTCCTGTCTCAGCCTCCTGAGCCACTGGAATTACAGGTGTGCACCACTGCGCTCAATTCAGTGTAGTTTTTGATGTTTTTTTTTTTTTTTTTTGGTCTTTTTTGGAACTGGGGGTC